>NC_092640.1:61028760-61348427 GCF_039555335.1 Amphiura filiformis | reverse complement strand
CATTAATTTTGTATTTCAAACAAAGAATATACGCACAAGATTTCATCCCGTGCATATTAAATTTGTAAACAATAATAAAAACAAATCCAAGCAAATCGAGGTTTTATTTCTAAGCTGGGCATACTTTAAGCAAAGCAATTGCGAAGTAAATCTAGCAAGAGTGAAATTAGAAGCTTTTTACAAAGTCATGCCAAATAAGTGGCCCAGCCGTATATGGCGCCCTAAAAAGTGTTAGAATAGCCTTAGACCTTAGTGAGAATGACAGGTTGTACTTTCGGTAGACAAGAAGTTGCTCAAATCTGGTTAACAAACACAATAAATTATTTCAGGATTATTTCTGCAAGGATTCAGAAAAGTATAGTTTGACCTACCTGCGACATACCGTGCTTGAGGTATAAGCAAAAAGGTAAAATCTTATGGGTGGTTAGTTTTTATGGCCACATAGGGGCATTATGAATGCTTCGACTTCTTCATTACCTATACTGTTTTTTGTGATGTCGTTATACAAGAATTATAGAAAATGAAATTCTTAATATCTTATTATTATGTGTCTTTTGCATATCGCTCCAATTGAAGATACGGAAAAGTAGTCGGCCGGATCGTACATCATCTACCAAATCGCCGTCGGCTGATAAACATAAGCAGCAATTATCACATCATAAAAACATACTAACCTCCTTTTGTTGGGAACACCTATGGCAAGTATATTGCACAATAGAACTGAAAAACCTGTTTTTTTTTCGTCAATAAACCTGGTTTTTCAATCAGGTTTATTTGGATCGAAAACCAGGTGTTACCCTTTCAACCGGTTTAAGGAAAGTGACGTAAAGTAGGCAAAGAAAAACTGCTTGACTGGCGTAACCCGACCAATCTTAAATATGTTGCCGACCCTGGATATTGTTTTTATTTATTATTATAAGGAGGAAAAGAAAAGGTAAACATTTGATACACTGTGGTAATGAATATACTCTAAAAATGCCACAAATTAGTTTATAACCACTTGAAGTTAAAAAGAAGCTATGAAAATAAGAAAAATATGTATTTCAACAATTTCATGATATCCAACGTTATGACTGTCTCTTAGTATTCGAAAACAAGTAAGATTTAGTAGTCTTTACCAAAAACAAAACAAAAAAACAAAGCAATAGTAAAAGAAAAGGGGAAACACTCAATCCTGACTTACCTATTCTATTGTTTTGTGTTACGCCAATCAAACAAGTTTTGGTCCAAAGTCTTGTTATAAATGCTTCATAGGAGACATGTTACCGTGAAAAATCTGTGACGGGTCAAAAAATCGGTGACAAATCTGTGTTGTATTACGGATTTTTCAACCGATCACAGATTTTTGTCTCCTAGCTTTACGCTCCATCGTTTCTCAAATTTTGGTTTGTCTTCTGTAACAAAAAAAAAAAGGTTGTAGGCAGTTTCTGTGTTGTGTTAATACTCTTATAGTTGTATTAGGATAGGATAGGAAAGCACTTTAAAGTTGATTTAGTATAAATATAAAATAGAGCATTTCACTCTTAAAGTTTATTAGTTTCAAAGGAACATTTGAAGGGGTGGGTGTAATATAGTCCTAACCTCACCTATTTTTCAACCGACTTGTTACTGGTTTCAAAAACAGTTGCGTTAAAAATGTTTGTAAAGCTGGTGTTTAGTTCATTCTCAACAAAACTCTAATCATTGCGCTTATCAACACTATGTGTTATAATCAGGAATATCAATGATTATCTAAGATATAGCATGTACACTCAGGTTTAAACGAGTCACTTCTATCATGTCCATTTTGATGGTTAACACTATATTGCACCAACATTTCAGTCCAGTTTCTCAGATCATCTAGAAACACTGAAAGCTGAATCTCTATTTGGAATCACCGAGAACATGTTTCTTACATCCCATACATTTAGATTTGTCATTTTCTTATAAGAAATATCCAATTTATTTAGCGTTTCCAGGGTCTAGAAAGAAGGTACAAAAACAACAATATAATAGTACATGATCTATTGTGCAACATAGTGCTAACCCTCAAACAAGTGACTGGTTTCAAATTAATAATTACACAAATAATTCCAGCAACTCACATTATATGTTGCAAAACCCATGTACTTTATGCTTTACTTAATGCATCTCTGATTTCACACACTGACTATGTGGTCAAAAAATGGTTTCTCTTAAAACCAGTAACATGTGTTTTTGGAGGGTTACTAGATTACATCCACCCCTTCATTTCTTTCGTATTGTATTGTATTTAGTATCACAGGAAAGCACGATTTACTCTTAACATTTAGTTATTTTGTTCTTAGAGTTCATTAAGAAAATCATTTTTCATTTGTAAAAGTTTATTTAGAAAGATTCGAGCCAGGTATACCAACTTGGTGTAGGGAACAAAGACAAAGACCAGATAAAAACAAATGCAGTATGTAAACCAGAATGGTGTACATGCACTGTTACGTCTCATATGAAAGAATCCAGTGAACCGTCTTTCAGGGAGGTAAGACGTTAACTTATTTTGCTCCGAGCTTTGTTTGCTACTGAGTTCTATTTGAACTTGCTCTTCTTCAGTTTTTGACTTGAATTTATTTTTACAAAATTGTTTTTTAACTACAGTTACAGTATGTAGTTTTCGTTGTTTGCTTTTCAAATATTTTGTTGTTCGTCCAAATAGAAGAAGAGCAGTTTATCTGCTCGAAACGTCGGTTGTATTTTCTTGTTAACTTTGTAGTGACCATCCCTGTGGTTTTGGATTTTTTCTAATGCAGACGTAACAGTGCATGTACACCATTCTGGTTTACATACTGCATTAGTTTTTATCTGGTCTTTGTCTTTGTTCCCCACACCAAGTTGGTATACCTGGCTCGAATCTTTCTGTTTTTATAAATTCTAGGTATCCTCTTGTATCATCCTTTGATCCTTGGTGTGTTTTGTACCTTGTCCGTTGGAGGCACCATTACCTACTTTACAAAGTTTATTTAGTTCAAATTGTATTCGTTATCATTATAAGGAAAACAAATGCGTTAAGTTTATTAGTATCAAAGGAAAGCATAATTCATTCGTAAATTTTATTCAGTATCAAAGTAAAGCACATTTCACTGGTAAAATTTAATATCAAAGGAAAGCACATTTCATTCGTAAAGTATAACTACCAAAAGCGAGAACTTTTCAGTTTCAATGTTTCAGTCTCGAATTTAAGTGTGATACGAAAATATACCGCATAAGTCATGAAAATGCCTTTGTTATTTTCATGACGAGTGCGGTATATTCTCGTATCACATGAATATAAGCCATACAATATTATTATTATCATATAATATGAAGCTTTTGCGGTGATTTTAATAGTGCCAATGTACCAAAATATTGGTGCCATTATTTTGGAAACCAGTCTTTTATGGTACTCATTTTCATCATGTTTGCCGGTGCAAAAACTGCGTAACTCAATCAATCACGCCTGCTTTCGCTACCAACCTCATTAATATTTATGTTTAATACACGAAATATATTTCTGCACAAATAAAATGAGAAATTTGAAGGTAGTTTTAAAGTAATGAAATGGTAACATTTGTTTGATGTAACTTATAAATATTATTGTGATCCTTAAGTTTGAAATGTATTAAAATGAGTTCAAACCTCCTTCTGTTACCGTGGAATTGTTTCTAGAATTCCAGACAGAGATAAAAGACTAAATCGCGTATGACGTCAGGGCAAAGGCGGCGCGCCGTCATTGGTTGCCGACCTGCGCAGTACGACATTTTCTGTCTAGTTGTCAGAATTTCGGGACGCGATTTAGTCTTTTTATCTCTGTCTGGAATTATAACTCTATCAGATGTTGTCTTTATCGACTCCTTTTCGGTTTGCCATTCATCTATGCCCCGGTTCCAAAAATTAAAAAAAATAATTATTTTGATGCACTTTGGGATCTTCTGGTTCTGCAAATCACGAATAATCCCATTAAATAACGCGTATTATATACCTCTTATATAGATTCCTCTCATCTGATTGGTTAAAAGTGGAGTCATTAAAATAGCTGTGCCCCCTTTTTCTATCAAGATGACGTCATAAGCAACAACTGTGCCCCGGGCATAGAATCATCTGTGCCTGGAAAACAATTGGATATTCGCAACCCCGAATACACAGATCGCTCGTATACATTACGCACCCACTATACGGCCGGCGTTGATTACAGTGTTGTAAAAGAGACTATAGCGGTCACAGTTATAGAAGAATCTATATTATTCGGTATATAAAACACATAATGACTGCTTAATATTCGGGGCACAGTTTAAAATTATAGGCCCTCAGTGATGTCAAAACCATGACTATGCCCTCAGCTTCGCTTCGGGCATAGTCATGGTTTTGACATCACCTCGGGCCTATAATTTTAACTGTGCCCCTCATAGCAGTCAATATTTGTATACTATTTTATTTGCATGGCCTTCTTTAGTGGTATTGTTGAAAGGTTACCTTGAATATTGATTAGTATTTGAAGTTACAATTAAAAGTCCAATGTCTCTGTAGCAACTGCTTTTGTGAAGTGTGTTTATTTTAATAAGTAACTAATGATATCAATTTTATGATTTCAAACATTTTAGAACATGTATTGAGTTGAGACTTTAAAAGCTTAGGCCTATAGACTTTTTTCGTAATTGCCCATCTTTCGCCGTAGTTGGGGTAAACATTGAATTTGCCCTCGCTTTCGATATTTTTTGTCACTTATCTACGGCAACATTTGACCTCGCTTTCGATATTGTCACGTGACATCGATATGTTTATCCCATCTACGGCGAAAGGTGGTAAACATCGAATTTGCCCTCGCTTTCGATATTTTTTGTCATGATTACCCCATCTACGGCGAAATTTGCCCTCGCTTTCGACATTTTTGTCACGTGACATCAATATGTTTACCCCATTTACAGCGAAAGGTGGGCAATTACGAAAAAGGTATATAAGCTAGTGTCTAATCATGGACTAAACTCTGCCCGGCAAGGCCCGGTGAATGCTCGCGGGCAACTCAACCCAAACCTCCTCGTGGTGTCGGATGGGTCACTCTAACTTGGGCAGTGGGGAACAGGCTTGGATGCGAGGATTTCAGCTAGCCGGAGGATCCGATGTTGCGTTTTGGCCACGGCTTTGCTATTCCCTCGGCTGACTCAGCCAGGTGTGGCTCTGAAAAGATACCGTTTGGTTTGTTGGAATGCACGGAAATTACACCGTATGGGTAACTTCACAGGAAACATGTTCAACGTGGCACCACGCCGTCTGGACAATGGAAATAATGAAGGTGCAGTGAAGCATAAAACGTATTGCAGTGGAACACAGCTGCTGTCTAGAGTTTAACAGGATTATGTCTAGCTAATCAGTCCCAGAACAACGCCAAATATGGATTAAAAGACCTTTGACCTTGGATGTACAACAGCATGTTATGATCTAATGGGAAACTGTGCACATCAACAAACACCATTTCTATCAAAAAGGCAACGGCCGATATAATTTGAAACCACATAAATTACTAGAGTTGGTTTTTCTTGGATTTGGACCAAGCTTTAGAATATCGACTGTTGCGTTTTGAAATAAAACAAACCAGAAATTTATCACCCATTGTAAAGATATGGCACATGTACCGAATACATGTACATACATTGGCTGACCTTGTGGATTTCCTGGCCATGCTAACCACATAAGGAGATTATACGATTAACCTAGCGCAGCTATTGTCATAGCAGGGTATTATTATGTAATACTCCTGATCCATATTTGGCGCTCTCTTGGACTGCTAATGGTGCATATGACCGTGGTAGTCGAAAGCACCATACAACACACAAAAACAGAAACTGGACTAAACTCTATGAAACTGTGAATAGAGCAGGCAGCAGGGCGTGGCAATTTAATTCCTTTGTCAAAATGTGCCCTAATTTGATAATATTAAGTATGAAATATGGCCTAGAAATAATCATCAGAAGCATGAAAGTTATAGTGCCTATTAAAGGGGAAGGTTTACAGATTATCATCTTTCCATTGCTATTTTCATGGCCTTATTAGATTCTCACTGGGAGTGTACGAATTGGGTCTTCGAATTTGGCACTTTTTTTTTCGACAGGTGATTTCATAGATTTGCTTCAGAACGAGTTCCCTTCCAAATCGTAGGCATGTGTCAAACTTCCAAGAAATCAATTTTAATATATGTACCTTCGAAATACAAGTTCTAGAAACACACCTTTTCGACTGATCTTGCACCACACCACTCTTCGCCATACATACATTTCCCTAACATAATATGAAATTAAAAGCTATTAAAAAAAGGAAATTTAGTTCGGCAGAGGCGCCGGCGGGGCTCGAACCCACGCTGCACTGCGCCGCTATCATGTAGGGCTATACAGTATCGACACATCACCAGCGCCTTAGACCGCTCGGCCACAAGGACTTGTTGGGTGGCATCGTGAAAATTTTAACATATAATCGCAACTTCATTACTTCAACATACCACGTGACAAGCAAAGACAGAAAACGTACCATATTTTGACATTTTATTTGTTTAAAACATTAATGTGTATTAATAGCGCTCAATTGTTGATAACTGCGTGTTCTACACCGGGGTTCTACATACAGAAATCCGACAATAAAATGGGCAGCTATACATGCACAATACATTATCGATTTGAACTCGCTAGGCTGCTCCGGCTGCACGTGCTATACTGCTATATTATACCGGGTATATACATGTGGTTCAGCCATTTTTCGTGTATACACGGTCTGGATGTTTGCAATTTATAGGAGAATTCCACGCAGGTCCTCAAAAGTTTCTTCTAGATATTGGAGATTAGATTCCCATAAAGACGAAACAGTAATCTTTTGTCGAGACCTACGTAAAATTTACATAAAATTTTTACCATCAATTGAGTGTTAATTTTGACTAAATTCAGAAAATATTTTGGCGTATATAAAATTGAAATAAAATTCTCTGCCTCCTAAACCACATAAATTTTAGCACGATTGGGTATTACGAATCGTTATTTATGATGTGCAGTTAATATTCATATATTTGTTTATACATAGGATGCTTCAGTTTTAACACAAACAATATTTCATTGAAAACTCTCCCACTCTGCGATTTCAAAAAGGTAACCACGCTTCCCTAGAATGTGCAATAAATTAGCATTAAAAATGTTCTTATTTTAGCAGCATTCTAGAAACTCTGGCGTACGGCGAGTACTGCTGTAATCTGGCACGTTCCACCACACTTTTGGCAATATTGATTGTTGTCAAACAAAAAGCAAAAGAAAGGTATTTTTTTCCTTAATTCCAATTTGTAGAGTTCAATTTTTGCCCACAACCGGGGAATCCACTGTAATATAATGTATAATTGAGACTACCAAATTACGGTATTTATACAAAAGCAGGATTAAGGACAATTTAAACTGGTCTGATTTCCATCTCCAGGACCCCGTGTGGTGGAATAAAGATGTTCGGTTAAAAACAAAAAAGTTTTTCTTTTACCCTTGGGATGATAAAGGATAATAAGTCACAATTTAGTTAAAACCTTTGAAGATTTGGTTTTAGAATTTGATATTTTCATTAAAACAGGGAAAATATAATTCTTTAATGAATGGAATATCTTTGAATTGGTTCCAGACCCCTAAGAACATTCAAGAAAACATTTTTGATACTATTTCTGCTTCGCTTTTGGAGGCAGAGAAGGTTTCAAAACATGTCTACTCAACTCTTGGGTTGATTGTCTCGATGTTTTTGATGAAATTGAATGGAACTGTGTGCATAGTCATGATAGTAGCAGTTTTAAATGTACTATTAATACCCAGTTACGATCTTTTTATTTTAAAGTTTTTCACAGGGCAATTTGTACAAATAATTTTGTTCACAGAATTGGTAGGGTGGATTCACCCAATTGTTACTTTTGTAATGAATTGCCTGAAACAATTTTGCATTTATTTTGTGAATGCAAGAATGTGTCTCACATGTGGGATGGACTATGTTTTTATCAACAGTGTCACTGGAGATTTTTTTTGTACATTTTCCAAATTGGTGCGTTACCAATCTCCTCACCTGGCCATGTATCAAAATAATGTTATTGACAAATCGTGTTAGAGAAACTAAATTCAAACCAATTAAAAAACATTTTCCTTATAGGCTTATCTTCCAGTTCATGCCATGTTTGATGAGGTTTTGGGAAATTTTGTTACATTACAACAGCTCAATCATGGGCAAAAAACAAAATATCAGTAGCAGCATCCGAATGGTGACCACAAATATAAAATGTACCTTTTTAAAATTTCGAAATTTTGATGATTGGCGAAAAGAATTGACATTCATAATGATTTACCATGCTGACGATGCAATGTTGAGTTAATTATCATCGTTTACAGTATTATGTTTGATTTGTGTGCATATAAATACCCAAACGATATTGCTGAGTTCAGAAGGTGACCATCAGATGATCAAAGTGGCTATTCCGAAACACATCATTCCGAATCGACAATTTCGAATCCAATTTAGTCGCACCATCCGGAATTCTTTTAATAAGTCCATACTCTTGGAACCGATTCAACTTAATGTGGTGATACAGCAGGACGTTTTGCGCCATGCCTTTGTGACAAAAAACGTGCGTTACGTGGCATAACACGCGAATCTGGATTTAATCCAGATCTTACACAGTCCTTATCGAAATACATCAAAATCCGACTAGTGATATATTGCTAGTCAAATCATAGACTTTGATCGACTCCAAAGCATCTCACATGCATGACATGCTACGAGTCGCGAGTTGTTATTTCGTGTACATGTACGAAGAGACCAGGGACACAGACGAACGATATGGCCGATTCAAAGCTACTAAACCTCGAAGAAACTGTTAGTAACGCCGATCTTGTTCAGTGTGGCATTTGCCATGCCGCTATTGACAAACCTAAGGCACTTCCATGTCTTCATACCTTTTGCTTGAAATGTCTCACAAGTTGGGCTCAAAGCTCTGCAAAGAAAAACCCGGATAAGTATAAGGACGTGGTATCGTGCCCCATCTGTCGCGAGGACTTTCCGTTACCAAAAGGTGGGGTCAAGGAACTCCGGACTAACTTTTTCGTCAGCAAATTGAAAGAGCGTAATGAGATTATGAAGCAACTGTACGAGAAAGATGCCAAGATTCCATGTACATCGTGCGTTAATTCCGACAATCAGGCTGTTGGTCGCTGTGTCGAGTGCAACGATTTCTTGTGCAAGAAATGTGTGGATAGTCACAAATCGTTGCGAATATTGATACATCATCACGTGTTAACACTGGAAGAGCTGCGCACAGGAAAGTTGACTATGCACAATCTGCCTGAACAAGAGATGTGTCCGAAGCACACGCGTGAGGTTTTGAATTTCTACTGCGAGACCTGCGACGAACCTATGTGCAGAGATTGTACCGTCGTCGACCACCCGCGTCCTGATCATAATCAGATAGACCTGAAGAGTGCGGCTGAAGAGAGAAATGACAAACTCCAAGAGTTATTCAAGCAAGTTGAGCTCGTTCCCAAAGCTATCGATACTGCCACTGCGCTCGATGAAAAAACCGCAAAAGAATTGAGAGCCAACGTGAAGAAAGCCATCAGTCTCTACAAGAAGACATCAAAGGAAGCAGAATCGGAATTCACGCAGAAAATTAATGAATTAGAGGCAAAACGAATCAAGGAGATAGAAGCACACAGAGATGGTCTACAATTTCAGAAAGCACGTCTTTGTACATCATTGGAGATGACACAACAGATTACACAGAATGGTTCTGAGCATGATGTAGCCACAATGTATTCATCGCTCTCTAATACCATGCAACAAATGTCCAAGTTGAATCCAAAACCTGTCAGAAAGTCAATGGGTAAAGTTGAATTCAAACCTAGCAAGAATCTTGACAACGGCATGAGTTCTCTCGGTTCACTCAATACCTACGAGCAATGGACTCTAGGAAAGACTATCGCATCGGGACAGTTCATAGCGGGAAGATACATCATTCTCGGTAGAAATGATGACATTGTGGTAGCTACATACCAAAGTGGCCATTACGTTCTTCTTTTTGATGACAATGGCACACCCAAGCGGCAAATTCAAACAAGCAATGCAGGTGGTACCGATATTCAAGGTGTTTCGTGGCCATGGGGCCTGGCAATCGCGCAAAATGGCGACTGTTTCATTACGGACTATAATCCATACGTGAAAGTTTTCAGCGCGGATGGAAATTTCAAGCAAATATTTGCTGCTCAGAATCCTAACGGCACCTGGTCATACAATGAGCGTTCCCAGTTGTACGGTCTAGCCATTGACGCCAAGGGTCACGTTTATGTCGGAAGCTCAAGTCAGTACATTAGTATCCATAATCAAGATGGTGCACGCGTATCTGGCTTCAGCGTTAACATGTTTCCATGCTTCATTGCCACCATCGCAGATGACCGTGTTATTATCAGCGATCATGGTAACAGTCAACAGGCCGCCTGCGTGTACGATACCAACGGTACTCAACTCCACACATTTGCCAAACCACCTGGAGGTAACTTCAACCCTACAGGATTATGCGTTGTCCAAGATGAAGTCTTCGTCGCCAGCAGCACAGGACCCCCAGCAGTCTATCGCTACTCTCTCACAGGTGACTATATTGGAATCCTGACTAAAGAAGTCATATCTCCCTGGGGAATAGCACTCAAAGACAATGGCGAAGAACTACTTGTCTGCGAAAACAATTCAATCAAAGTTTTCCATCCGTGATTAACAAACGTCACGCTTCAAAGGCTTCACCAGACCTTTGCATAGCTTTGACTCTCGGCTAGCGGCTTCGACCTGCTGGTTACGACAAGAGCTATCCATTGGCTTAGCATTGTGGGTGGTCAACATTGTACATATTTGCAAAAACTAGCTGCATTGCATTAAAATAAGAAATAACGATTAAACAAGTGGATAAACAATTCGGATGGAAACTACGACAAGTTCATTCAAAAAGATCTGCCTCAGGCGTTATATGTAACTTCAGTCGTGTCATTTCTGCACATGACAATGCATGATGGTCTCTTGAAAGCTCTCTGAGAGTTCGTGGATGACCTCGGACCATAATAGGATTTAGTACACTGGAAATGGTAAAACATAAAACCATCTTAAACTTGTTCATGAAAATTAAGTTCTACCTCCGAGCTTTAAAAGGACATTAAGCGACCCGTCAGTGCTGAACCACACTTTTCCCAAACTTGTCAGGTGTATGCATGTTTGCAATGCATTGTTGTAACCGACGCTTGAGATGAATAAGTTAGAAACTTTCCTGTATTTCTTGTTATAACAGGCAAGTATCAGACCTTCATCATTAATGAGTCAATGAACTTCATGAAATCAAGGACATCGAATTCGGAAAGCACGCTCAGTTCTATAATAGCAATCGACACTTCAAGAAAGAATTACTTCACCTACGGTAAAACCTCGTCTACAAGCATATAGAGTGCTTCTGATGAAAGTTAAATTAATCCGGGCGCCATTATGGAGTTTGAGCAAATAAATTACAGATCCAAGCATATACAAACAAGTGCTATTGTGAGACCAATCTATTGTATTGGCATATTCACGCTCGTTACGTTTTAATTTAGCTTTCATCAAAAACGCTATATATGCTTGTAGACGAGGTTTTACGGTATTTCATGAAAAGTACTAGTTTAATATTGTTATCAAATGGAAGTATTTGTGAGTGTAAACAAATTTGTTGAAATAATTCTGAATGTGGTTTGAGTATAAAGAAGTACCCAACCATTTTCCTTACTGTTGTTTTTCCTTCGAATAAGGTTCCTGCTTGAATAGGCTGCTTTGGTCAATTATATAAGGCTAACGTTGTCTATACAGGCTGCATAGTCAAAATGATTGGTACCCATCAATGTTGATGGTTGTTGAAAATACTGCCTCTTCCAAATGCAGCATTGGATGCTTTTAAAATGTTCAGAGTGAATAATTTATATGGCAATTAATCTACAAATTATTTTGATTTCATGTCGAATTTTGATGTGTCATACTCATCCATTATAAATGAAAACAAATGGGTACCAATCATTTTGACTCATGTTTTACATGATGAATTATGCTATCGTTTTGAGGCTTATCAGACGTTCTTTTCTCATTTAAAAGTATCATGGAAAAATGTTATGAACTAAATCACTTCCAATAAAGCGCAATTCGCATGTATTATATTTTAGCACTGGTTGCAACATATTCTGTACAAACCTTGATTTTACTTCATATGTCCAGCTACTCAGAGTATAGGCTATACTATTAATCACGAGAGCAATTTGCTTAACACACGTTACTTTAAGCGGATACATTAGGGCGCTTAGAGTACAACTTCTTAACTTACGAGCAATTTTACATGTATATGTTTTAACACTGCATCAGATTTGCATACTTATTAAATCCTAATATAAGTGCGATTGGAAAGAGTTTTCCACTTCCAATTTACGCAAAAATTTGTATGTGTTTATTTTTAGCACTGCAGCTATCTTGTTTGACTTTATTTCGTAATATTCAGGCTGCTCAGAGTATAGCTATAATAAGTATAGAGCAAGTTGACTGTATCTTAACACTGTATATTTTGTACACTTCTTGCATATCTACATAATTATCCAGCCTTTACTTCAAACAGTGTGGCAAATAGTAGTCTTTCTTCAAGACTACTAGTATTCTTAAATAAGTATGAATGTACATTTAAAACTAATGGACAATTTGGGAATTCTAATCTACCGTGACGTCAACATAATTATTTTTTGCAAAATGTTCGTCAATTTTGATGGTAATCAAGGTGTAAATATGATAAAAGTGGCCAAATGCTATGCTATGTTTGTACTAATTTTTTTTCATGCTGATTTCAAATATGGTCATGAAAATATACAATTCTGATTTTTTTAATAGTTTTTAAAGAAAACTTGTCGTCTGCAGTCGACACCCGCGTGGGGAGAGTTAACCGTAACCCTAACCCTGCTTTGTGTATTGTCCAAAGAAACTTAGAAAATAAAACTGTTGATAATATAAATAACAGAATGGATGTTGAATTTAAAACAAAAATTTAATTCAGGCAGAAATATACAGAAATAAAATCGAATCCGCTTATACATGTTATAACCCAGCAAACACAAAACGTTTTCGACATCATTCGCAAAAGGTTATAAAAGGTTGTCAGAAAACGTTTAAATGTCGGGTTATATAAAGGGTACATTAATGGTATAAAACGTTTTCATAACATTAAATAACATTTGTTGGTAATTTACTGCACAGCAAACACAAATAGTTTACAGAAAACATTTAAATGTCGGTTTATATAAAGGGTATAAAAACGTTTTAATAACATTCCAAAAACATTTTTGAAAACTTGGTACAAATCATTCTGAACAGAATGTTATTTTGGGGTTGAAAACATATTTTGCAAAAAATGTTTGCCCAAAATATTTACAATAACGTTTTTAAAATGTTTTCACGACCTTTATAAGACATTTAAATGTTATTAAAACGTTTTGTAAGAAACATTTTAAGAACATTTCTGTGTTTGCTGGGTGCAAATATTTTAACATGTTATTTAAGCGTTGACAAAATATTTGGCCAAAAATGTTTGCAAAAATAGTTTACAATGACATTTCGATAACATTTTAAAAATATTGTTTTAGTGTGTTTTCATACAAAACGTTTTAAACGATTTCATGACCTTTATATAACCCGACAACCTAAACCAAAATCCAAAATATAACTTATTTAAAACGTTTTAAAAACGTTTTTGTGTTTGCTGGGAAGGAATTTGTAAGGAATTTCGATTTACTGTATTAATCTTTGAACCTATTTTGTTTTTTAAGTTCACGTGTAAGCTTGTAAGAAATTCTTGCGTAACATTTAAATTTTAGTATTTTAAAGTATATTATTTTGATTAATGTACGTTTGTTGCAATAAATTTTGTCCTGGAAAGGCCGAAAAACTTAAACAAAAGTTATTGCTCTATTTAACTTGATATTAAAGTATATCAGCAGTTACCGGATATTCATGATTGCTGTGTACGGAGTTCGTAAGGTGACTGTTGCATGACCACAGTGGCTATCCCAGGACACATAGTTCCGAATCTACAATATTTCGAATCCAATGTACATGATTTAGTTGTGTTATTCATAATATAATTATTTAGATAATTGATCCAAATTTACAAGCAACATACGCTAGGAACCAATTAAAAAACCGGTGGTGTTACAGCAGGACGTTTGCGGCATCGCGCGATAAGGAGCTCTTCTTATGTGGTTCGTATTGCAATGCATCATAAAATCTAGTGAGATCTTGATAGTAAAATCCAGGTGGTAGCTGGTGGTAAAATCATGGACTTTGTACCGAATCGATAGCATGACATACGCTATTCACGTTGTTGTTGTTTCGTGTACATGTATGTAGAGGCCGGGGTATAGGCTCGCGGAAATAGACACAATGGCTGAATCAAAGCTACCAAACCTCGAAAGAACTGTTAATAACGCTGATCTTGTACAGTGCAGCATTTGCCATGCCGCTATTGACAAACCTAAGGCACTGCCATGTCTTCATACATTCTGCTTGAAATGTCTCACAAGTTGGGCTCAAAGCTCTGCAAAGAAACACCCGGATAAATACAAGGACGCGGTTTCGTGCCCCACCTGTCGCGAGGACTTTCCTTTACCGAAAGGTGGAGTGAAGGAACTCAGGACTAACCTTTTCGTCAGCAAATTGAAAGAGCGAAATGAAACTATGAGACAACTGTACGAGAAAGATGCCAAGATTCCATGTACCTCGTGTGATAATTCCGACAACCGGGCTTTTGGTCGTTGTGTAGAATGCAACGATTTCTTGTGTAAGAAATGCATGGATATTCATAAGTCGTTGCGCATACTGAAACATCACCACGTGCTTACACTGGAAGAGCTCCGCTCGGGAAAGTTGACTATGCATAATCTGCCTAAACAGGAGATGTGTCCTAAGCACAAGGGTGAAGTTTTGCGGTTCTACTGCGAGACATGCGATGAACCCATGTGCAGAGATTGTACCGTTGTAGACCATCCGCGTCCTGACCATACACAGATAGACCTGAAGAGTGCGGTTAAAGAGAGACATGACAAAATCATAGAGTTATTCAAGCAAGTTGAACTCATTCCCAATGCTATCGATATTACCACGGCGGAGGATGAGAAAACGCTGAAAGCATTGAAAGCGAACGAGAAGAAAGCCATCAGTCTGTACAAGAAAACAGTGAAGAAAGCAGAATCGGAATTTACACAGAAAATTAAACAATTGGTGGCAAAGAGAAGCAAGGATATAGAAGCACACAGAGATGGCCTACAATTTCAGAAATCGCGTCTTTGTACTTCATTGGAGATGACACAACAGATTACGCAGAATGGATCCGAGCATGATATATGTTGCCACAATGTATTCATCGCTCTCCAATACCATGCAACAGATGTCCAAATTGAATCCAAAGCCTGTAAGAAAGTCTATGGGTAAAGTTGAATTCTTACCAAACGAGGATCTTGATAATATGATGAGCTTTATTGGTTTACTCAGTACTTACGAGCAATGGGCTTTAGGAAAGACCATCGCATCGGGACACTTCAATATGGGGAGATACATCGTTTTCGGCAAAAATTATGAAATTGCGGAGGCTACATTCAGCAGTGGACATCACGTTCGACTTTTTGATGACGACTGCACACCCAAACGACAAATACAAACCAGTGGTGCAGGTGGCGGTGATTCAAGAGCTTCGAATCCATGGGGTCTGGCAATCGCGCAAAATGGCGACTATTTCGTTACGGATCAAAATCCGTTTGTTAAAGTTTTCAATGCGGAGGGAAATTTCAAGCATAGGTTCGGTGTTCAGAATCCTAACGGCAACTGGTCACACAGTGAGAATTCACAAGTGTACGGTATAGCCATTGACAACAAGGATCGCGTGTATGTCGGAAGTTCTAATCAGTACATTAGTACCCATAATCAAAATGGTACTCGCATATCTGGCTTCAATCTCAATCTATGTCCATACTTCATTGCTATCACTACAGATCACATAATTGCCAGCGATCATTATTTAATTCAATATGCCGTCCACGTGTACGACACCAAAGGCACTCAACTCCACACCTTCGCCACTCCACCAGGAGGTAACTTCTACCCTACAGGATTATGCGTTGTCCAAGATGAAGTCTTCGTCGCCAGCTACTATGGAGTTCCTGCAGTTTACCGTTACTCTCTCACAGGTGACTATATTGGAATCCTGACTAAAGACGTCACAGCTCCCCTGGGGAATAGCACTCAAAGACGACGAGGAAGAGCTTCTTGTCTGTGACAATAATTCCATCAAAGTATTTCACCGCAAATAGGAACATTCATTCTCAGAAAATATTCTTGAGACGCTTTACACTTGACAATTATGTTATTGTATTTTAAAGTAAAAATGGTCAGACTACTGCGTGGGAGCATCCCGACTTTCGTTACGGTAGGTGTGTGCAGCGTCGAGGTAAAATTTGATTCTCAATATAACGAACTACAACTAGAAGGCTATATATTTGTACACAAATACGGCTATACCCGCATGTTATCGGTGTACCCAAACTTACAGTCCTTATTTGCTGAGGACTTAAAATAAAGAAATTGTAAAAAGTCGTCCAATTGGGCAGAAAATGTGTAAAAGTGAAAGTCCAAGTCACAAGCTTTAATTGAATGTAGGTTGCACTGTCGTAGCACTTAAAATAAAGAAATTGTAAAAAGTCCCTCCCAGGGAGTCGTCTCTCTCTTACTCTCCATAGGTTGCTGTTATCAGTCTCTCTTACTCACAGTGAAGCTATGCAGTATGATATTAAAGGGGGAAACTATTCAAGAGGGAGTATGTAAATTAAATGGAACAGCCATTTCAAAGGGAGTATGTAAATTAAACGGAACAGCTTTTTGGGGAGATATTTCAGAGGGAGTATGTAAAGTAATGGAACAGCCAAAGGGTATGTAATTTAACTGGAACAGCCTTAACGCTTCTATTTCCAATTATGATATAATACGATCTGTCTGTTTAGTCCTACGTGTGTGGGGTGTGTGGGTGTTAGTAACAATATAATTCTCAGGTGCTATCTATGTACAAATTCTGAGCCCTGAAGCTGCTTTATTTGATGAGAAACGGCCGGCCCTTTGTTTTAACATTTGGGGCCCTGGGGCCCATAATATTTGACTTATGGGGCTCATGTACATATGTTGAAGTATAATTCTCAAGTACTATCAGAAAACTCAAGCTGGGCATTGTAGCTGCTTTATTTACTGAGTAACGGCCAGCCCTATGTTTTAGCTTTTGGGGCCCTGGGGCCCATATTATGTGACATATGGGGGTTATATATACATATGACAATATAATACTAAAGACCTATCTGTGTACCAAATCTGAACCCTGTAGCTACTTTTTTTGCTGAGAAACGGCCGGCCCTTTGTTTTAACATTTAGGCCCCTGGGGCCCCTAGCCTTGTACATATGGGGCCGAAATGAGCAAAAGGCACATCTACAACTTAGGGCCCATACATATGCCACATATGAGCCCTAGTCATCTTATACTTATAGAGCTAGGCTTGTCAATCTGTTGCACAATATTTTAACATTTGGGCCCCTGGGGCCCATAATATATAACATATGGGGCTCTTGTATATTTGTAAATATAGAGTACCCCTAGGGCTATCAGTGTACCAACTTAGGGCCCTGAGGCTGCTTCATTTGATGAGAAACAACGTGCTTTGTATTTTCACATTTGGGCCCCTGGGGCCCGTGACCTTTGACCTCTGGGGCCAAGATGGGCAAAAGGCACTTCTACGGGGTAGGGCCCATAAGTGTACCACATATGGGACCTGGGGCCCTTGTAGTTTTAGCGCTAGCCTTGACAGAATGTTGTGTTTGATGGGAGAAGGAGGAGGAGGAGAAGAAACTAGAAGGCTATATATTTGCACACAAATACGGCTATACCCGCATGTTATCGGTGTACCCAAACTTACAGTCCTTATTTGTTGAGGACTTAAAATAAAGAAATTGTATGTGTAAAAAGTGAAAGTCCAAGTCACAAGCTTTAATTGAATGTAGGTTGCACTGTCGTAGCACTTAAAATAAATATATTGTAAAAAGTCCCCTCCCAGGGGAATCGTCTCTCTTACTCTCCATAGGTTGCTGTTGTCAGTCTCTCTTACTCACAGTGAGGATATGCAATATGATTCAGGGGAAACTATTCCAGAGGGAGTATGTAAATTAAATGGAACAGCCATTTCAGAGGGAGTATGTATATTAAACGGAACAGCCTTTTTGGGGCCATTTCAGAGGGATTACGTAAATTAAATGGAACAGCCAATGGGTATGTAATTTAACTGGAACAGCCTTAACGCTTCACGCTGGTATTTCCAATTATGATAAAATACGATCTGTCTGTTTAGTCCTACGTGTGTGGGGTGGATGGGTGTGTGGGTGTACTGTTAGTAACAATATAATTCTCAGGTGCTATCTGTGTACAAATTCTGAGCCCGGAAGCTGCTGTCTTTAATGAGAAACGGCCCGCCCTTTGTTTTAACATTTGGGGCCCTGGGGCCCATAATATTTAACTTATGAGGCCCATGTACATAATTATGTTTAAGTATAATTTTCTAGTGCTATCAGTAGACTCAAGCTGGCCACTGTAGCTACTTTATTTACTGAGTAACGGCCGGCCCTATGTTTTAGCGTTTGGGGCCCTGGGGCCAATATTATGTGATATATGGGGCTCATATGTACATATAACAATGTAGTTCTCAAGTGCACTCTGTGTACAAACTCTGAGCCATAAAGCTGCTGTATATGATGAGAAACGGCCGGCCCTTTGTTTTAACATTTGGGGCCCTGGGGCCCAATATATATGACTTATGAGGCTCATGTACATATGTTGAAGTATGATTCTCAAGTGCTATCAGTAGACTCAAGCTGGGCATTGTAGCTGCTTTATTTACTGAGTAACGGCCGGCCCTATGTTTTAGCGTTAGGGGCCCTGGGGCCCATATTATGTGACATATGGGGATTATATATACATATGACAATATAATACTAAAGACCTATCTGTGTACCACATCTGAACCCTGTAGCTACTTTATTTGTTGAGAAACGGCCGGCCGTTTGTTTTAACATTTGGGCCCATGGGGCCCCCAGCCTTGTACATCTGGGGCCAAAATGGGCAAAAGGCACATCTACAACCTAGGGCCCATACATATGCCACATATGAGCCCTAGTGAACTTGTACTTTTAGAGCTAGGCTTTTCAATCTGTTGCACCATATTTTAACATTTGGGCCCCTGGGGCCCATAATATATAACATATGGGGCTCTTGTAAATTTGTAAATATAGAGTACCCCTAGGGCTATTAGTGTACCGATTCAGGGCCCTGAGGCTGCTTCATTTGATGAGAAATGGCGTGCTTTGTATTTTCATATTTGGGCCCCTGGGGCCCGTGACCTTTGTCCTCTGGGGCCAAGATGGGCAAAAGGCACTTCTACGGGGTAGGGCCCATAAGTGTACCACATATGGGCCCCAGGGCCTTTGTAGTTTTAGCGCTAGCCTTGACAGAATGATGTGTTTGATGGAGGAGAAGGAGGAGGAGAAGAAACCACAGGATGGGAAGATACCCTGCATGCTATTGCATGCGGGTATAAGAAACCACAGGATGGGAAGATACCCTGCATGCTATTGCATGCGGGTATAATGGATGTAGGTTGCACTGTCGTAGCACTTAAAATAAAGAAATTGTAAAAAGTCCCCTCCCAGGGGAGTCGTCTCTCTTACTCTCCATTAGTTGCTGTTGTCAGTCTCTCTTACTCACAGTGAGGCTATGCAATATGATTAGGGGAAACTATTCCAGAGGGAGTATGTAAATTAAATGGAACATCCATTTCAGAGGGAGTATGTAAATTAAACCATTTCAGAGGGAGTATGTAAATTAAATGGAACAGCCAATGGGTATGTAATTTAACTGGAACAGGCTAAACGCTTCACGCTGGTATTTCCAATAATGATATAATACGTACGATCTGTCTGTTTAGTCCTACGTGTGTAGGGTGGATGGGTGTGTGGGTGTTAGTAAAAATATAATTCTCAGGTGCTCTCTGTGTACAAATTCTGAGCCCGGAAGATGATTTCTTTGATGAGAAACGGCCCGCCCTTTGTTTTAACATTTGGGGCCCTGGGGCCCATAATATTTGACTTATGAGGCCCATGTACATAATTATGTTGAAGTATAATTCTCAAGTGCTATCAGTAGACTCAAGCTGGACAGTGTAGCTGCTTTATTTACTGAGTAACGGCCGGCCCTATGTTTTAGCGTTTGGGGCCCTGGGCCCATATTATGTGACAAATGGGGCTCATATGCACATATAACTATATAATTCTCAGGTGCAATCTGTGTACAAACTCTGAGCCCTGAAGCTGCTTTATTTGATGAGAAACGGCCGGCCCTTTGTTTTAACATTTGGGGCCCTGGGGCCCATAATATTTACCTTATGGGGCTCATGTACATATGTTGAAGTATAATTCTCAAGTACTATCAGAAAACTCAAGCTGGGCACTGCAGCTGCTTTATTTACTGAGTAACGACCGGCCCTATGTTTTAGCTTTTGGGGCCCTGGGGCCCATATTATGTGACATATGGGGGTTATATATACATATGACAATATAATACTAAAGACCTATCTGTGTACCAAATCTGAACCCTGTAGCTACTTTATTTGCTGAGACACGGCCGGCCCTTTGTTTTAACATTTGAGCCCCTGTGGCCCCTAGCCTTGTACATATGAGGCCAAAATGGGCAAAAGGCACATCTACATCTTAGGGCCCATACATATGCCACATATGAGCCCTAGTCATCTTATACTTATAGAGCTAGGCTTGTCAATTTGTTGCACCATATTTTAACATATGGGCCCCTGGGGCCCATAATATATAACATATGGGGCTCTTGTATATTTGTATATATAGAGTACCCCTAGGGCTATCAGTGTACCAACTCAGGGCCCTGAGGCTGCTTCATTTGATGAGAAATGGCGTGCTTTGTATTTTCACATTTGGGCCCCTGGGGCCCGTGACCTTTGACCTCTGGGGCCAAGATGGGCAAAAGGCACTTCTACGGGGTAGGGCCCATAAGTGTACCACATATGGGCCCCAGGGCCTTTGTAGTTTTAGCGCTAGCCTTGACAGAATGATGTGTTTGATGAAGGAGAAGGAGGAGAAGGAGATGAAACCCAAGGATGGCAATATACCCGTCCATGCTTCGCATGCGGGTATAATCATGAAAATGTTTTGGGACAGTTTAAGACCATGCACTGAAATCGACCCCCCCCCCCCCGTAACAATGTTGATCGGGTTCTTATCATCAGGCTCCGTGTTGGACTCTGCAATATTGATTGGTGGGGGAAGGAGAGGTATATTAGGAGGGTTGAAGCTACACGTAGAATATTATTTGAAATACGTCCATCAAAATGTATGTGACTGGGGATAGAACAAGAGGTAAAACTAGAAGGCTATATATTTGTACACAAATACGGCTATACCCGCATGTTATCGGTGTACCCAAGCTTACAGTCCTTTTTTTGCTGAGGACTTAAAATAAAGAAATTGTATGTGTAAAAGTGAAAGTCCAAGTCACAAGCTTTAATTGAATGTAGGTTGCACTGTCGTAGCACTTAAAATAAAGAAATTGTAAAAGTCCCTCCCCAGGGAGTCGTCTCTCTTACTCTCCATAGGTTGCTGTTGTCAGTTTCTCTTATTCACAGTGAGGCTATGCAATATGATTAGGGGAAAACTATTCCAGAGTGAGTATGTAAATTAAATGGAACAGCCATTTCAGAGGGAGTATGTAAATTAAACGGAACAGCCTATTTTGGGGCCATTACAGAGGGAGTGTGTAAATTAAATGGAACAGCCAATGGGTATGTAATTTAACTGGAATAGCCTTAACGTTGATGTCATCTATATTATAATTACACTATTCTCTGTGGATCTGTTTAGTCCTACGTGTATGGGGTGGGTGTTAGTAACAATATAATTCTCAGGTGCAATCTGTGTACAAACTCTGAGCCCTGAAGCTGCTTAATTTGATGAGAAACGACCGGCCCTTTGTTTTAACATTTGGGACCCTGGGCCCATAGTATTTGACTTATGAGCTCATGAACATATATTGACGTATAATTCTCTGGTGTTCTCAGTAGACTCAAGCCGGGCACTGTAGCTGCTTTATTTACTGAGTAACGGCCGGCCCTATGTTTTAGCGTTTGGGGCCCTGTGGCCCATATTATGTGACATATGGGGCCCATATGTATATATAACAATGTAATTCTCAGGTGCATTCTGTGTACAAACTCTGAGCCCTGAAGCTGCTTTATTTGATGAGAAACGGCCGGCCCTTTGTTTTAAGATTTGGGGCCCTGGGGCCCATAATATTTGACTTATGGGGCTCATTTACATATGTTGAAGTACAATTCTCAAGTGTTAATCAGTACACTCAAGCTGGGCATTGTAGCTGCTTTATTTACTGCGTAACGGCCGGCCCTATGTTTTAGCGTTTGGGGCCCTGGGGCCCATATTATGCGACATATAGGACTTATATATACATATGACAATATAATACTAAAGTCCTATCTGTGTACTAAAACTGAACCCTGTAGCTACTTTATTTGCTGAGAAACGTCCGGCCCTTTGTTTTAACATTTGAGCCCCTGGGGCCCTTAGCCTTGTACATCTGGGGCCAAAATGGGCAAAAGGCACATCTACAACTTAGGGCCCATACATATGCCACTTATGAGCCCTAGTGATCTTGTACTTTTTGAGCTAGGCTTGTCAATCTGTTGCACCATATTTTAACATTTGGGCCCTTGGGGCCCACATTATATAACATATGGGGCTCTTGTATATTTGTAAATATAGAGTACCCCTAGGGCTATTAGTGTTCCAACTCAGGGCCCTGAGGCTGCTTCATTTGATGAGAAACGGCCTGCTTTGTATTTTAACATTTGGGCCCCTTGGGCCCGTAACCTTTGACCTCTGGGGCCAAGATTGGCAAAAGGCACTTCTACGGGGTAGGGCCCATAAGTGTACAACATATGGGCCCCATGGCCTTTGTAGTTTTAACGCTAGCCTTGACAGAATGTTGTGTTTGATGGAGGAGGAGGAGAAGATGAAACCCAAGGATGGCAATATACCCGTCCATGCTTCGCATGCGGGTATAATTGACCACGTGTCCCAACACATTTTTCCATGATTGTAGCTTAATAGACAATTTCGATAATTCCCGAAAGACTTTGCGCGATGCGCGCATTGTTAGTCGGTGGTTACTACGCAGCTCAACGTGCACAGTAAGGATTTGCATCGACTGCAAATGATTCTGGAAATTGCCGAAAAGGTGTATTGGTGCTTTGAGAAACTGATTTGGAATGGAAAATCCTGAGCTGTTGAAATAGAAATTGACAATTTAGATATTGAAATGAAAATTTACTCACAATTTGTCGTAGCTTATTATTAAAGGAATTTGTTTAAAAAGTGTCTTTAAGAACTGGATCATGACATTATAGAGCCGGATCATGCCAAACTATAAAAAGCCCCGAAGTGCCGAAACATGTTGAACTGGTTGTGTTAGGGAACTGTCAGAGACACGCGCACGGTTGTTTGATGTATATAGAATTGGCTTCATTATTAACTAAATGCAAACTATAGATGGCGCTATTCATCCTAAATCATATTTCTTTATTTGCAAGGGGTAGGTGAATAATACTGCCATTAAAACAGCTGGAATAGGTGAAACAAGCAACAAGGAAATGTTATAAACATATTTCATCAAACAATAAAAGGAATTATTTGTTTTAAAAGCTTGATTTCCAGTAACTAAATAGCGCCACCAATTTTGTCATTAATAGATACATTTTATATCCGAAAAAGCTATAAAAATGCTATAAAGGTGAATAATTTTGTAAAAGAGGGGAAATTAATGTTGAGAATGACTCACAAGCATCTGTATACTTTAGGATGATATCACATTTAGCTGTTTAAGCCTAAAATGTGGTTGTACATGATATTTTGTTTGAAAAACTAATAAATGATCCCACCAACCGTGCGCGAACGGGGAGGGGAGTCTTTTCTGCCATGCATATTATATCGGGCTTATATACACTTAAAACAAAAGTAATATCTTAAAGACATTAAACCTATTAAGATAAAGTAATCAACATTATGGATAAATTTGTTCTGCGTATTTTGACACCTCATTCGGCACGATACAACTTTATTTCATTACACCATTTTGAATGGAAAAAGAAAGTATTTCAATAATCAGGGCGATAGAAATTGTAAGAACTCATTAAAGCGTGACAAACTCAACTCGCTGTGCTGATGATTAGCATGTTTTGATTGAAATGTAGTATGTAAATCAATCGAAATCTATCATCCATCACCGATGCGCTTGCTCGCCTCACAGCTTGTAGCAGTGAGATCAAAATATGGATGACCAGGAACTTGCTGCGCCTGAATGACGAGAATACTGAATTCTTTGTTGCGGTATCTGATTACCAAAAGCAAAATATGCCGCCTGTTTCTCTTCGGATTGGTGACATGGAGATTCTGCTGACTGAAAATGTTCGGAACTTAGGTGTTATTTTTGATTGTCTAATGACAATGACATCACACATCAGCTCACTTTGTTCAAGTTTGAATTACCAGCTTCGTAATATATCCCGTGTTAGACGCTTCTTGGATGTTGACACATGCCACCTTGTTGTTATTTTGTCTATTTTGTTCAAGAACTTAAATTGAAACAAAGAACTAAAGGCAGATATATGTAAATAATGTTCGGTTATTTCAAGCCAGTTTTTGCCAATTTGGAGAAATTCAAAATATGACGCCTGTGTGTGTTTTCTGACTAAATTAACCTCATATTTCATGGTCATTTTAGCCTCCAAAGTGCCAATTATTTTGCGTTTTGCGCGAATTTATTACACTTTTGCACCATATTTTATCAGTTTAGCTTCCATATCTGATATAAGGTGCTAGCAGCTAGATTCACTATACTTCAAACAAATTTCAACTCCATCCCCCCCTTTCAAAAGGAAATCTACGCCACTGCCTGAAAAGTTTTAATGTTGGTCCAAAATGTTCTTTCATAGGTCAAATGTTTTTATTCAAATATTGAAAGCTGTGTAATAAATAAAGGGTTTTCTTCTGACATGGTCGGTTTGATCCAAATAGCACTATTCATGTGTATGATAGAAAATTAACATTGATAACATTGTAATGTAAGGAAATGAATGGGAACCCTCTTTTTTTATTCGAAGTCTGTTGGAAAACTTGCAAAAAGTATAATTAAAAGTAAAGTTAGACATTTGGAGAAAGTACTGTAATTTTAAAACACTACGAGGCAAAGTCCTATTATTGAAAAGCATTGGCATTACTGTATTTAATTATAATCTTTAAATTAAGTTTTTTATGTAAGAAACTCTTGCGTAGCAGTTTTTTAAAATGACCGTATTTGATTAACATACGTTGTTATTGCTGTTTTGAGCTTGATAAAGTTCAAGTTGAAAATGAAATGCAGGAGTCAAAGACGTGGCATTCGTTTGTTCAAGTGATGCCATCCAACTGACCAACTGCTTGAAGACGTTTAAAAAGCAGCGCAGATATTTTAGCACCATTGGCTTGCATGAGGATGTCGCCAACCTTGTCACCTGGCCTGGCCATCTATACTAATAAAATAATGAGCTCTGTCTGTCTGTCTGTCTGTCTGTCCATCCGGCTATGCGTTTCGCCGCGCTTCGACGCATCGTTCCGATATTTCGGATATAGACAGGTGTCGGACATTCCACGTTTACCATGGGGTAGTTTTAAAGGTCATCGGAGGTCAAGGTCAAAGGTCAAAATTTAAAACTTTGTCCGATCGGGCCCAAACTTGGTGGGTGGAATCCTTGATACGAGGCGAATATGTGCCCAAAATAAAATCGAGGTCAATCGGGCCCAAACTTGGTGGGTGGAATCCTTGATACGAGGCGAATATGTGCCCAAAATAAAATCGAGGTCAACAGAGGTCAAAGGTCATTACGGAGGGGTCAAATTTCAAACTTTGTCCGATCGGGCTCAAATTTGGTGGGTGGAATCCTTGATACGAGGGGAATATATGCCCGAAATAAAATCGAGGTCAAGAGAGGTCAAAGGTCATTACGGAGAGGTCAAATTTCAAACGTAGTCCGATCGGGCTCAAACTTGGTGGGTGGAATCCTTGATACGAGGGGAATACATGCCCGGGATACAATTGAGGTCAACCGAGGTCAAAGGTCATTACGGAGGGTCAAATTTCCAACTTTGTCCGATCGGGCCCAAACTTGGTGGGTGGAATCCTTGATACGAGGGGAATACATGCCCGAAATAAAATTGAGGTCAACCGAGGTCAAAGGTCATTACGGAGAGGGGTCAAATTTCAAACTTTGTCCGATCGGGCACAGACTTGGTGGGTGGAATCCTTGATACGAGGGCTTAAACATGGTATAACGAATTCTCAATATGACAGGAACAGGAAGATTTCACCACTCCCTGCGAGGACTGCAATGTCTTCCCAGCATTCATAGCTGAAAATGATTTCTAAATTTCAAACGGATGTATCAAATAAAACTGAGGTCGTCAAAGGTCAAAGGGGATCAAGCCAAGGTCATCTAGGGTCAGAGGTCATATGGGGTCATTGGGGGTCAAACAGCATCATTATCTGATGCTGGTGGTGCTCTCACATACAGCTACAGTACCCTCACAGCTGCAGGTACTCTAGTGTTAAAAAATAATCAACTTACAAAAAACAACTCGCACATTTTCTTGGTGTGCTTAATGCTTTCATTATGGTGATAGGGATGTGCGGCCACATTGACCCCATCTTACCAATGACCTCTTTATTTGTTTTTTGTTTTACTGACACCAATAGATCCCTTTTTTCAAAATTGTTAACATGTTTCTGATAACCTTATATCGAATGACCCCGTTTTTCTCTAATATTCACAAAATTCAGTATATTTCTTCAAATTGTTCAAAACATTTCACATATTTTATGAAACATTTGATGATCGAAAATTATAAGCCAACTTATACGTACTATTATATAAGCCAATGATATTAAAAAAACATTACATGATATTAAAAGGACGAACACTACTCAGGGGCGTAGCCAGCTTTTTTGGTCAGGGTGGGGGGCAAAATAAAATTTTGGGGGCACAGCGGAAAAAAATTACAGTTGCATCATACAATACATAGAGACAAACGGCTTTACTAGGATGATGTGGTAAATTATTTGGTATTTTACACTATTTTTGCCCATTATCAGGATGGAAAGGGTTTAATTCTTGCAATATGCGCGCGTAGCGCGGAAAAATTGTGTATTTTCGAGCTGAATTTTGGTAGAAAAGGGCTCCTTGCCCCTTTTCTTTTCCTTTGCCCTCCTGATTTTCCCTTTTATTTTTTGTCAGAAGGGCACTTTTTTCTTTCTTTTTTGTCATGGGGGGCACTCTGCCCCCCCTGCTCCCCCCCAAAAAAATTGTTGGCCTGATGTCCGAGAAAAAAGTGTGCAGCGCCCTCTTGTGTCACCATACCTTATCATTGTGGAGGGAGTGGATTCGAGTACAAAATCCTTCAAAGTAGTCCTTTTCTAGCATGTTGCTCTGCTTTTGGTGTCTAAATATATGTAAATGGGCTCAAAATACCTAATTTTGAAAGTTGCATGAAAATTGGACAATGCGTTTTCTTAAAAATTTACATTTTGGGTCAAAATTGAGTTTACAATCAAAGTTTACATCCATTTGCTGTTTTTAAGTTAATAGCTATGAAGATGATCAATAGTTCAAACTGCTCAAGAAATTTGAGCATTTTATCACAATTAGTTTGTCCGTAGCACTCGTTTGAATGTTCCTTCGATACTGCTATACAAATACATGGGGGTCAACGACATTACGGAAAAATCTTCATAGATGTAAACATTAAAATACCGAAAGGAAGAAAATTTGCGCAAAATCTTGAAAAGCACCCTCCCGCTCAATTTTGACCCAAAATGGCAATTTTTAAGAAAACGTAATGTCCTATTTTCATGAAACTTTCAACATTAGGTATCTTTAGCTCATTTACATATATTTAGACACCAAAATTATAGCAATATGCCAGAAAAGGAGTACTATGAAGGATTTTGTACTCAAACCCACTCCTCCACAAAGATAAGGTATGGTGACACAAGAGGGCGCTGCACACTTTTTTCTCAGACCCCCTGCCAAAAATTTTGTTATTTCATGCTGAGATTGGGCAAATGGAATAATTTAGAAAATCACCCATGTATAGCCCACTACTACAATAATTCGAATCCAATTTAGTTGCGTTGTCCATATCATAATTATTCACGTGACCCAAACAAGCAACATACGCTAGGAACCGATTAAAATAAACGGCGGCGTTACAGCATGACGTTTGCGCATCACGCGATAAGGAGCTCTTTCATATGATAACCTGGACTGATTTAATCCGGATGTTATTTGGTTTGTATTGAAATGCATCAAAAAACTAGTGAGATCTTGATAGTAGAATCCAGGTGGTAAAATCATAGACTTTGCACCGAATCAAATGACATATTCGAGTTGTTATTTCGTGTACAAGTATGTAGAGATCGGGGATATATAGACTCAGTAAGTAGACACAATGGCTGATTCAAAGCTACTAAACCTCGAAGGAACTGTTAGTAACGCCGATCTTGTTCAGTGCGGCATTTGCCATGCCGCTATTGACAAACCTAAGGCATTGCCGTGTCTTCATACATTCTGCTTGAAATGTCTCACAAGTTGGGCTCAAAGCTCTGCAAAGAAACACCCGGATAAATACAAGGACGCGGTCTCGTGCCCCACCTGTCGCGAGGACTTTCCGTTACCAAAAGATGGAGTGAAGGAACTCAGGACTAACTTTTTCGTCAGCAAATTGAAAGAACGCAATGAGATTATGAGAAACCTGCACGAGAAAGATGCCAAGATTCCATGTACCTCGTGTGATAATTCTGATAACCAGGCTGTTGGTCGATGTGTAGAATGCAACGATTTTTTGTGTAAGAAATTTGTGGACATTCACAAATCTGTGCGTGTATTGAAGCAACATCATGTGCTGACATTAGAAGAGCTGCGTACTGGAAAGTTGATTATGCACAATCTGCCAGAACAGGAGATGTGTTCGAAGCACAAGGGTGAGAAATTGCACGAGAAAGATGCCAAGATTCCATGTACCTCGTGTGATAATTCCGACAACCAGGCTTTTGGTCGCTGTGTAGAATGCAACGATTTTTTGTGTAAGAAATGTTTGATATTCACAAGTCGTTGCGCATACTGAAACATCACCACGTGCTTACACTGGAGGAGCTGCGCACGGGAAAATTGACTATGCACAATCTGCCCGAACAAGAGATGTGTCCAAAGCACACGCGTGAAGTTTTGTATTTCTACTGCGAGACTTGTGATGAGCCAATGTGCCGAGCTTGTACCGTCTTAGACCACCCGCTTCCCGATCATAAACAGATAGACCTGAAGATTGTGGCTGAAGAGAGAAATGACAAACTCCAAGAGTTATTCAAGCAAGTTGGACTCATTCCTAAAGCTATTGATACCGCGACTACGGAGAATAAGAAAACAGCTAAAGTACTGGGAGACAATGTGAAGAAAGCTATTAGTCTCTACAAGGAAACGGCTAAGAAAGCAGAATCGGAATTCCTACAGAAAATGAAACAAGATGAAAAGGAATTCACACAGAAAATAAAAGAGTTGGAGGCAAAACGAATCAAGGAGATAGAAGCGCACAAAATTATAACTGCGGCAGGTCCCGGACAGAACCTGAATCCAGTCAGAAGCTATCTCATTGGGCGATGAAAATATAATACGAAAAACATAGAAATATCCAAAACTATGGAACAATTTAGAGTCTCATTTTGTAAGGAATTTCTATCTGAAATCCCTCGGTAATTCTGGCTAGAAATACCCGAAATATCGAATCATGCTGTAAACATCTAAACATGTTAAACACCATCTGATCTCTTCACTCTACCGTGTACATGGTATAACAATATTGATTAATCGAAACAACTTTGTGAGAGATCAGTGTTACATGTCTTATTGGCTTTTAATGCGGCGTTCTGAAAAGTAAGCGTGCTAACTAGGAATTAAACAAAATATTAATTCCATACAGCTTAAAACACAATGATGGCCTACAATTTCAGAAAGCGCGTCTGTGCACTTCAATGGGGATGACACAACAGATTACACAGAATGGTTCCGAGCATGATGTAGCCACAATGTATTCATCTCTCTCTAATACCATGCAACACATGTCTAAGTTGAATCCAAAAGCTGTCAGAAAGTCTATGGGTAAAGTTGAATTTATACCCAGCAAGAATCTTGACAACGGGATGAGTTCTCTCGGTTCACTCAACACCTACGAGCAATGGGCTCTAGGAAAGACTATCGCATCAGGACAATTCAGTTCTGGAAGATACATCGTTCTCAGCGGTGACTACATACAGTAGTGGCTATTACGTTCGAGTTTTTGACGACAATGGCACACCCAAAAGGCAAATCGAAACCTATAATGTAGGTGGCGGTGATCCACGAGGCTATTCGCGTCCATGGGGCTTGGCAATCGCGCATAATGGTGACTATTTCATGACGGACGAAAATCCCTATGTTAAGATTTTCAATGCGGAGCGAAATTTCAAGCAAAGGTTCGGTGCTCAGAATCCTAACGGTAACTGGTCATACAGTGTGATTTCCCGGTTGTACGGTCTAGTCATTGACACCAAGGGTCGCGTGTATGTCAGTAGTAGTAATCAGTAAATTAGTATCCATAACCAAGACGGTACCTACATATCTGGCTTCAAACTCAATAATCTGTCTCCACACTTCATTGCCACCACCGCAGATGATCATGTTATTGTCAGCGATTACGGTAACGCTCAAGCAGCCGTTCACGTGTACGACACCAATGGTACTCAACTTCACACCTTCGCCACTCCACCAGGAGGTAACTTTTACCCTACAGGATTATGCGTTGTACAAGATGAAGTCTTCGTCGCCAGCTACCAAGGAGTTCCAGCAATCTACCGCTACTCCCTCACAGGTGACTATATTGGAATCCTGACTAAGGACGTCACACCTCCCTGGGGAATAGCACTCAAAGACGACGGAGAAGAGCTGCTTGTTTGTGAAGACAATTCCATCAAAAATTTTCATCCGTGATTAGCAAACGTCATGCTTCAAATGCTTCACCAGACCTACAGCCTGTCTCAAAAGAAATTGTGCAAGTGAAAAGCGCCCTCTTTGGCAATTGGAAAATACGGTTGTGACATGATGCTTACATCAACGTCAAGGGCACATTCTTACCTCTCAAATACCGTTTGTTCTGTTCAATTTGCTTTTTTAATCTCTAGATATGTTTATTTAACAACGAAAGGATAAATCACAATTGTGCCACTTTTACTAGGGAATAGGGCTGTACCTGTAAATCAATGATAGCTGATGTTGATGCATCTATGCACTCCCCCTTCGGGGCTCGTGCATTAGACGCTTCAACATCAGCGCGCGTGCATTATTTTGTCTAATTTCATTAATTTTTCAAATTTCATGAACTTGTCTAAGTTGATTAACCTATAAGTGTGCAATATTTGTTTGTCTTTTAACATGTCTTGAGTGACAAAGAAAACAGTATTTACCATGATAAAATCATGCACATGTATTTAATTTTACAGCAGAATGTGAAATATTTATTTATCTTTTAACTTGTCGTAAGTGGAAAAGAGAATTATTATATCTGTATCATGATAAAACAGTAAAAACAGTAAAAACAATTTTATATTGTTGTGTAATTGATGCATTCTTTTGATTTCACGAAGAAACCCTTGATAAACTTGATGCTATCATTGATTTACATGTACAACCCCCTTTCCTAGTAAAAGTGGCACAATTGTGATTTTACCCTTTCGTTGTTAAGTAAGCATATCTCGAGATTAAAACAAGCAAATTGAACAGAACAAACGGCATTGGAGACCTAAGACTACTCCCTTGACGTATTATGTCACAATGGTATTTTCTAGTTGCCAAAGAGGGCGCCATTCACTTGCACAACTTTTTTTGAGACAGGCTGTACATAGCGTTGACTCCCGGCTAGTGTCTTTGAGTTGCGGGTTCCGAGATCCTTGCAAATGACAAGAACTATCCATTGGCGTAACATTGTATGGTTGGTGAAAATTATACATATTACAATCAGATTATAATCTTAAGTTCATAGTTATCTTAAACTTGTTCATGAAAATTAATTTCTGCCTCCCAGTTAGTAGGGTACTACACCTCTCTGGTAAATTTAGTGACTATTTTTACTTTTTCTCAAAAAATAATAACACACTGGTAACCAAAGTTATGTATATTATTAGGGCAATGAATTCAATTACTACACTGAAATTTCAGTGACTCAAGACAGCAGTTCAGTATAATGACAGAAAATGAGGTACATCCTAGTGGTACCTTATTTCTTATCATAAATAACAAACCGCTTGTCTTGGGTCACTGAAATTCCAGTGTAGTAATTGATTCCTTGCTCCTATAATATACATAACTTTTGTTACCAGTGTGTCATTAGTTTTTGAGAAAAATGCAAAAATAGACACAAATTTATTGAGGGGTGTAGTACCCACTTAAAGCAATATTACGAAACCCGATACTGTTGAACCACATGCTTTCCCCGAACTTGTCAGGTTTACGCATGTTTGCAATGTTTACTATTGTTGTAACCGACTCCTGAAATGATTAAGTCAGAAACATTGCTGTGCTTCAATTGTTAAAATACAAGTATCAGATCTTCTCTTTATGCAATCAAGGACATCGAATTCGGAAACCATGCTCAGCGCTATGATGGCAATGGACACTTCAAAAAGAATTACTTGACCTATTTCATGAAAAAGTATAGGCCTATGCTAGTTATTGTATCAAATGGAACTATTGTAAGTATAAAGAAATAACCAACCATTTTCCTTGCTGGTTTCTTTCAAATTGCAATTAGCTTCCTGCTTGAATATGTTGCTCTTGTCAATTATTAAATGCTAACTTTGCTTCTACATGCTATCAAAATTATTGTTACCCATCAATTTTGATGTTTATTGAAAGGCCTGCGTCTTCCAAATACAACATTGGATACTTTTGAAATGTTCAGAATGAATAGTTTATGACTTTTTTATGGCAATTAATCTACAAATTAATTTGATCTTATGTTGAATTTTGATGTGTCATACCTATCCATTATGAATGAAAACAAATGGGTACCAATCATTTTGACACAACTTTTACATGATGTATTATGATATCGTTTTGAGTCTTAGCAGACGTTCTTCTCTCATTTAAAAGTATCATGGAAAACTGTAATGCACTAAATCCCTTCCAATAAAGCGCAATTCGCATGTATTATATTTTAGCACTGGTACAGCATATTCTGTACAAAGCTTGATGTTACTTCATACATGTATGTCAAGCTACTCAGAGTATAGGCTATAGCTATTAATCACAAGAACAATTTGCTTGACACACTTTACTTTAACAGATACATCAGGGCGCTTAGAGTATAACTTATTAACTTAGAGCAATTTTACATGTAGGGCCTATATGTCAGATTTGCATACTTATTAAATCCAAACATAAGGGCGCTTGGAAAGAGTTTTCCACTTCCAATTTACACACAAATTTGTATGTGTTTTATCTTTAGCACTGCAGATATCTTGATTTTATTTCATAATAATTCAGGCTGCTCAGAGTATAGCTATAATCAGTATAGAGCAAGTTGACTGTATCTTAACACTGTATATTTTGCATTGGCTTAGGAAGATTTTCAACATTGAGGGGCTGAAACCTGAATAAATTTTGATGGGCCACCCTGGGGGGGGGGGGGTGCCCGAGGGTGGTTTCCCCCTCGGTATCAGAAAAATTTGTAAAATATAGGTCACAAACACCCATTTCCCCTCAATTTTATCACCATTTTTAACTTCACCTAGGATTATTCGGGAGGGGGGCTCAGCCCCCAGTTAAGCCTATGGTTTGTATACTTCTTGTATACTTCTTGTATATCTACATATCCAGCCTTTACTTCAAACAGTGTGGCAAATAGTAGTCTTTCTTCAAGACTATTCTTAAATAAGTATTAATGTACATTTAAAATTAATGGACAATTTGGGAATTCTAATCTACATACTTATTTTTTGCAAAATGCTCGTCAATTTTGATGGTAATCAAGGTGTAAATATGATAAAAGTGGCCAAATGATAGGCTTGTTTGTAGTAATTTTAAAAATTTTCAAATATGGTCATGAAAATGTAAAATTCTGAAAAGTTTGAAACTTGTCGTCTGCGGTCGACACCCGCGGCGTAACGCTAACTCCCTTACCCTAACCCTGCTTTGTTTATTGCCCAAAGAAACTTTGAAAATAAAGAATTTGATCATCTAAAATTAATAAGATTCATAAACCAAGAAATTCATTCTGTTCTTTATTTCTTGTAAGGAATTTCAATTTACTGTATGATCTTTAAAACCATTTTGTTTTTAAGTTTACGTGTAAGCTTATAAGAAATTCTTGCGTAGCATTTAAAATTGAGTATTTAACGTGTTTTATTTTGATTAATCCACGTTTGTTGCAATAAATTCTGCCCTGGAAGAGCCGAAAACATAAACAAAAGTTATTGCTGTTTTGAGCTTGATAAAGTATATCAGCAGTTACCGGATATTCATGAGTTCATAAGGTGACTGTTGCATGAACACAGTGGCTATCCCAGGACACATAGTTCGGAATCTACAATAATTCGAATCCAATGTACATGATTTAGTTGCGTTATTCATAATATTATTATTTAGGTAATTGATCCAAATTGACAAGCAACATACGCTAGGAATCGATTAAAAAACCGGTGGTGTTAAGAGTGTGTTACAGCAGGACGTTTGCAGCATCACGCGATAAGGAGCTCTTATTATGTGGTTCGTATTGCACTGCATCATAAAATCTAGTGAGATCTTGATAGTAAAATTCAGGTGGTAAAATCATGGACTTTGTACCGAATCAATAGCATGACATACGCTATTCGAATTGTTGTTGTTTCGTGTACAAGTATGTAGAGATCGGGGATATATAGACTCAGTAAGTAGACACAATGGCTGATTCAAAGCTACTAAACCTCGAAGGAACTGTTAATAACGCCGATCTTGTTCAGTGCGGCATTTGCCATGCCGCTATTGACAAACCTAAGGCATTGCCGTGTCTTCATACATTCTGCTTGAAATGTCTCACAAGTTGGGCTCAAAGCTCAGCAAAGAAACACCCGGATAAGTACAAGAACGAGGTCTCGTGCCCCACCTGTCGCGAGGACTTTCCGTTACCGAAAGGTAGAGAGAAGGAACTCAGGACGAACTTTTTCGTCAGCAAATTGAAAGCGAAATGAAACTATGAGAAAACTGTACGAGAAAGATGCCAAGATTCCATGTACCTCCTGTGATAATTCCGACAACCAGGCTTTTGGTCGCTGTGTAGAATGCAACGATTTCTTGTGTAAGAAATGCATGGATATTCATAAGTCATTGCGCATACTGAAACATCACCACGTGTTTACACTAGAAGAGCTCCGCTCGGGAAAGTTGACTATGCACAATCTGCCTGAACAGGAGATGTGTCCTAAGCACAAGGGTGAAGTTTTGCGGTTCTACTGCGAGACATGCGATGAACCCATGTGCAGAGATTGTACTGTTGTAGACCACCCGCGTCCTGACCATACACAGATAGACCTGAAGAGTGCGGTTGAAGAGAGACATGATAAAATCGTAGAGTTATTCAAGCAAGTTGAACTCATTCCCAAAGCTATCGATATTGCCACGGCGGAGGATGAGAAAACGCTGAAAGAATTGAAAGCGAACGAGAAGAAAGCCATCAGTCTGTACAAGAAAACAGTGAAGAAAGCAGAAACGGAATTTACACAGAAAATGAAACAATTAGTGGCAAAGAGAAGCAAGGAGATAGAAGTACACAGAGATTGCTTACAATTTCAGAAATCCCGTCTTTGTACATCATTGGAGATGACACAACAGATTACGCAGAATGGATCCGAGCATGATGTAGCTACAATGTATTCATCGCTCTCTAATACCATGCAACGAATGTCCAAATTGAATCCAAAACCTGTAAGAAAGTCCATGGGTAAAGTTGAATTCATACCAAACGAGGATCTTGATATTGTGATGAGCTCTATTGGTTCACTCAGTACTTTCGAGCAATGGGCTTTAGGAAAGACCATCGCATCGGGACAGTTCAATATGGGAAGAGACATCGTTTCCGGCAAAAAATATGAAATTGCGGTGGCTACATTCAGCAGTGGACATTACGTTCGACTTTATGATGACGACAGCACACCCAAACGACAAATACAAACCAGTGGTGCAGGTGGCGGCGATTCAAGAGCTTCGAATCCATGGGGTCTGGCGATCGCGCAAAATGGCGACTATTTCGTTACGGATCAAAATCCGTTTGTTAAAGTTTTCAATGCGGAGGGAAATTTCAAGCATAGGTTCGGTGTTCAGAATCCTAACGGCAACTGGTCACACAGTGAGGGTTCCCAATTGTACGGTATAGCCATTGACACCAAGGGACGCGTGTATGTCGGAAGTTCTAATCAGTACATTAGTACCCATAATCAAAATGGTACTCGCATATCTGGCTTCAATCTCAATCTATGTCCATACTTCATTGCTATCACTACAGATGATCACATAATTGCCAGCGATCATTATTTAATTCAATATGCCGTCCACGTGTACGACACCAAAGGCACTCAACTCCACACCTTCGTCACTCCACCAGGAGGTAACTTCTACCCTACAGGATTATGTGTGGTCCAAGATGAAGTCTTCGTCGCCAACTACTATGGAGTTCCTGCAGTTTACCGTTACTCTCTCACAGGTGACTATATTGGAATCCTGACTAAAGACGTCACAGCTCCCTGGGGAATAGCACTCAAAGACGACGAGGAAGAGCTTCTAGTCTGTGACAATAATTCCATCAAAGTATTTCACCGCAAATAGGAACATTCATTCTCATAAACCATTCTTGAGACGCTTTACACTCGACAATTATGTTATTGTATTAAATAAAATGGTAAGAATACTGCGTGGAGCATCCCGACTTTCGTTACGGTAGGGGTGTGCAGCGTCGAGGTAATATTGGTTTCTCAATAAGAACTCATGGTAATGTCTTGGGACAGTTTAGGACCATGCACTGAAATCGATCTCCCTTCCACCCCCTCCCCCGTAACAATGTTCATCGGGTTCTTATCACCAGGCTCCGTGTTAGACTCTGCAACGTTGATTGGTGGGGGAAGGGGAGGTATATGGTTGAAGCTACACGTAGAATATTATTTGAAAAACGTCCATCAAAATGTATGTGACTGGGGATAGAACAAGAGGTAAAATTGACCACGTGTCCCAACACATTTTTCCATGATTGTAGCTTGGAGCTTAATAGACAATTTCGGTAATTCCTGAAAGGCTTTGCGAATTAACCGTAAGTACGTCACACCAATGCGCGCATTGTTAGTCAGTGGTTACTATACGCAGCTCAACGTTCGCAATAAGGATGTGCGAATCGATGTGCATCGACTGCAACTGATTTTGGGGATTGCCGAAAAGGTGAATTGGTGTATTGAGAAACTGCTTTAGAATAGAAAATCCTGAGCTGTTAAAATAGAAATAGACAATTTAGATATTGAAATGAAAATTTACTCACAATTTTGTGTAGCTTTTTAAAGTTAAGCAAATGAGTTTGTTTGCAACAATTTGTTTAAAAATTGTTTGAAAGAACTGGATCATGATATTAAAGTGCTAGGGGCATGCTGAACTGTGTAGGGGTCCTGAAGTGACGAAATATGTTGAACTTGGTGTGTTAGAGACCCGGGGGGGGGTCACTCCCATTGTGGCCTGTACACATCCGCGATAATAAAAACGCGTAAAAGGGGTAGTTTTTCGTGGGTAGGCACGATACGCGCGTATCGTCTAGGGTGTCAAAAACGTGAAAAATTGGGAAAAGGGTAGCAAATTTGCAATTGCTAATACGCGGAAATGAAATTTAGGGTATGAAATTTGATGCAAGGAATAAAATCCCTGTTTAGGGTGTGAAAACAGGTGCGTGTTACCTGTTTAGGGTATCGTTTTAGCCAAAGGTTAAATCCTTGTTTAGGGTGCTTTTCAAAAGTTGATTATCGCGGATGGTGTATTTATAATAGGCCACAATGGGAGTGACCCCTCCGGGGTTAGAGAACTGTCAAAGATACGCGAACGGTAGCCTTCACCGCCACGCATATTATACTGATCTGAGCATACTGCGTACAAGAAGTATCTTTACACTTAAAACAAACACCTCATTCGGCACGATGCAGCATCATTCCCTTAAGTTATTCCATTTTGAATGGAAAATAGAGCATTTCAACAGTGACACATTTGGGATAATCAGGGCGATTCCCATCGGCTTTTGTAAGGGCTCATTACAGCGTCAGCGTGACAAATCAACACTCACTCGCTGTGCTCAAAATGAGCGTGTTTCGAGAAAAAAGTCTATGTAAATATTTGTCACTTTTAAAACGCTCTCTTCATCCATTCAAATTGGTATAAGGCCAAAATATATAAAAAAAAGGTTCGTCTCAGGACCCCGCACGCATAGCTTTTAAAATGAGATTTAGCGCGTAGTCCTACGCGCCAGTGCATTTTTATTTTTGAATGATAATTTCCAAGAAACTACGATTACGTACGGCATGTAGCTTGGGTGGCGTTCAGTTTTGCTAAATAAAAAGCCCTTAAAAAGTCGCATAGGACATAGCTTTTTAGGCAAAAGGTCCTGAGACAAACTTTTTTTGGCCAAAGTTGGTAAAATAAAGTCGCATCGTGCCGAATGAAGAATCAAAATACGCCTTGGACTACTTTATTTGGTAATAGCCTATTGTCGCTTATTGCTTTTGTTTTAAGTGTTCGGATACTTTTGTGTTTTGTAATGTTTATACGACGTATACCTACCATGCATATACCAGTATATCGGTGTCAGAGTGAACTATTTGGTTGACATGGTTGAGAAGATTATTTGCTTACGTTTGATCTGTTGAAACGATTGGCGTCTTGTTACAAATTATCTTTGAAACAACTCTTTAAAAACTCTTTTAACTTTGTTTATACGTTTTGTGTTATTCCCCCATTGGAAATCGATGTTGTGTCATATTTTCCCTGTTTTTAATTGTGAAGACTTACTCATTCTTTCATTTCTCTTGACAATTTTTCATTTGCCCGCCCTATTCCTTTTAAAGGAATTTTTATTTTAATCGTGTTTATGTTACTTTGAAACAAAATGGCATTTTCCCAACTTGCCAAGCAGCTTGTGATTTTTGATTTTTGATTTTTTAACAACTAGTAATTGTTAAAGAGCTATTTTGTTAAACAATCGCTATTTTAATAAAGAATTAATCGTACTGATTCGTTATTTTGTCTATTTTGTTTAAGAACTGAATTGAAACAAAGAACTAATATAAAGGCAGATATATGTAAATAATGTTCGGTTATATCAAGCTAGAAGGAACTGTTAGTAGCGCCGATCTTGTTCAGTGCGGCATTTGCCATGCAGCTATTGACAAACCTAAGGCACTACCGTGTCTTCATACGTTTTGCTTGAAATGTCTCACAAGTTGGGCTCAAAGCTCGGCAAAGAAACACCCGGATAAGTACAAGGACGCGGTATCGTGCCCCACCTGTCGCGAGGACTTTCCATTACCAAAAGGTGGAGTGAAGGAACTCAGAACTAATTTTTTTGTCAGCAAATTGAAAGAGCGCAATGAGATTATGAGAAACCTGCACGAGAAAGATGCCAAGATTCCATGTACCTCGTGCGATAATTCCGACAACCGGGCTTTTGGTCGCTGTGTAGAATGTAACGATTTTTTGTGTAAGAAATGCATGGATATTCATAAGTCGTTGCGCATACTGAAACAGCACCACGTGCTTACACTGGAAGAGCTCCGCTCGGGAAAGTTGACTATGCATAATCTGCCTGAACAGGAGATGTGTCCTAAGCACAAGGGTGAAGTTTTGCGTTTCTACTGCGAGACATGCGATGAACCCATGTGCAGAGATTGTACCGTTGTAGATCATCCGCGTCCTGACCATACACAGATAGACCTGAAGAGTGCGGTTGAAGAGAGACATGACAAAATCATAGAGTTATTCAAGCAAGTTGAACTCATTCCCAATGCTATCGATATTGCCACGGCGGAGGATGAGAAAACGCTGAAAGCATTGAAAGCGAACGAGAAGAAAGCCATCAGTCTGTACAAGAAAACAGCGAAGAAAGCAGAATCGGAATTTACACAGAAAATTAAACAATTAGTTGCAAAGAGAAGCAAGGAGATAAGAGCACACAGAGATGGCTTACAATTTCAGAAATCGCGTCTTTGTACCAGTGGTGCAGGTGGCGGCGATTCAAGAGCTTCGAATCCATGGGGTCTGGCGATCGCGCAAAATGGCGACTATTTCGTTACGGATCAAAATCCGTTTGTTAAAGTTTTCAATGCGGAGGGAAATTTCAAGCATAGATTCGGTGTTCAGAATCCTAACGGCAACTGGTCATACAGTGAGAATTCACAATTGTACGGTATAGCCATTGACAACAAGGATCGCGTGTATGTCGGAAGTTCTAATCAGTACATTAGTACCCATAATCAAGATGGTGCGCGCATATCTGGCTTCAATCTCAATCTGTGTCCATACTTCATTGCTATCACTACAGATGATCACATAATTGCCAGCGATCATTATTTAATTCAATATGCCGTCCACGTGTACGACACCAAAGGCACTCAACTCCATACCTTCGCCACTCCACCAGGAGGTAACTTCTACCCTACAGGATAATGTGTGGTCCAAGATGAAGTCTTCGTCGCCAACTACTATGGAGTTCCTGCGGTTTACCGTTACTCTCTCACAGGTGACTATATTGGAATCCTGACTAAGGAAGTCGCATCGCCCTGGGCAATAGCACTCAAAGACGACGGGGAAGAGCTTCTTATCTGTGACAATAATTCCATCAAAGTATTTCACCGCAAATAGGAACATTCATTCTCATAAACCATTCTTGAGACGCTTTACACTCGACAATTATGTTATTGTATTAAATAAAATGATCAGACTACTGCGTGTGGGAGCATCCCGACTTTCGTTGCGATAGGGGTGTGCATGCAGCGTCGTGGTAAAATCGGATTCTCAATAAGAACTCATGGAAATGTCTTGGGACAGTTTAGGACCATGCACTGAAATCGATCTCTCTTCCACCCCTCTCCCCGTAACAATGTTGATCGGGTTGTTATCATCAGGCTCCGTGTTGGACTCTTCAACATTCCCTCATTTCAAATATATAGTTTTGGTTTCTCTATTGTTCAGAAACCAAAAATCAAGGGATTAAAATGTGGAGATGAACTGGTATGCAATCATAACACTATTGTGCTGGGAGGACACAAGAGGGTATATATAATCAAACGTATAATGGCCTATAACCATACGTATATAATAGCCTATTGTGCTAACATTTTCATTATCGATATCTATCAACGCGGACGACTATTGATGCTCTCGGCCGTATGTGGCACACTTCCATGACACCATAAAATTACACCCGAGTTGATAAGTTATGCATAGACATCATGTGCATATATTGAGGGGTGGGGGTGGGGGTGTTTTGTTTGAAATATAAACGATGCATGATGATGTAGATGATTTGATTATGAATTAGATTATTCCCGGAAAGCACAACCCATACCTCTTACCTATGTTCCTCCGCCACCTATATATAACCTCCTCCCTCCCCCTCCCCACACTCGATATCGACTCTTCCCTATTATTCCACTCCACTCTTGAGCCCCCTCTCCCCTCCTTCCTTCCCACTTCCAATGCTCTCTCCCTCTGTTTCTCTTTCTCCCTTACCCTTACCCCTCCCCCTCACACACATATTCCCTCTTTCCCTGGCGATCTCTTCTATCTCTCTCTCTCTCTCTCTCTCTATTCTCCAATAAATAAATAAGAATAAATGTTAGTTTAAACCAGCTTTCTATGATATTGATCTTCCGTCATGCGACATGCACATAAATAGAGTTGTGTATAATAGTGTTTATAACACTGAAGTCATAATCTGTCAAGTGCCTATTGTAATGTCTGTGGAAATATTTTGATGGTCTATATATTTTCACAGTGAAATCAGCTTAGGCTAATTCGTAGTCTCAAGTCAATGCTTTCAAACTAAATCAATGCTTTCAAATGTAGACTGCTTTGTTCGACTTCACTGCTCGTGAATATTGCACTGCGAAATTTAAACATTTCTTTTGTATACTTAGAGTAGGTAACTTCAAATCAAATAATTTTACGATCCACACCACTTATAAGAAACTGAAACCAAAACCGAAACTGACTGACACAAATGTTCGGTTTTAAACAAAAGGTAGAAACAATGAGTTCGATATCTTATGATTCAAGTGGTTAGGCAGGACAATAGGAAACCACGTGACCAAAACCAAAACCAAAACTAAAACTATATATTTGAAATGAGGCATTGATTGGTGGGGGAAGGGGTGGGATATTAGGAGGGTTGAAGCTACACGTAGAATATTATTTGAAAAACGTCCATCAAAATGTATGTGACTGGGGATAGAACAAGAGGTAAAATTGACCACGTGTCCCAACACATTTTTCCATGATTGTAGCTTGGAGCTTAATAGACAATTTCGGTAATTCCTGAAAGGCTTTGCGAATTAACCGTAAGTACGTCACACCAATGCGCGCATTGTTAGTCAGTGGTTACTATACGCAGCTCAACGTTCGCAATAAGGATGTGCGAATCGATGTGCATCGACTGCAACTGATTTTGGGGATTGCCGAAAAGGTGAATTGGTGTATTGAGAAACTGCTTTAGAATAGAAAATCCTGAGCTGTTAAAATAGAAATAGACAATTTAGATATTGAAATGAAAATTTACTCACAATTTTGTGTAGCTTTTGAAAGTTAAGCAAATGAGTTTGTTTGCAACAATTTGTTTAAAAACTGAAAGAACTGGATCATGATATTAAAGGGTCCTGAAGTGACGAAACATGTTGAACTGGGTGTGTTAGAGACCGGGTTAGAGAACTGTCAAAGATACGCGAACGGTAGTCTTCACCGCCACGCATATTATACTGATCTGAGCATACTGCGCACAAGAAGTATCTTTACACTTAACACAAACACCTCATTCGGCACGATGCGGATTCATTCCCTTAAATTATACCATTTTGAATGGAGAAATAGAGCATTTCAACAGTGACACATTTGGGATAATCAGTGCGATTCCCACCGGCTTTTGTAAGGGCTCATTACAGCATCAGCGTGACAAATCAACACTCACTCGCTGTGCTCGAGAAAAAAGTCTATGTAAATCTTTGTTACTTTTGAAACGGTCTCTTCATCCATTCAAATTGGTATAAGCCCAAAAAAGGTTTGTCTCAGGACCCCGCACGCATAGCTTTTAAAATGAGATTAAGCGCGTAGCCCTATGCGCCAGTGCATTTCTTTTGAATGATAAAACATCGTAGTTTCCAAGAAACTACGTTTGCTTACGGCATGTAACTTGGGTGACGTTCAGTTTGGCTAAATAAAAAGCCCCTACAAAAAGTCGCATAGGACATAGCCTGGTTTACTAAAAAAAAGCATAGCACATAGTTTTTTAGGCAAAAGGTCCTGAGACAAACTTTTTTTGGCCGAAGTTGGGAAAATAAGGTCGCATCGTGCCGAATGAAGAATGAAAATACGCAGAACAAAATTTTCCATCAATGGACTACTTTATTTGGTAATAGCTTATTGCTTTTGTTTTAAGTGTTCGGATACTTTTGTGTTTTGTAATGTTTATACACCTGCCATGCATATACCAGTATATCGGTGTTAGAGTGAACTATTAGGTTGACATGGTTGAGAAGATTGTTTGCTTACGTTTGATCTGTTGACACGATTGGTGTCACAGATGTAAAGGAAAAATATGGGGTCTTTGGGTGACAGAGCATGTGCTGGTAATGGGGTCTTTGGGTGACAGAGATGGTGAAAAAGGGTCTCAATAGCCCTACATACGCGTCACGTCCAAAGTGGGAATGCCCTTCCCCCCACCCCCCTCGGATTTCAGCACATCATATCATAGCTCCAATTGGGCGCCCCATTCCTTTTTTAAAGGAATTTTTATTTTAATCGTGTTTATGTTACTTTGAAACAACCCGTTACTTTGAAACAAAATGGCATTTTCCCAACTTGCCAAGCAGCTTGTGATTTTTGATTTTTTAAAGAGTTTACTTTGATGAAATAACTAGTAGTAATTGTTAAAAAGCTATTTTGTTAAACAATCGTTATTTTGATAAAGAATTAATCGTATCGATTCGTTATTTTGTCTATTTTGTTCAAGAACTTAAATTTAAACAAAGAACTAAAGGCAGATATATGTAAATAATGTTCGGTTATTTCAAGCCAGTTTTTGCCAATTTGGAGAAATTCAAAATATGACGCCTGTGTGTGGTTTCTGACAATGATTAACCTCATATTTCATGGTCATTTTAGCCTCCAAAGTGCCAATTATTTTGCGTTTTGCGCGAATTTATTACACTTTTACACCATATTTTATCAGTTTAGCTTCCATATCTAATATAAGGTGCTAGCAGCTAGATTCACTATACTTTCCAACTCCACCCCCCCCCATGTCAAAAGGAAATCTACGCCACTGTCTGAAAAGTTTTAATTTTGGTCCAAAATGTTCTTTCATAATGTCAAATATTTTCAATCAAATATTGAAAACTGTGTAATAAATAAAGGGTTTTCTTCTGGCATGGTCGGTTTGACCCAAATAGCACTATTCATGCGTATGATAGAAAAATTAACATGGATAACATTGTAATGTAAGGAAATTAATGGGATAACGCCTTTTTTATTCGAAGTCTGTGGGAAAACTTTAATTAAAAGTAAAGTTAGACATTTGGAAAAAGTAGAGCTCTTTTCTTTTAATTTTAAAACACTACGAGCTACTACGAGGCCAAGTCCTATTATTGAAAAGCATTGGCATTACTGTATTTAATAATAATCTTTAAATTTTGTTTTTTATATTTACGTGTAAGCTTGTAAGAAATTCTTGCGTAGCATTTTTTTAAAATAACCGTATTTGATTAACATACGTTGTTATTGCTGTTTTGAGCTTGATAAAGTTGAAAATGAAATGCAGGAGTCAATGACGTGGCATTCGTTTGTTCTTGTGATGCCATCCAACTGCACCAACTGCTTGAACATATTTGAAAAGCAGCGCAGATATTTTAGCACCATTGGCTTGCATGAGGATGTCACCAACCTTGTCACCTGGCCATGTTCAAAAATAATCAACTTACAAAAAACAACAGATTATGCCAGGTTTGTTACAATTAAGTTGGGAAGGCTCAGGAAGGCTCTCATTATAAACGGTACGCAGGTGACAGGGATGTGCGGCCACATTGACCCCATCTCACCAATGACCTCTTTATGTGTTTTTTGTTTTACTGACACCAATATACCCCTTTTTTCAAAATTGTTAGCAAATTTCTGATAGATTTTTATCGAATGACCCAGTTTTTCTCTAATATTCACAAAATTCATTATATTTCTTCAAATTGTTCAAAACATTTCACATATTTTATGAAACATTTGATGATCGAAAATTATAAGCCAACTTATACGTACTATTGTATAAGCCAATGATATTAAAAGATATTACATGATATTAAAAGGACGAGCACTACTATTATAGCCTACTCATGCAATATTGACTCAATTCTATATCAGCAGTTACCGGATATAATCGGATATGATGTTCATGATTGCTGAGCATGCACGGGGTTCATAAGGTGACTGTTGCATGATCAACGGGACTATCCCTAGACATGTAATTCCGAATCTACAATTAGCAGTGGGCTATATCGAAGCCAAAATAACTTTTTTGGTTATTTTTGTTTCTAAACAGTTTTTTTGGGTTCTATATAATCTATCTCAACAGGAAGTGACAAAATTGTTGGCCTGATGTCCGAGAAAAAAGTGTGCAGCGCCCTCTTGTGTCACCATACCTTATCATTGTGGAGGGAGTGGATTCGAGTACAAAATCCTTCAAAGTAGTCCTTTTCTAGCATGTTGCTCTGATTTTGGTGTCTAAATATATGTAAATGGGCTCAAAATACCTAATTTTGAAAGTTGTATGAAAATTGGACATTGCGTTTTCTTAAAAATTTACATTTTGGGTCAAAATTGAGCATGAGGGCGCTTTTAATGATTTTTCTCAAGTTTACATCCGTTTGCTGTTTTTAAGTTAATAGCTATGAAGATGATCAATAGTTCAAATTGCTCAAGAAATTTGAGCATTTTATCACAATTAGTTTGTCCGTAGCACTCATTTGAATGTTCCTTCGATACTACTAATACAAATACATGGGGGGTCAACGACCTTACGGAAAAATCTTCATAGATGTAAACATTAAAATACCGAAAGGAAGAAAATTTGCCCAAAATCTTGAAAAGCACCCTCCCGCTCAATTTTGACCCAAAATGGCAATTTTTAAGAAAACGTAATGTCCTATTTTCATGAAACTTTCAAAATTAGGTATCTTTAGCTCATTTACATATATTTAGACACCAAAATTATAGCAATATGCCAGAAAAGGAGTACTGTGAAGGATTTTGCACTCAAACCCACTCCTCCACAAAGATAAGGTATGGTGACACAAGAGGGCGCTGCACACTTTTTTCTCAGACCCCCTGCCAATAATTTTGTTATTTCATGCTGAGATAGGGCAAATGGAATAATTTAGAAAATCACCCATGTATAGCCCACTACTACAATAATTCGAATCCAATTTAGTTGTGTTGTCCATATCATAATTATTCACGTGACCCAAACAAGCAACATACGCTAGGAACCGATTAAAATAAACGGCGGCGTTACAGCATGACGTTTGCGCATCACGCGATAAGGAGCTCTTTCATATGATAATCTGGATTGATTTAATCCGGATGTTATTTGGTTCGTATTGAAATGCATCAAAACACTAGTGAGATCTTGATAGTAGAATCCAGGTGGTAAAATCATAGACTTTGCACCGAATCGAATGACATATTCGAGTTTTGATTTCGTGTACAAGTATGTAGAGATCGGGGATATATAGACTCAGGAAATAGACACAATGGCCGATTCAAAGCTACTAAACCTCGAAGGAACTGTTAATAACGCCGATCTAGTTCAGTGCGGCATTTGCCATGCCGCTATTGACAAACCTAAGGCACTACCATGTCTTCATACCTTTTGCTTGAAATGTCTCACAAGTTGGGCTCAAAGCTCGGCAAAGAAACACCCGGATAAGTATAAGGACGCAATATCGTGCCCCACCTGTCGCGAGGACTTTCCGTTACCAAAAGATGGAGTGAAGGAACTCAGGACTAACTTTTTCATCAGCAAATTGAAAGAGCGCAATAAGATTATGGGAAAACTGTGCAAGAAAGATGCCAAGATTCCATGTACCTCGTGCGATAATTCTGATAACCAGGCTTTTGGTCGCTGTGTAGAATGCAACGATTTTGTGTGTAAGAAATGTTTGGATATTCACAAGTCGTTGCGCATACTGAAACATCACCACGTGCTTACACTGGAAGAGCTGCGCACGGGAAAATTGACTATGCACAATCTGCCCGAACAAGAGATGTGTCCAAAGCACACGCGTGAAGTTTTGTATTTCTACTGCGAGACTTGTGATGAGCCAATGTGCCGAGCTTGTACCGTCTTAGACCACCCGCTTCCCGATCATAAACAGATAGACCTGAAGACTGCGGCTGGAGAGAGAAATGACAAACTCCAAGAGTTATTCAAGCAAGTTGGACTCATTCCTAAAGCTATTGATACCGCGACTACGGAGAATAAGAAAACAGCTAAAGTACTGGGAGACAATGTGAAGAAAGCTATTAGTCTCTACAAGGAAACGGCTAAGAAAGCAGAATCGGAATTCATACAGAAAATGAAACAAGATGAAAAGGAATTCACACAGAAAATAAAAGAGTTGGAGGCAAAACGAATCAAGGAGATAGAAGCGCACAGTGATGGCCTACAATTTCAGAAAGCGCGTCTGTGCACTTCAATGGAGATGACACAACAGATTACGCAGAATGGTTCCGAGCATGATGTAGCTACAATGTATTCATCGCTCTCTAATACAATGCAACACATGTCTAAGTTGAATCCAAAAGCTGTCAGAAAGTCTATGGGTAAAGTTGAATTTATACCCAGCAAGAATCTTGACAACGGGATGAGTTCTCTCGGTTCACTCAATACCTACGAGCAATGGACTCTAGTAAAGACCATTGCATCGGGACAGTTCAGTTCCGGAAGATGCATCGTTCTCGGCACAAATGATGAAATTGCAGTGGCTACATACAGCAGTGGCAATTACGTTAGACTTTTTGATGGCAATGGTACGTTCAAGCGGCAAATCCAACCTAGCAATGTAGGTGGGTACGATCCATATGGGTATTCTTATCCATGGGGCCTGGCAATCGCGCAAAATGACGATTATTTCATCACGGACACTAATCCATACGTGAAAGCTTTCGACACACAAGGAAATTTCAAGCAAAGGTTCAGTGCTCAGAATCCTAACGGCACCTGGTCTCAAAGTGATAATGCCCAGTTATACGGCCTAGCCATTGACACCAAGGATCGCGTGTATATCGGAAGCACAAGTCGGTACATAAGTATCCATAGCCAAGACACTACTCGTGTGTCTGGCTTCAGCGTTAATCTGCAGCCATACTTTATTGCCATCACTACAGATGATCACGTTATCGTCAGCGATTATAACAGCTGCGCAGTTCACGTTTACGACACCAACGGTACTCAACTCCACACCTTCGCCACTCCACCAGCAGGTAACTTCTACCCTACAGGATTGTGCGTTGTCAACGATGAAGTCTTCGTCGCCAGCTACCAAGTAGTTCCAGCAGTCTACCGCTACTCTCTCACGGGCGACTTTATTGGAATCCTCACTAAGGACGTCACATCTCCCTGGGGAATGGCAGTCAAAGACGACGGAGAAGAGCTTCTTGTCTGCGAAGACAGTTCCATCAAAGTTTTTCATCCTTGATTAACACGTCATGTTTCAAAGGCTTCACCAGACCTTTGCATAGCTTTGACTCTCGGCTAGAGCGGCTTCGACCTGCTGGTTCCGAGATCTTTGCAAACGACAAGAGCTATCCATTGACTTAGAATTGTACATACGAGGGTCATTCAAAAAGTTCTGCCTCCATCATCACATCTCTGTTATCTTATAAGCCAGGCAATTGAAATTACCCATGATTATACTCTTAAATCTAGGCTACGAAATAAAAGTTATATGATGAAAATGTGATTTTGGTTGATAAGATATGTTGGTTAAAGCGTATACTGATTTGGTACGTCGGAAACGGCTAGAAACTGAAGCCAAAAGTTTAGTAAACATAATATTGTAGCTATGGATAATGTCCATAACAATGTATCACGATGTGATTGTCTCACTGTTTACTCAGAATAAATATTTTGGTCCTATTTGAGCTCACTGACATGCCTTGGGACTCAAAAACAAAATAAAACATGGTTTATATGAGAAGAAACCGTCGAAGGGTTCAACAGACATACAAATGTTAGTGAAATTTGCCAGATTTCGACTAGACCACGTTTAAGGGTAATTGGTAATTACGTCCTATTTTAAGCAATGGATACCTCTTGACGTGGAAATGAGATGAACAGATTGTTAATGACCTTGTATATACTTGCAAAGTACACAAACTGTGTAAAAGACTTACTTGATTTGAACTTAAGAACCAATTGATATGACTGGAACCAACAAGTGCTCACCCGGTCGAAGTCAACAACATATGGCAAAGGGTCTATATGAAGGCTATTCTGAACATGTATCGGTTTTGTTGTGCAAAAGACATGATACCCCACTCAGTAAAACTGTACTATCTGCAAGCATTGAATATTGATAAATTATTTGAACAAAAATATAGCAATTTAGTCATTTTCAGGAATAAATTTGTAATGATTTCCATATAGATGTTGGCAACCTTTTAAATCAAAACTAGCCTTTCTTTTCACTTTTCAGACCGTTTCCGATGTACCAAATCTGTATTCGGTTTAACAAATACATCTTATAGGTCTGTCACACTACGACGGACTGGATCAACGTACATCACCGAATACAAAAATATTTTATTCGGTGGAAAAATCACCAGTCCGGCAGAAGATTCGGTGGGATTTTGGGTCCGATTCCCGTTCGTCTCTCTATGCGTTGTGGCCGCTAATAATCCTGCAGGCGTCTTATATCCTATCGTTCAACGTCCGACAAATGACCGGATTTGGGGGTCCGATTCCCGTTCGTTTATCTATGCGTTGTGGCCGCTAATAATCCTGCAGGCGTCTTATATTCGATCGTTCAACGTCCGACAAATGACCGGATTTGGGGGTCAACGTCCGACAAATGTCCAGATTTGGGGGTCCGATTCCCGTTCGTCTCTCTATGCGTTGTGGCCGCTAGTAATCCTGCAGGTGTTTTATATTCAATCGTTCAACGTCCGAAAAATGACCGGCGAATCCGTGGCATGTGGCACCAACAGGGACGTCCACCCTATCAGAAAAGTGTGGGAGGAGAGGGTGTTTGAGAGGGTTTTTTGACCCCTTAGAGGCGGTGACGTAGCAAGCACTTTTTCAGAGGGTGAACAAAGTGGGAAAGACAACTTTAAGGGGAAAACTTTGACGAAAATGGTCAAATATTGGCTAATAAGTACAAAAGGGCTTCAAATCTGATATATCAGGGCAACCAGCGTCCGGGGGCAATAGAGGTGAGAAACCTTTGGACAATGAAGGCCCAATTGAAGCCATTTGTCATTTTTTGGATCAATTTTAGCACTATTATTGGGTACTATTTTAGTTTGAAACAGCCGCAAATTGGTGAAACGAAAGCCTAATTGAAGCCATTGAAAAGTTTTCACCATTATTGTATAATATAAACAATTGTTTTAAAAATAACACGTGGATGTCCATAGCAGAAGCAAAAAGGAAGACTTGTCCATTTTTCAAAATGAAGGTCCAATTGAAGCCATTTGCATGGGGACCGTAGGGTCTATTTACATTATTAGGCCTAGGCCTATTGTGTAAAAATGTAGTTTTAAAATGGAAAATTTGGAAAATTGTTTTGGTGCATCATTTTTACACTATTATTGCCTTAAACAAAAAAACAAAGAAGGCCCGAACTGAATTTGCAAAATTTAAAATGTTACACTGATCCACTGACACTTAGATATAAGACTTCAGACTCGTAATTTCAGGTAAAGCATGCATGGATTGATATGTTAAAGTCAGTAATAGACCTAAGTCCGTCTTAAATACTGACTTTGGTGACAAAATGTCACGGGCCCTACATATCGACGGGCCGGCAGTAATTTTCACAGGCTTTTGGGCCAAGGAACCACATTTAAGCACTGCCTATAATAATCACAGGCCTATATACTTAGACTTAGGCTTACTATATACTATCCTGGGCCTACTCAATAACGTACAATTTAACCTTTTCCATGTTTTCTCTTCTTTTTTCTTTCTTGTCAATCACTAAAACTGGTAGGAATTTGATATTGCGTCCTCTACCCTTCAGAAAGTGCCCGCCCTCAATACTGCATAGGCCTACTAAATTACGTGCAATTTAACCTTTTCTCTTCTCTTCAATTTTTCTCACTTTCTTTTTTTTTCTCTCTCCTTTCCCCCTTTTTTCTACTTGTCAGTCACTAAAGTACTGGGGAAATATGATATTGCGTCACACACCCTTCAGAAAATCCCCCCATGATCGATGCACATGTTCGCCATAGGCCTACATCCGGCACAAGCGCCTGCGAAACCTTGCAAACACCTGCGGTATATAAACGAAAGAATAACGAAAAAACCCAGGGTATATAATACAGAACAGTACGAACACACATCGGACAACTTCCGAACATGTGTATTCGGCACACTCCGTTTCAAGTTTTGTGCATGCACAAAACTTGAAACGTATTGTCGACGGACTAAACAAACATTACCTAACACGAAACGCATTTGGCGGATAATAGCAGGACATATGAAGAACATAAAACGAACACTAACGGATTTGCTAAAATACCATCCGTTTCTTATACGGAAGACCGATCCGGTGCAGTGTGACACTAACACGGCCTGGGTCAACGTACATCACCGAATGCAAAAATATGCTATCCGGTGGTGAAGGCCTCACAGGAACGTATTTGCAACGAACACGGGCCGAGTGCAACGAACAAAGAACGAACATGAACGAAAGGAGAGCGAACAAACTCCGGCAATATGCACCACCATACGAACACACATCGGATAAATACCGAACATGTGTATTCGGTACACTCCGTTTAAAGTTTTGTGCATGCACAAAACTTGCCGACAGACTTAACGAACATCACCTAACACGAAACGCATTTGGCGGATGATAGCAGGACATAAAAAGAACATAAAACGATCATTGACGAACAACAACGGATTTACTGAAATACCCTCCGTTTCTTGTACGGAAGACCTATTCGGTGTAGTGTGACAGGCGCATTAACAACTACAAATCACATTTTAATCAAATAACTTTTATTGTGTAGCCAAGATTTAAGAGTATAACCATGGGTAATTAATTTCAATATCCTGGTACGTAAGATAAGAGAGATGTGATGATAGAGGTAGAACTTTTTGAATGGCCCTCGTATTTGCAAAAACTTGCTGCATTTTATTTAAATAAGAAATAACGACTAAACAGGCGGATAAACAAGTCGGATCGAACTACGAGAAGGTCGTTCAAAAAGATCTGCCTCAGGCCTTATAGCTCTGTACATGATCTTGAAACTTTGTAAACACTTTTTAACGCTTTTAATATGGGTATATTAATTACCATAGCTTTGAAAGCTTTCTGTGAATTTGTGGATGACCTCGGACCATAATAGGATTTAGTACAATGGAATGGTAAAACATAAAACTATCTTAAACTTGTTCATGAAAATTAAGTTCTACCTCCGAGCTTTAAAAGGACATTAAGCGACCCGTCAGTGCTGAACCACACTTTTCCCGAACTTGTCAGGTGACGGCATGTTTGCAACCTTTACTATTGTTGTAACCGACGCTTGAGATGAATAAGTTAGAAACTTTTCTGTATTTCTTGTTAAAACAGGCAAGTATCAGACCTTCTTCATTTGTGAGTCAATGAACTTCATGCAATCAAGGACAACGAATTCGGAAACCACGTTCAGCTCTATAATAGTAATCGACACTTCAAAAAAAAAAAAAAAATTACTTTACCTATTTCATGAAAAAGTACTAGTTATTGTTATCAATTGGAATTATTTGTGAGTGCAAACAAATTTGTACAAATAATTCTGAATGTGGTTTGAGTATAAAGAAATAACCAACCATTTTCCTTACTGTTTTTTTCCTTCGAATAAGCTTCCTGCTTGAATAGGCTGCTTTGGTCAATTATATAATGCTAACGTTGTCTCTACAGGCTGCATAGTCAAAATGATTGGTACCCATCAATTTTGATGGTTGTTGAAAATACTGCCTCTTCCAAATGCAGCATTGGATGTTTTTAAAATGTTCAGAATGAATAATTTTATGACTTTTTATGGCAATTAATCTACAAATTATTTTGATTTCATGTCGAATTTTGATGTGTCATACTCATCCATGATGAATGAAAATAAAATGGGTACCAATCATTTTGACTCATCTTTTACATGATGTATTATGCTATCGTTTTGAGTCTTAGCAGACGTTCTTTTCTCATTTAAAAGTCTCGGTTAAAAGTATCATGGAAAACTGTAATGAACTAAATCACTTCCAATAAAGCGCAATTCGCATGTGTTATATTTTATCACTGGTAAAGCATATTCTGTACAAAGCTTGATGTTACTTCATAAGTCCAGCTACTCAGAGTATAGGCTATAGCTATTAATCACGAGAACAATTTGCTTAACACACTTTTAAGCGGATACATAAGTGCGCTTAGAGTATAACTTATTAACTTACGAGCAATTTTACATGTATGTGCTTTAACACTGCATCAGATTTGTATACTTATTAAATCCAAAACATAAGGGCGCTTGGAAAGAGTTTTCCACTTCCAACTTACACAAAAATGTGTATGTGTTTTATCTTTAGCACTGCAGCTATCTTGTTTGATTTCATTTCATAATAATTCAGGCTGCTCAGAGTATAGCTATAATCAATATTTATAGAGCAAGTTGACTGTATCTTAGCACTGTATATTTTGCATTGGCTTTCTAGATTTTCAACATTGGGGGGCTGAAACCTAAATAAATTTTGGTGGGATACCCGGGGGGGGGGGGGGTGCCCGAGGGTGATTCCCCTCGGTGTCAGAAAATTTGGCAAAATATAGGTCACAAACACCAATTTTCCCTCTATTTTATCACAATTTTTTAACTTCACCTAGGATTATTGGGTGGGGAGAGGGCTGAAAGGTATTTCATCCCCGCACCAAAATTATTGAGGGGGCTGAGCCCCCCAGCCCCCGGTTAAGCATATGTTTTGTACACTTCTTGTATATATCTACATATCCAGCATTTACTTCGAACAGTGTGGCAATTAGTAGTCTTTCTTCAAGACTATGTACATTTAAAACTAATGGACAATTTGGGAATTCGAATCTACCGTGACGTCAACATAATTGTTTTTTGCAAAATGTTCGTCAATTTTGATGGTAATCAAGATGTAAATTAAAAGTGGCAAAATGCTAGGCTTTTTTGTAGTAATTTTAAATATTTTCAAATATGGTCATGAAAATGTAAAATTCTGAAATGTTTAAAGAAAATTTTGAAACTTGTCGTCTGCAGTCGGCACCCGCGGAGTAACCCTAACTCTCTACCATAACCCTGCTTTGTTTATTGTCTAATGAAACTTTGAAAATAAAGAATTTGATCATCTAAAATTAATAAGATTCATAAAGCAAGAAATAAAGAACAGAATGAATGTTTAATTTAAAACAAAAAATTAAATTCAGGTAGAAATATACAGAATTAAAATCGAATCCGCATATACATGTTATAAGGAATTTATAAGGAATTTCAATTTACTGTATGATCTTTAAACCTTTTTTTTTTAAGTTTACGTGTAAGCTTGTAAGAAATTCATAGTATTTTTACGTATTTTATTTTGATTAATCCACATTTGTTGTAATAAATTTTGCCCTGGAAGGGCCGAAAAAACATAAACAAAAGTTATTGTTGTTTTGAGCTTGATAAAGTACATGTATATCAGCAGTTACCGGATATTCATGATTGCTGTGTACGGAGTTCATAAGGTGACTGTTGCATGACCACAGTGGCTATCCCAGGACACATAGTTCCGAATCTACAATATTTCGAATCCAATGTACATGATTTAGTTGTGTTATTCATAATATAATTATTTAGATAATTGATCCAAATTTACAAGCAACATACGCTAGGAACCGATTAAAAACCGGTGGTGTTACAGCAGGACGTTTGCGGCATCGCGCGATAAGGAGCTCTTCTTATGTGGTTCGTATTGCAATGCATCATAAAATCTAGTAAGATCTTGATAGTAAAATCCAGGTGGTAGCTGGTGGTAAAATCATGGACTTTGTACCGAATCGATAGCATGACATACGCTATTCACGTTGTTGTTGTTTCGTGTACATGTATGTTCAGTTCAGTTCAGTTCTCTCCATATGGAGAGATTTTATTTCTCAGTATATATAGGCCTTCGGCCTTACAATACAATAAAGTACAGTACAATAAATTTACCCATCACCAGGGGGCAAAAGAGTTTGCCTTATTTTATGAGCATTAAAAATAAATTTTGATAATGAAATTATAGTTTGTTGATTTCTAGACTGAAATAGAGTAATAAAATAATTGAAATTTGGAATACACTCTGGCAATAAGCGATTTCTTTCATTAGCATAAGCAGGACATTTTAATACAAAATGATACAAATCTTCAATTTCACCAGTGTGGCAGATTTTACAAATACGTAAATTTCGAGGAACCTTAAACCATATTCCACGAACATATTCTAACTCAAGAACACCCAATCTGGCTTTGGTCAGAAGTATTTTATGAAATGGTTTCTCCAGCCACAATAAATAGTCTTCCACCACTAGATTTTCTTTTATTTGAGTATAAAAAGTAAGTGATGAATATGTACTTTGCATTTCGCCAATTTTGTATATCAATATCTTTACATCTCTGTTTGAAAACATCAATAAAATAATTTACATTGTCAACACCTTGAGCAATCCATATTTCACCAAAACCGTAAGAGTACAGAATATTTTTGATCTTCATAGCCCAGCATTCTTTACCATTCTCTGCCTTTTGTATTGAAACTCATAGCTTTGTCTTAAAAACCTGTTATTATCCAGTGATAAAATGTAAAACCAATACTTAATACAGTTAATAAGTGAATTTACCAACAGTGCATTTCTACCAAGTTCACCACGAATGGCACAGTGCGGGATAGATTTACATGATTTAGATACACCAAGAACATAACGACAAAACTTAATATGTACTCTTTCAATTATCTGGGACTCAGATGTTCCCCAAAGTTCACTACCGAAAAGGAGTATAGGTCTTATTTTTGTGTCAAAAATCTTGAATAGAACATCCACAGGGAGAGGACTATAGCTTTTCAAAATCTTTATGAGACCAAAGAAAGCTTTGTTAGCTTGCGATGCAGTGGATTTCTGTGCATTAAGCCAGTTCCCATTACTTGAAAACACATTACCTAGGTACTTGAAGGTATTGACCACTTCTATTCTTGTTCCCTTATAAAACCATTTCTCAGCACGTTTAAGAACACCACCTCGTTTAAATACCATGATTTTAGTTTTATCTATATTTACTGAAAGGCCCCATTCATGACAATATTCTGCTAGAACATCAAGTTGTTTTTGTAGACCAAAGATAGTGCCACTTATAAGAGCTAAGTCATCAGCAAATAGTAGATGACTGATAAAACATTGATTTATCTGCACTTTTTTTTTTTTTTTAGAGTTCAGTCGTGTACTCAAATCGTTAATAAAAAGTTTGAATAAAAATGGTGACAGCAAAGAACCTTGCTGAACTCCAGCCTTACAAGAAAAAACATTTGTTATACTTGTAGATGTTCTGACACAAGCATTTAATTGCATATACATTGAACTCAAAACATTAAGAACATTACCAGTAATACCATATCGTTTCAGCTTAAATAATAGAGCATCATGATTTATTAAATCAAAAGCTTTACGAAAATCTACAAAGCCTATATAGACCCTTCCACGCTTCCATGAAAGATATTTATTGATAACTGTATCCAATATAAAAACATTATCTGTGGTTCTGAAACCTTTACGGAAGCCGGCCTGTTCTTGATGGAAAACATTTTCAGCCTCAGCCCAAAAGTTTAACCTTTCGAGCAAAACTTTAGAAAAACTTTACTCATTATAGGAAGTAAAGAAATACCACGGTAATTTGCTGGATCAGTTTTATTCCCCTTTTAAAAATAGGAATAATAAGACTGGATGCCCATTGGAGTGGAAATGATCCAGTGGTCAAGATCAGGTTGCAAAACTTCACCAAAATATCACTCAACTCATTAATTGGACTGTTTTTGAAAAATTCGGGTGGAAAACCATCAATACCGGGAGCCTTGGCATTTTTAAGAGCATCAATACTCGATTTAATTTCCTCGGTGTTATCTCGGCATCAAAAATGCAGTCCAATCTGGATGGTGATTTAGTTCACCCTCAACTTGTTTTTGCAACGTGGGCTCCCCACCTGGTATATCAACTCGAAATAGATTTTCAAAGTATTGAAACCAATTGTCTGATGAAATCTCACTGGAAATTGATGTTTGACTTTCCTTCAATCTTGACCAGAAACCTTTACTGTCGCGATTTTTCAAACAGTCCAAAATTTCTTTTTGTTGCTGGTTTTTGAATTTTGTTTTCTTTTCCTCAATGAAGTTTTTATATTCATGCTTCGTATTTTTGTAATCAGTTAAAGCTTCTTCAGAGCGACTTAATCTGAATAATCTGAGTTTGTATTGAACTCTATTTTTAAACCTGATACACTCATCGTCAAACCACGTAGACTTACAATGTGCCTTACTTTTGTTGTTCATAAAAGGGCGTTGCATAGCTTTCCCTACATAAGCAAAGATATCTGTCAAAGCGGACAATGCTTTGTCAATTTGTACCAAGTCTAGAGCTCTTTGAAAAGCATGTTTCATTTCATTCACCTTTGTATGCTTCCACCTGTTAACAAAAGAGTTGAGTAGATTTGGTTTCCACATATCTATGTAACGAGCTACATGCTGTCTGTTGCCATGGGTCCGGCATATCAGACGGTACAGAAGAATTACCCACTATGAATGAAAAGGTAATTGGGAGGTGATCCGATTCAATTCTTGAGTGGATATCAACATTACAGATCTTTTGAAAGGTGGAAACATTACATAACACATAGTCTACAACACTTTTCCCTTGATGGCTTATGAATGTATAGAAGCTTGATCGAATAGCATTAATTCTACCATTTACAATTTTATACCCGTGTTACAGCAAAATTCAACAATTCACGACCATATCTATTTACAAAATTGTCCTGGTTTGATCTTTTTGGGAGGGGGACATCTTCATCATACACATCATTGTCCCAACCCTCGGGGCATTCATTAAAAGAAGGAAATGCCTCCAGACGGACGTCCAATATCAAAACGTCGTTTTCTGTAAGAACCAACATGATTATAACCATCCAAATTTGGTTCGTTGTCTGAAGTTGCCCAAGTTTCCACAAAACACATAAAATCAAATTTTGTTATGAAAGCAATAAATTGTGTATCACAAAGCTTTGTTAATAAACCATTTACATTCCAGTAGAGAAATTTTTTCATATCATACTCAGTTTGATTATCACCACGGTTATCATTATTTACATTGTCATTATTACTTTCAGTTCCATTTTCACCATCATCAATCTGATCATTTTCTACATTTCCATTATCATGATTGTTACCATTATTACCTGAATCAGTATCAAATGCACCAGTGTTATCATGTTTACTCATCTTAGATGCTTCATCATCATTATCACCATATGTTGTCAACTTAAAATGATCCCTTGCCAAATTATTCATACTTCCATTACCAGGAGTTGGCCTATTTGTACTAACACAACCATTTTTGACAATAGCAACATTTTTATCTTTGATGACATTACAATAATTTTCACAATGTTTTATGGACATATATTTATCACTTTTCAAACAATTTGACATGTTTACCAGAGTATTTTGCACAACATCATTTCTATCAGGGGTTTTATTTGGATATTCATCATGTTTGTCACAAATATTGTTATCACTATCACCATGACTATTTATTGAAATATTTTGTATTTCCAGCTCATTAATCATGTCCATACTTCCATTGTCAACGGTATTTTCTATAATGCACCCATTTATCACTGCATCATTATTATACTTGGTATTTGCATTTTTGACAGATCTAACATTTTCATCATGGTTCATAGACATATGAATTTCACTCATCATATCGTTAAAACTTTCAAGTTCAAGAGTGTCTTTTTTGACATTTAAGCATTCAACGTCATCATTTTTAACAACATTACCACCACCACCAGCATCTTTAGCCTTTAACATGTTTGCATATTCATTATATGTATCAATGACAACATTATAATAACTCATTTTATCAGCCTTTATGACTTCACTATGATTTATTTCTGAAATTTCAGTGTTTGTCCGAGGATGTTTTTGCACTTTTTATTAGAGTTATTATGGCCGTGACCACATCCCTATGCTGGTACAATGTCCTCAGTTCCTTCATCGAACACGTATTTAACTTTGTCGATAACTAGCTTGTCATAGGAGAGATATGCACGTTTGTTTTGGTTCCTTGCTTCTGTCATAAATGGGATCAGGGTTTTTCTTGTATCGCGAACCTTCTTTGTGAAATCTTGTGAGACCCCATATTTGTCCTTTTTCTTCAACTTCGTTTGTGCTGCATCGAGAACTGCACTTCTTTGTTTATATTTCGTGAACTTGGCAATGATTGGAGCTGTACATGTATGTAGAGGCCGGGGTATAGGCTCGCGGAAATAGACACAATGGCTGAATCAAAGCTACCAAACCTCGAAAGAACTGTTAATAACGCTGATCTTGTCCAGTGCAGCATTTGCCATGCCGCTATTGACAAACCTAAGGCATTGCCATGTCTTCATACATTCTGCTTGAAATGTCTCACAAGTTGGGCTCAAAGCTCTGCAAAGAAACACCCGGATAAATACAAGGACGCGGTTTCGTGCCCCACCTGTCGCGAGGACTTTCCTTTACCGAAAGGTGGAGTGAAGGAACTCAGGACTAACTTTTTCGTCAGCAAATTGAAAGAGCGAAATGAAACTATGAGAAAACTGTACGAGAAAGATGCCAAGATTCCATGTACCTCGTGCGATAATTCCGACAACCGGGCTTTTGGTCGTTGTGTAGAATGCAACGATTTCTTGTGTAAGAAATGCATGGATATTCATAAGTCGTTGCGCATACTGAAACATCACCACGTGCTTACACTGGAAGAGCTCCGCTCGGGAAAGTTGACTATGCATAATCTGCCTGAACAGGAGATGTGTCCTAAGCACAAGGGTGAAATTTTGCGTTTCTACTGCGAGACATGCGATGAACCCATGTGCAGAGATTGTACCGTTGTAGATCATCCGCGTCCTGACCATACACAGATAGACCTGAAGAGTGCGGTTGAAGAGAGACATGACAAAATCATAGAGTTATTCAAGCAAGTTGAACTCATTCCCAATGCTATCGATATTGCCACGGCGGAGGATGAGAAAACGCTGAAAGCATTGAAAGCGAACGAGAAGAAAGCCATCAGTCTGTACAAGAAAACAGCGAAGAAAGCAGAATCGGAATTTACACAGAAAATTAAACAATTAGTTGCAAAGAGAAGCAAGGAGATAGAAGCACACAGAGATGGCTTACAATTTCAGAAATCGCGTCTTTGTACCAGTGGTGCAGGTGGCGGCGATTCAAGAGCTTCGAATCCATGGGGTCTGGCGATCGCGCAAAATGGCGACTATTTCGTTACGGATCAAAATCCGTTTGTTAAAGTTTTCAATGCGGAGGGAAATTTCAAGCATAGGTTCGGTGTTCAGAATCCTAACGGCAACTGGTCATACAGTGAGAATTCACAATTGTACGGTATAGCCATTGACAACAAGGATCGCGTGTATGTCGGAAGTTCTAATCAGTACATTAGTACCCATAATCAAGATGGTGCGCGCATATCTGGCTTCAATCTCAATCTGTGTCCATACTTCATTGCTATCACTACAGATGATCACATAATTGCCAGCGATCATTATTTAATTCAATATGCCGTCCACGTGTACGACACCAAAGGCACTCAACTCCATACCTTCGCCACTCCACCAGGAGGTAACTTCTACCCTACAGGATAATGTGTGGTCCAAGATGAAGTCTTCGTCGCCAACTACTATGGAGTTCCTGCGGTTTACCGTTACTCTCTCACAGGTGACTATATTGGAATCCTGACTAAGGAAGTCGCATCGCCCTGGGCAATAGCACTCAAAGACGACGGGGAAGAGCTTCTTATCTGTGACAATAATTCCATCAAAGTATTTCACCGCAAATAGGAACATTCATTCTCATAAACCATTCTTGAGACGCTTTACACTCGACAATTATGTTATTGTATTAAATAAAATGATCAGACTACTGCGTGTGGGAGCATCCCGACTTTCGTTGCGATAGGGGTGTGCATGCAGCGTCGTGGTAAAATCGGATTCTCAATAAGAACTCATGGAAATGTCTTGGGGACAGTTTAGGACCATGCACTGAAATCGATCTCTCTTCCACCCCTCCCCCCGTAACAATGTTGATCGGGTTGTTATCATCAGGCTCCGTGTTGGACTCTTCAACATTGATTGGTGGGGGAAGGGGTGGGATATTAGGAGGGTTGAAGCTACACGTAGAATATTATTTGAAAAACGTCCATCAAAATGTATGTGACTGGGGATAGAAACAAGAGGAAAAATTGACCACGTGTCCCAACACATTTTTCCATGATTGTAGCTTGGAGCTCAATAGACAATTTAGGTAATTCCCGAAAGGCTTTGCGAATTTAACCGTAAACACGTCGCACTGGTGCGCGCATTTTTAGTTGGGGGTTACTACGCAGCTCAACGTGCGCAGTAAGGATGTGCATCGACTGCAAATGATTCTCGCTGTGCTGATGATTAGCGTGTTTTGAGAGAAATGTTTTTGCCACTTTCTCTTTTTTCATTCAATTGGGAAATGAGGAATCAAAATACGCAGAACAGAATTCTCCATCTATTGACTACTTCATTTGCTAATAGTTAGGTGTCGCTTATTGCTTTTGTTTTAAGTGTTCGGATACTTATGTGACTGGTGATGGAAACAAGAGGTAAAATTGACCACATGCTCCAACACGTTTGTCTATGATTTAGAGAATAAACGATAGGAATTTTTATTTTGACTATCCTCTACTGTGTGATAGACGACAGGCAGGTCCAATATTTTGAATAGTGGATGCGCGCCGGCATCAGCCGGCATCCACTACGATAGTCAAAATAAAAATTCCTATCGTTTATTCTCATTCTTAGTCAGCTAAATATTATTTTAATAACGGTAAACTATTTTATAAAGCAAAATTAAGTTACCGTCATAAAAACTCCCCTTTTTCTAAATGAACGAAACTTGTTTACAATTTCACATCTTTTGTTGCGCGTACTGCTAGCGAGTGCGAGTATTCCGCACTGGGTACTACGCATACAACGCGATACATACGCGCACCTCTATGAGCGTGTTACGCGTTATCAACACTCCTGATGACGTGGGGTCGTCTACAGCCTGATAGACGACACCTAAAATCATGCGATTGTTCAATCAGATTATGTGTCTACGTAATAAACCACTCCCACTGACTAAGAATGTAGCATAGATGAACTCCTGGATGGGGCAGCTTTAATTAGCATGAGGCCGCATTGATATGTAAATAGCGTATTGTTATTTAAATTTGCGCCCAGACGTATTGAGGGCGACAGTCATGGTATCCAGACGGAGAATGGCTGCATATGCCGGGCATGTCAATTTGCTGAGTGAAGGCTGATAATCACCTTTCTGTATAGGTAATAAGCTAGTATATTTCGTGTACCAGTTGGTTATAACAAAAAATTAGTATCATATTAAATATATTAAATGTATAAACTTTGAAATTTACATGAATTTGAAGAGCAGAGCTTCGAAATGTAGCTAAGTCAGGTGATGTGAAATTCTGCTGCGTGACCCCCTCTGCGTGGTAGAATTATATTCATAAAACATTGAATTTAACAGATATCATGGGTAGCCAACCACGATTTATCAGCATTTAAAATATATGTTAATTAATAAAGATAAATAATAAAGAGTACAAATGGCAATTAACTAGTAAACAAGCCTGAAATCTTAAAATGTTGCCACGTGATTTCCCGAACACATGATATGTTAACATGTGACCACTATTCAGATTTACCGTAAATATTTGGAGTATGCTTGCACATCATGCACATACACTGTGCATTTCTTTACTTCCGTATAAAATCAATAATTCATGCTGGGAGCCAAGTAACATTGTCTACTCAGAGCAGATTGGTATTTTATTTTACTTGAGAGCATAATAGAAATACATATAGACGAATAAGGCGCCATGATGGAAGGTCAGGTCGGGTATCAAAGGTTATTATAACTTAAATACTACTTGTATTTCCCACCTTGCCTCTGTCACATATTTCCTTCATAATATTGACAGCAAGTCCTAATTTTGACTTTGCTATTGCAAAATGTCATTTCATATCAAATTAGTAGACTTTTTTTTTATAATTTTTATCACTGGTGCCTGATGGGAATACCCGTCCGCCATTTCATTAAACTGGATCGTTTTCGCCTGTTTTGTGCCCAGATGTATTGGGGCGCGCTATACTCTCATTGAACAGGCAAAGTTCGCAAAACTAACAACGTTGTTATTTGCCAAACTCAATTAACATGATCCAAGGGGTCGAACATGAATTATTCATAACGAGCTATAACGGATCGATAACTGGCCTCACTTTCTAGCTAGTAAACCAGCTGAATTTTTCATAGATTTTGCGTTGCTAATAGAACAACCGTGAATTTAGTGTCACCCCCTTGAATGTAGCTTGGAGCTTACTAGACAATTTCGGTAATTCCCGAAAGGCTTTGCGAATTTAACCGTAAACACGTCACACCAATGCGCGCATTGTTAGTCAGTGGTTACTACGCAGCTCAACGTGCGCACTAAGGATGTGCGAATCGATGTGCATCGACTGCAGATGATTTTGGGGATTGCAGAAAACGTGAATTGGTGGCGTGAGAAACTGATTTGGAATTGAAAATCATGAGCTGTCGAAATAGAAATAGACATTAGATGTTGAACTAAAAATGTACTTACAATTTTTTGTAGCTTATTGAAGTTAATCAATTGATTTTGTTTGCAGGAATTTGTTTAAAAAGCGTTTGAAAAAACTGGATCATGATATTAAAGAGCTGGGGCATGGTGAACTGTGTAGGGGTCCGAATTGACGAAACATGTTGAACTGGGTGTTAGACAACTGTCAAAGATACGTGAACGGGAGTCTTGACCGCCACGCATATTATGCTGAACTACATACTGCGCACAAATAGTATCTTTGCACTTAAAAAGCTTTAAAACAAACACCACATTCGGCCCGATGCGACCTCATTCCCTTAAGTTATTCCATTTTGAATAGAAAAATAAAGCATTTCAACAGTGACACATTTGGGATAACGAGGGCGATTCCCATCGGCTTTTGTACGGGCTCATTACAGCGTCAGCGTGACAAATCAACACTCACTCGCTGTGCTCATAATTAGCGTGTTTAGAGAAAAAAAGTCTGTAAATCTTTGTCATTTTGGAAATAAAGTCGCATCGTGCCGAATGAAGAATCAAAATACGCAGAACAAAATTATCATTCAATGGATATTGTCGCTTATCATGCTGATTGCTTTTGTTTTAAGTATTCGGGTACTTTTGTGTTTTGTAATGTTTATACACCTACCATGCATATACCACTATTCTGTCAATATCGGTGTCAGAGCACTGTGGTCAGAGTGAACTATTAGGTTGACATGGTCGAGAAGATTATTTGCTTACGTTTGATCTGTTGACATGGTTGAAACAATTGGCGTCTTGTTACAAATTATCTTTGAAACAGCTCTTTTCGCCAGCCCATAGGGCTGGTACCTAATTCTGAGATGGGATTTGTGTACACTAAAGATTAGCTAAGATTATAGCCGTCTTCTATTGGTATGAATTATTTTTTTTACTTCTTGTGGTGGAAATGTTTTTGTCTGCTAATTCGATTTGCAAGGAAAAGAAAGTATGTTTTGCCGTTTCAACGAACGAAAACGATTGAGTATTGCCAAAGTTATGTTTGAATTAATTATGACTTAAAAAGTTATCATAGGTTAGACCTACACATATGAACATAAACTTGTTCAGCAATCAGCATATCAAACAAATGACATGGTCAACAATTAGTAATTAGAGGGAATGATCACTGGAACAAGGTCATATCAGTGGACTACTGAGCATAGCATGATGTTTGGTTGCCTGTGAGTGCATAATTGATGTTGATAACAGATCTAATAATGTTGTAGAATCAAAATCTTCATTATATGGACCACATTGAAGTCAAAGTAATTATCTATCCTATCCTGTATCGTTTTATGGATAAAATTGACTCAATGTTATTGATGATAGTATTGCTATCTTTAACATTAGTTTTGTCTTTTCAACGGGAAAAATCCGATGGAAAATAAAAGCTTTTAGGGGTTAGCTATAATATTGAACAATGTATCCCATATTTTGGCATGCACTTATAGAAAATAAATAAATTATTGTCTTTATAAATTATAAATACTGTAAAATGACACATAACTAAAGTGAGGCCACTTTCTATCTTTTTATTTGATTCATAAAATTACATTCAACAAAATGATTGAAGACTGAGAAAACACACAATGCAGACTATTACAGAATGGAGTAGGTAAGATGCCATGTCCATAGCTTTGCAGGAGTTTCGGACTAACAATCAACACATTCAAAAAATACAGTTTAAAAGTGAAGATTGTAGTGAATGATCAGTCCTTTATCATGTGCTTGCCACTATCTACTTTATAGTAAACTATACATTGCGAAATAATATAAAATCATTTTAAAATAAAATGTGCATGTAAATTGAGTTTACATAGCGAATTAACTAACAACTGCAGTGTATTTCTTAATTTTAATAATAAGCATGGGTAAAAAAGCAGTAAAGACAAAAATACAGACCAATTTGGAGTAATGAATTAAAGAGTTGACAGGAGTTATAGGAGTTGATGCTTTTTGCTGTTTCAGTGTGCATGTTCTCACCATTGATGGTTTGGTGAACTGTCATGTAACATGGATGTAAGCGTGATCCTAAAAATGCCTTTCACGGTGACCCAAACTATTTACAAGACCTCTTCTGCATTGAGGCTGGCCTTCCCTTTTAAAGGGATTTTTTATTTAATCGTGTTTATGTTACTTTGAAACACCCCCGTTACTTTGAGACAAAATGGCATTTTCCCAACTTGCCAAGCAGCTTGTGATTTTTGATTTTTTAAAGAGTTTACCTTGAAACAACTAGTAATTGCTAAAGAGCTATTTTGTTAAACAATCGTTATTTTGATTAAAAATTAATCGTAACGATTCGGTTTTTTGTCTATTTTGTTCAAGAACTTAAATTGAAACAAAGAACTAATATAAAGCCAGATAATATGTGACCGTCCACGGCGAATGAGCCGTAAATTCCTCCCCCGGTCAATTTTGTTTTATTTCGTGTTTAAAAATAAACATCATAGTTAGGGGAAAAAGTTCACTTTGGTGACCACTCTCTGGCTAGTAAGGTTTGACGATTGATTCAACTTCTATGGACCATTTAGAAAAAAAATAGCCACCATGTCCCTCGCGAAAATCCCGGCATTTTTCGCTAGAGGCCAAAATCCAAAATGGCCGCCGCCACCATTTTGAAAATCTAAGTTTTGAACCAGAGCACCTATAATCATGCACAAAGACACTTTTTCGGATATGTCGAGTACAAGGATTCCGATTCTGACATTAGTTTGACATTACGGCATCATTTTCACCCAGAAATCCAAGATGGTGGCCGGCACCATCTTGAAAAATTTAGTTTTGAACAAGAGGACCTAAAATCGTGTACAAAGACACTTTTTTGGATAAGTCGACCACAAGGATTTCAAATTTGACATTACTTTGACGTTACAAAATAATTTTTGCCCAGAAATCCAAGATGGCCCCCATTTGGTAGAGCGTAAATGTGATTTTTGAATGAGAGTAGAAGCATAAGTGTGTCATTTCCGCCTTATTCTGGGGTTCATGTCTCTTATATGGGGTTTAAACTGCCTTATCTTGGGTTTACATCCCATATCTAGGGATAAGGCGCCTTATCTGTGGTTTAGACGGCCTTATCCTGGGTTTACGTTCCTTACCTGTGGCTAAGATGCCTTAACCTTAGCATATCGCAGTCTAAACCCAGATAAGGCATATAAACCCCAAACCCCAGATAATCCGCCGTAACCCCAGATAAGCGACGTAGACTCCAGATAAAGCAGTCTAAACCCCAAATAAGGCGCCTTAACCCTAAATAAGGAACATAAACCCCAGAAAAGGCATCTAAACCCCACATAAGGTGCCTTAACTCTAGATAAGGGTTGTTAACCCCAGATAAGGGTCGTAGACCTCAGATAGGGCATCTAAACCCAAAATAAGGCGCCTTAACCCCAGATAAGAGACGTAAACTCAGATATGGCAGTCTAAACCCCAGATAAGGCGCCGTCTGGGGGTTACTTCTCTTATCTTAGGTTTATGTTCCTTATTTAGGGTTAAGGCGCCTTATTTGAGATTGGGACTGGTTTATCTGAGGTGTACGTCCCTTATCTGGGGTTACGGCGCCTTATGGGGGGTTTAGACTGCCATATCTGAGTTTACGTCTCTTATCTGGGGTTAAGGCGCCTTATCTTGGGTTTAGATGTCTTATCTGAGGTTTACGACCCTTATCTGGGGTTAACGACCCTTATGTAGAGTTAGGGCACCTTATGTGGGGTTTAGATGCCTTATCTTAGGTTTATGTTCCTCATATAGGGTTAAAGCGTCTTATTTGGGGTTTGGACTGCTTTGTCGGCGGTCTACGTCCCTTATCTGGGGTTACGGCGCATTATCTGGGGTTTAGATGCCTTATCTGGGTTTAGACTGCGATATGCTAAGGTTAAGGCATCTTAGCCACAGGTAAGGAACGTAAACCCTGGATAAGGCCGTCTAAACCACAGGTAAGGCGCCTTATCCCTAGATAAGGGATGTAAACCCAAGATAAGGCAGTTTGAACCCCATGTAAGGGACATGAACCCCAGATAAGGCGGAAATGACACACTTATGCTTCTGCTCTCATTCAAAAATCACATTACGGGTTTATTTGCCTTATCTGGGTTTAGACTGCGATATGCTAAGGTTAAGGCATCTTAGCCACAGGTAAGGAACGTAAACCCAGGATAAGGCCGTCTAAACCACAGATAAGGCGCCTTATCCCTAGATATGGGATGTAAACCCAAGATAAGGCAGTTTAAACCCCATATAAGAGACATGAACCCCAGAATAAGGCGGAAATGACACACTTATGCTTCTACTCTCATTCAAAAATCACATTTACGCTCTACCAAATGGGGGCCATCTTGGATTTCTGGGCAAAAATTATTTTGTAACGTCAAATTAATGTCAGATTCGGATTTCTTGAGGTCGACTTACCGGAAAAAGTGTCTTTGTACACGATTTTAGGTAATCTGGTTCAAAACTTATTTTTTCAAGATGGCGCCGGCAATGGCCACCATCTTGGATTTCTGGGTAAATATGAGTTCGTAATCTCAAAGTAATGTCAAATTTGAAATCCTTGTGGTCGACTTATCCAAAAAAGTGTCTTTGTACACCATTTTAGGTCCTCTTGTTCAAAACTAAATTTTTCAAGATGGTGCCGGCCACCATCTTGGATTTCTGGGTGAAAATGATACCGTAATGTCAAACTAATGTCAGAATCGGAATCCTTGTACTCGACATATCCGAAAAAGTGTCTTTGTGCATGATTATAGGTGCTCTGGTTCAAAACTTAGATTTTCAAAATGGTGGCGGCGGCCATTTTGGATTTTGGCCTCTAGCGAAAAATGCCGGGATTTTCGCGAGGGACATGGTGGCTATTTTTTTTTTTCTAAATGGTCCATAGAAGTCGAATCAATCGTCAAACCTTACTAGCCAGAGAGTGGTCACCAAAATGAACTTTTTCCCCTAACTATCATAAACTTAAAAATGGTATATCATTTGACTTCAAACGATATCCAGAAGCGGAGTTATGGTTAGTTAAACTTTGCTCCTTCAACAAAATTATAGCTTTTTAGTTTCTATGTGTGTCTCTTTTTCCATATTGCTGGCAATAAATATCAAGCAGTCATAATTGGCGGTCATTTCAAATCATCCCCAAGTCAACGAGGTTTAAGAAGGTTCTCTCATTGTTAATTGTTGGTTATGCATACCTATACAAATAACCCACCACTTGAAAAGGATTTAGCAAAAGCAAACAAAGACCAGAGCTATTAAAAGTTCTTATTATCCACTTCAATAATAGGATTATTGATTGGTGTTGTGACTATCCAAATAAGTGACCGATGGATACGACCTTCGTACACATTTTACACCATAACTCAGAATACAATTTAGGGAATTTACGGCTCGTTTGTGCTGCCAGGTCACATATGTAAATAATGTTCGGTTATTTCAAGCCAGTTTTTGCCAATTTGCAGAAATTCTGTTTAATTGAGTTTTCTTAGAGCAACCCTGAATATAGGCGTAGATCCGGGGGATGGTGGGATAAATCCTCCAATATTTTACAAGGGGGGGTCCATACAATCACCCCCCCATGTTGACGCCTGTGTGTGGGTTTCTGACGCGCGATCATATACACTCTAAATTACAAAGACTTAAAATTTAAATCTTAGTTGAGACTTGGTTTGATTTACATTTTCTCGGGAAAAAGAAAATCTATTTTTAAATCTTTCGAAAGACTTAAACATTAAACCAATCACAACGCGATGGTACGTGCACGTGATCAAATCGAAGCGTTTCCCTGGACTGCTCAGCCGCCATCTTTCTTTTGCGATTTCGTGCGGTGGCGAGCGAATGAATGAAGTGATATGGACGAATTTGTTTTGCAGAATGGCATCCCAGATGCTGTAATTGCCAATGTCAGTGACTATAACTTCCATGAAAAAGCTTACATTGTTGTGCACGAAGGGCCAATGTGATTATCTTCAATCTCCGATGTAGTAGTCTGTGCTTCTGCTGTATCAGCTTACCTATACACATAATATAATTTATAAATGGGTAAGCTTTTTTATTTCCATGTTATACGCCACTGCCTGAAAAGTTTAAATTTTGGTCCAACATGTTCTTTCATAGGTCAAATGTTTTTATTCAAATATTAAAAACTGTGTAAAAAGTGTTTTCTTCTGGCATGGTCGGTTTGATCCAAATAGCACTATTCGTGTGTATGATAGAAAAATTAACATTGATAACATTGTAATGTAAGGGAATGAATTGGATAACGCTTTTTTTGATTCGAAGTCTGTGGGAAAACTTGTAAAAAGTATAATTAAAAGTAAAGTTAGACATTTGGAGAAAGTAGAGTAATTTTAAAACATTACGAAGCAAAGTCCTATTATTGAAAAGCATTGGCATTACTGTATTTAATAATCTTTAAATTTTGTTTTTTATGTTTACGTGTAAGCTTGTAAGAAATTCTCGCGTAGCAGTTTTTTTAAATAATAGTTAGGTGAAAAAGTTCAATTCGGTGACCACTCTCTGGCTAGTAAGGTTTGACGATTGATTCGACTTCTATGGACCATTTAGAACAAAAAATAGCCACCATGTCCCTCGCGAAAATCCCGGCATTTTTCGCTAGAGGCCAAAATCAAAATGGCCGCCGCCACCATTTTGAAAATTTAAGTTTTGAACCAGAGCACCTATAATCATGCACAAAGACACTTTTTCGGATATGTCGAGTACAAGGATTCCGATTCTGGCATTAGTTTGACATTACGGCATCATTTTTACCCAGAAATCCAAGATGGTGGCCGGCACCATCTATAAAAATTTAGTTTTGAACAAGAGGACCTAAAATCGTGTACAAAGACACTTTTTTTGATAAGTCGACCACAAGGATTTCAAATTTGACATTACTTTGACATTACGAACTCATATTTACCCAGAAATCCAAGATGGTGGCCGCCGGCATATCTTGAAAAAAATAAGTTTTGAACCAGATTACCTAAAATCGTGTACAAAGACACTTTTTCCGGTAAGTCGACCCCAAGAAATCCGAATCTGACATTAATTTGACGTTACAAACTAATTTTTGCCCAGAAATCCAAGATGGCCCCCATTTGGTAGAGCGTAAATGTGATTTTTGAATGAGAGCAGAAGCATAAGTGAGTCATTTCCGCCTTATCTGGCGTTCATGTCTCTTATATGGGGTTTAAACAGCCTTATCTTGGGTTTACATCCCTTATCTAGGGATAAGGCGCCTTATCTGTGGTTTAGACGGCCTTATCCTGGGTTTACGTTACTTACCTGTGGCTAAGGTGCCTTAACCTTAGCATATCGCAGTCTAAACCCAGATAAGGCATATAAACCCCAGATAATGCGCCGTAACCCCAGATAAGCGACGTAGACCCCCAGATAAAGCAGTCTAAACCCCAAAATAAGGCGCCTTAACCCTAAATAAGGAATATAAACCCCAGAAAAGGCATCTAAACCCCACATAAGGTGCCTTAACTCTAGATAAGGGTTGTTAACCCCAGATAAGACATCTAAACCCAAAATAAGGCGCCTTAACCCCAGATAAGAGACGTAAACTCAGATATGGCAGTCTAAACCCCAGATAAGGCGCCGTCTGGGGTTAACTTCTCTTATCTTAGGTTTATGTTCCTTATTTAGGGTTAAGGCGCCTTATTTGGGGTTGGGACTGGTTTATCTGATGTGTACGTCCCTTATTTGGGGTTACGGCGCCTTATCGGGGGTTTAGACTACCATATCTGAGTTTACATCTCTTATCTGGGGTTAAGGCGCCTTATCTTGGGTTTAGATGTCTTATCTGAGGTTTACGACCCTTATCTGGGGTTAACGACCCTTATCTAGAGTTAAGGCACCTTATGTGGGGTTTAGATGCCTTATCTTAGGTTTATGTTCCTCATTTAGGGTTAAAGCGCCTTATTTGGCGTTTGGACTGCTTTATCGGCGGTCTACGTCCCTTATCGGGGGTTACGGCGCATTATCTGGGGTTCAGATGCCTTATCTGGGGTTTAGACTGCGATATGCTAAGGTTAATGCATCTTAGCCACAGGTAAGGAACGTAAACCCAGGATAAGGCCGTCTAAACCCCATATAAGGGACATGAACCCCAGATAAGGCGGAAATGACACACTTATGCTTCTGCTCTCATTCAAAAATCACATTTACGCCTTACCAAATAGGGGCCATCTTGGATTTCTGGGCAAAAATTATGCTATAACGTCAAATTAATGTCAGATTCGGATTTCTTGGGGTCGACTTACCGGAAAAGTGTCTTTGTACACGATTTTAGGTAATCTGGTTCAAAACTTATTTTTTTCAAGATGGCGTCGGCGGCCACCATCTTGGATTTCTGGGTAAATATGAGTTCGTAATGTCAAAGTAATGTCAAATTTGAAATCCTTGTGGTCGACTTATCCAAAAAGTGTCTTTGTACACGATTTTAGGTCCTCTTGTTCAAAACTAAATTTGTCAAGATGGTGCCGGTCACCATCTTGGATTTCTGGGTGAAATTGATGCCGTAATGTCAAACTAATGTCAGAATCGGAATCCTTGTACTCGACAAAAGTGTCTTTGTGCATGATTATAGGTGCTTTGGTTTAAAACTTAAATTTTCAAAATGGTGCCGGCGGCCATTTTGGATTTTGGCCTCTAGCGAAAAATGCCGGGATTTTCTCGAGGGACATGGTGGCTATTTTTTTCCAAATGGTCCATAGAAGTCGAATCAATCGTCAAACCTTACTAGCCAGAGAGTGGTCACCAACTTGAACTTTTTCACCTACCTATAACCGTATTTGATTAACATTATTATGTTGTTATTGATGTTTTTAGCTTGATAAAGTTGAAAATGAAATGCAGGAGTCAATGACGTGGCATTCGTTTGTTCTTGTGATGCCATCCAACTGACCAACTGTTTGAAGTTTGAAAAACAGCGCAGATATTTTTAGCACCATTATGCATGATTATGTGTACGGTATTACACTGCTCCGTTGACAATGTGTTGTGATTTCGTTCTGTTATACCAGAACGAAATTCAAATTGCACGATATCTTTGCTAAACGAATTTATCTGCAAGAATTTTTTTGTACATAAACATTATGTAGCCAGAGGTTTCCAGCGATATAAAAATCTCAACTTTTTTGAACAAAGTGGAGGGATGATGCTGTGGATCACGAAATGCCCTTTTAATAGGGGGTATATAAGGTGTACGCCTATCGGTGGTGGTGGCATACATTTAGTATAGGGGGTCGAAATTTTATTGACGCTGACTTTCTGTAAATTTGGGACCCAACCTTGTCATCTGGCCATGTTCAAAAATAATCAACTTACAAAAAAGCAACTCGTACATTTTCTTTATGTGCTTATCTTCCAGATTGTGCCAGGTATGATTACAAGGTTGGGAAGGCTCCGGAATGCTTTCATTATAAACGGATGCCTGGATGTGGGGCCACATTGACCCCCATCTACCAATGACCTCTTTATTTGTTTTTTGTTTTACTGACACCAATAGATCCTTTTTTTCAAAATTGTTAACACATTTCTGATAACCTTTAATCGAATGACCCCGTTTTTCTCTAATATTCACATAATTCATTATATTTCTTCAAATTGTTCAAAACATTTCACATTTTGATGACGTTTGGTATCAAACATTTGATGATCGAAAATTATAAGCCAATATTATATAAGCCAAGATATTAAAAAATATTACATGATATTAAAAAGGACGAGCACTACTGTTATAGCTTACTCATGCAATATTGACTCAATTCTATATCAGCAGTTACCGGATATCATCGGATATGATGTTCATGATTGCTGCGCACGGAGTTCATAAGGTGACTGTTGCGAGTGTTGCATGATCAAAGGGACTATCCCTAGACACGTAATTCCGAATCTACAATAATTCGAATCCAATTTAGTTGCGTTGTATATATTATAATAAAGTGATCCAAACAAGCAACATATGCTAGGAACCGATTAAAAAAACCGGTGGCGTTACAGCAGGACGTTTGCGGCATCACGCGATAAGGAGCTCTTTCACGCGATAATCTTGACTGATTTAATCCGGATATTATTTGGTTCGTATTGAAATGCATCAAAAAACTAGTGAGATCTTGATAGTAGAATCCAGCTGGTAAAATCATAGACTTTGCACCGAATCGAATTGCATACACTATTCGAGTTGTTATTTCGTGTACATGTATGTAGAGATCGGGGATATATAGACTCAGGAAATAGACACAATGGCCGATTCAAAGCTACTAAACCTCGAAGGAACTGTTAGTAACGCCGATCTTGTTCAGTGCAGCATTTGCCATGCCGCTATTGACAAACCTAAGGCACTACCATGTCTTCATACCTTTTGCTTGAAATGTCTCACCAGTTGGGCTCAAAGCTCGGCAAAGAAACACCCGGATAAGTACAAGGACGCGGTATCGTGCCCCACCTGTCGCGAGGACTTTCCATTACCAAAAGGTGGGGTGAAGGAACTCAGAACTAATTTTTTTGTCAGCAAATTGAAAGAACGCAATGAGATTATGAGAAAACTGCACGAGAAAGATGCCAAGATTCCATGTACCTCGTGCGATAATTCTGATAATCAGGCTGTTGGTCGCTGTGTAGAATGCAACGATTTTTTGTGTAAGAAATGCATGGATATTCACAAGTCGTTGCGCATACTGAAACATCACCACGTGCTTACATTGGAAGAGCTTCGCACAGGAAAATTGACTATGCATAATCTGCCTGAACAGGAGATGTGTCCTAAGCACACGCGTGAAGTCTTGTATTTCTACTGTGAGACATGCGACGAGCCAATGTGCCGAGCTTGTACCGTCTTAGACCACCCGCTTCCCGATCATAAACAGATAGACCTGAAGACTGCGGCTGAAGAGAGAAATGATAAACTCCAAGAGTTATTCAAGCAAGTTGGACTCATTCCTAAAGCTATTGATACCGCGACTACGGAGAATGAGAAAACCGCTGAAGTACTGGGCGACAATGTGAAGAAAGCTATCAGTCTCTACAAGGAAACGGCTAAAAAAGCAGAATCGGAATTCATAGAGAAAATGAAACGAGACGAAACGGAATTCACACAGAAAATTAAAGAGTTGGAGGCAAAACGAATCAAGGAGATAGAAGCGCACAGTGATGGCCTGCACTTTCAGAAAGCGCGTCTTTGCACCTCATTGGATATGACACAACAGATTACGCAGAATGGTTCCGAGCATGATGTAGCTATACTGTATTCTTCGCTCTCCAGTACCATGCAACACATGTCTAAGTTGAATCCAAAAGCTGTCAGAAAGTCTGTGGGTAAAGTTGAATTCATACCCAGCAAGAATCTTGACAACGGGATGAGTTCTCTCGGTGAAATCAATACCTACGAACAATGGACCCTAGTAAAGACTGTCGCATCAGGACAATACACTTCTGGGAGATACATCGTTTTTGACAAAAATGATGAAATTGTAGTGGCTACATACAACAGCGGCCATTATGTTCGAGTTTTTGAAGAAAATGGCACAAACAAGCGGCAAATCCAAACCAGTGGTGCAGGTGGCAGCGATCCTCGAGGCAGATCGTATCCATGGGGCCTGGCAATCGCCCAAAATGGCGACTATTTCATGACGGACGAAAATCCCTATGTTAAGATTTTCAACGCGCAGGGAAGTTTCAAGCAAAAGTTTGGTGCTCAGAATCCTAACGGCACCATGTCACAAAGTGAGAATTCCCAGTTGTACGGGCTAGCTATTGACACTAAGGGTCGTGTGTATGTCGGAAGTTCTGTTCAGTACATTAGTATCCATAATCAAGACGGTACACGCATATCTAGTTTCAGCGTCCAACTGCGTCCATACTTCATTGCTATCACTACAGATGATCACATCATTGTCAGCGATCATTATTACCAGCAACTTGCCGTCCATGTGTACGACACAAACGGCACTAAACTCCACACCTTCGCCACTCCACCAGGAGTACTAGGTAACTTCTACCCAACGGGAATATGCGTTGTCCAAGATGAAGTCTTCGTTGCCAACTACACAGAATCCTCAGCAGTCTACCGATACTCTCTCACAGGTGACTATATTGGAATTCTGACAAAGGAAGTTACATCGCCCTGGGGAATAGCACTCAAAGACGACGGAGAAGAGCTTCTTGTCTGCGACAAAAATTCTATCAAAGTATTTCAACTGAAATAGGAACATTTGTTCACATAAACTATATCTAGAGACCCTATCTAGAAAACCTAAACTTGACAATAATTATGCTATTTTATTAAGAGCATGGACCAAATACCGCACCACTGGGGCACTCAACGTTCATTACGCGGAGGTAAAACTGACCAATCAAATACGACTTGCTCATTACGTGAAGCGAATTTATTAATTTCTAGAATTTGCAGAAAGTTTTTGTCATTCAAAATGCAGTGAATGAAAAATACGAACCGAATTATTATTAAGATGGACATGCACCATAACAGTTTGGACTTTCTTCTCCTAATATTTATCATACAAGAAACTCATACAGTATAGTATTTTTGAGCAGACTTAGAGAGTGATGGTGGTATACTATAATACTAGAAGCTAAAAGAATTGATTCTTGAGTGCAAAAAAGGATCAAGATCAAGGGAAATGAGTCTAAATTGCCTAACATTGACTTTTAGTTACTGGCAAAATAAGAGCTAATTTATTTTGTTTCTAATAGTTTTCAGCAGCAGATACATTGCCTATAACCTAAGTGGTAACGAGAAGTTAATATTCCGTATTTTGTATCAAAACGTAGCATTTTTGAAGTGATGTAAAAATAACTTTAATTTAATATTTTCGACATTGGAATAAATTCCCTTGATCATGTAATCTTCTGAAATTAGACAGCTTAGATGATGAACTGAAAATTTACTCAAAATTTTAGCTTGGGGGGGGGGGGATATTATTTTTGTTTGGAAGAATTTATTTAGAATTGCATGTGGGCCCTGAAGAGCTGGAGCATGCTCAACCTGGTGGCGTACTACAAACCTGTTGGAGATCCGCGCCTAAGAAGTCTTTACCGCCACATATATATATACCAAAAGCTACATACAGGCTGTATCAAAATCTTGATCATGTATAAATCTTGTGAAGCTAGAGAATCAGACAATTTAGATCTTGAACTATAAAAAATGTACCTTTGGAGTGAACTATTATTTTTGTTTGCAGGAATTTATGGTTTCAAATAACTGGAGGGGAAGTGCATAGGGTCCTGAAGAGCTGGATTGTTAGGGGCGCAAATACCTGAGATGCGAGTTGCGAGTCCAACTGGGGGTCTTTACCGCCAATTAATACCAAAACCTACATGTAGCTTATTAGTACCGTAAAATTTAAAACAACTCTTCCTTGATCATATTTATGTTACGTTGAAGCAAAACCGTTGAAATGACAATTTTGAAACAAGAGTGTATTTTGTTTAAGAATCTCCTTTTGATTAACTTGCGATATTGTTCAAATACTTGTTTCAAATCAACTTATGATTTTTAAAACAACCTACTTTAAAACAACTAGTAGTTTGTAAAAGAGCTTATTTGTCAAGCAGAATTATTATCTCATCGTCTGAAAATCAATACACGTGTATCTACGTGCATAGAAGATGCACGTGTATTGATTTTGTTTCCCTGTCTGTACAAATTATTTACCAGGCGTTGTCGCTGTGCGTTGGGTGATAAAATGCTTTCCAGTATCCGGTGACCGGGCTACGGACACATCATTCCAATATTGACTAAATTACTAGCAGTAATCGAAGATGATATTCATAAGGTGACCGTTACATGATCAAAGTGGTTGCCCTCGGGCACGTAATTTCCCAATCGACACTATTTGAAGCCAATTTAGGTGCGTCATTTCTATCCCGTAATTGGACCAAACAAGCAACATGTGAACCGTTAAAACGCGCATTAGTTACGAAATGCATGCGTAAAGTGGCATCACGGGCTAAGTTGGATTGATCCGGATCTTTTGCAATTATTCATATGCAAAAATCGATTATACATTTCTCTCAACTGAATAAGAAATATTGTGCTACTTTTGACCATAGTTTCATCAATACAAGCGGGTACCCGCTAGATGAGTAAATGGGAGCGGTTAGTAAACGGGACCGGTTAGTATAAACCATGGAAATGGTAATCATGGCAATTGGTATCGCTTTTAACAGCTCAATTTATTATTAGCTATTATTACGCGGTTAGTGATTTGGTAGGCCTACCATTTGTTGCCACTACTTTGCAAACGACTTCCTTTCCCTTTTTTCTTTCAGTTTCTCTCTCTCCCTTTCCTGCGTTCCATTTCTCTCTTTCTTTTTCTTGCTTGTTCACTTTCTTTCTCTCTCTCTCTCTTTCTTTCTTTCTGTCTGTCTATTTTTTCTTTGTCTTTCCCTTTCTTTCTTTTCGTTTCTCTCTCCCTTTCTCTTTCTTGCTTTCCCGTGGTTTCTCTTTTCTTTTTTTTTCTTTCTTTCTTTTCTTTCTTTCTTTCTTTCTTTCTTTCTTTCTTTCTTTCTTTCTTTCTTTCTTTCTTTCTTTCTTTCTTTCTTTCTTTCTTTCCTCTTTCCTTCCCTATTTCTTTCCATCTTTCCTTCCCTCTTTCCGTCCCTCCTTCCTTCCCTCCTTCCTTCCTTTATTCCTTCCTTCCTTCTTCTTTCTTTACAGGCATAAATCCAGGGGTGAGTAGGCCTAATAAATTCCTCAATATTTTGATAAGGGCATGGTCTACTGAATCACCTCCATGTTGACGCATGTATGTGGGTTTCTTTCTTTCTTTCGTTCGTTCGTTCTTTTATATTTGTTTCTGTTTCATCAAGTAGGGCTAGTAGGCATATTAGCAACATTGTGTTTCAAGAAGGTTACATAGGCGTAAATTCCGGTTGTGGGGTAGGGGATATCCCCTCAATATTTTGATAAGGTCAATGGTCCGTACAATCACCCCAAGGTGACACATGTATAATAGATGTGGGGTTCTGACAAAATTAACGTCATTTTTGGCCAAACTAAAAAGTGCCAATTTGTGCGGTCTTCGTGCGAATTTGTTCCACTTTTGCACAATATAATTCACCAGTCGGCCTAATTAGCTTGTCATAAATTATTCTGTCGCCAAGATGCTGGCTTCACTGTCGGCCTATTGCAAAAAATTGATTTAAACGGACCCTTCCCCCATGTCAAAAGAAATCTACGCCATTGTTAATGTTGCCAAAAGATGCCGGATTCACTATTAATATGCCTACTTCAAGAAATGATTTCATCCCTCCCCCCCAATGTCAAAAAGAAATCTACGCCATTGTTGAGATATTATAGCGGTTACGGTTATCATGCTATAATGCCCCACACTCCCCATCAAAATTCATCACAACATGACAAACGAATAAACTCAAATTACTTTCCAATATATGCCTAGGCTTACCTTGAATTCAAAATCTTCGGAAAGTCATCACAAAAGAAGTTTCAAAAGTTATCATAAACGAATGCACTTGATTTATTATTATAGCGGTTGCGGTTACCATGCCACTCTCCATCAAAAGTCACCACGAACGGATAAACTAATATCACTTCCAAAATATTAGATCACTTAGACCATTTTTCGAAAATCATCTGTGTAGCGGTTACAGTAGGCCTACCATTGCAAACGGTGATACAATTTTACAAAGTAATACGAAATGTTCGCCCTCGTATTGAACATGCGCGTATAGTATACGCGTGTTAAAGTTTGTCCGTAGCAACGAAGCAACGCGTTAACGAACCGTAGGCCTACAATAGCGGGGCCACCATTGGTCGATCTACCGAATAAATCCAAATAATTATTTGTATTTATTAATTTATCTATCTATCTATGCATTTACCATTCATCTGGAAATGCTTGAACTTATTTATTTATCTATTTATTAATTTATTTTCCATCTATAATCTCTGAGATGATACCGATGAATCGATCCCAAGTATATCGATTATCGGCAAGTTCCTCTTCAAAGTATCGATCAGTTCCTCTTCAAAGTATCGATTATCGGCAAGTTCCTCTTTAATGGTATAGATACCTTAAAAGTCATATGGAAAGGTTTCTATACAAAACGATTCTCTTATAAATCAGTATGCGCACAGTTTCCACCTCAATACACAGTTTCCACTTCGATACACCTGAGCACACATTTTCGTCCCAAGAGCTTCCAAGCAGAGAACAACAAGCAATGAATGTGTCCACCACAGTCTTTGATTACACTTCACGGTTGAGTGCATAGCAATGTAGGAGCGAGCTGTGAAGCTTCGAGCTCAAAAATGGGCCTCTTTGATTAGTTTTTGTCGAAACCTCAATTGTTCCCGTCATCTAATCAGAATTTTTTTTATATCTAACGAAAGCTAACACTTCCCCTAAAAACACTTTTTAGTCACTAGGTCAACAGATAACACAATTCAATGTTATAGCAAGGCGAATGTGGAAAATATGTTGAAAACTACCTATCCAAGCACATTTTTTGACCAAAATGTATAATAGGTTTTAAAAGTCAAAACCTCAAGTGTTCCTTACAATATTTTTCAAATTTTATGTCATTAAATGAAAAAGCACACTTATATTGTCCATATACTAGAGTCACTAGAATGAGCAATGGTCAATTCTCTTTAAATTGCAATTTTGCAAAAAGTTACTATTTTCGCCTGTTTTGTCATACGGCTGTAGATTCAATGAACTATGACTTCTAAAAAGCGCGCCAGCGCTTACAAATCGATATAAGGATGTCAATTTAAATTTAAAAAAAGCCCTTAAAAAAGGGATGAGCAGAGACAAAGTTCATCATTTGGCTAGATGGGGAACAAATTTAGAGTAATCTTTGTTGCTGTGAAACCACTGATGTGTGAAGTTTTGTGTGATAGCATCATTGTAGTAATACCCTCAGCTCGCACCAAACACGCACCCCACACCCCACTCCGCATCCACATCCACACACACACCATCAACAAAGGCGTGCACCGTTGACACATCCCGACAAACATTGATTTACACGTACTAATAGGCCTATTCTTTTCACAACAGTAAGAAAAATAAGGGTTATAGGTTAACATATTTAGAATTCTGTTCAGATGCAAAATGAACTTTATGCATTTATATGTGAATATACAATCTTTGTTATTTTTTGTCACATCAGGATCAAATGTCAATATTTCGAACGACCGTACAAGCTTACTATAATTTATTTGGGTATAAAGGATTTCATGATTTTTTTTTCTGGTAGTCAAACCGTATAGTAGTCATATCTTGGATCCTTGACACCATTCAGAAAGACGCATAGTTTTCACCAAGACTGTCTTGCCATGTTTAATAGACAAAAACACACTTAGTGTTCCTTTTTAGCAATGTGGCTAAGGAATAGTAGGCTAATACAAGGTGTCCCATAAAAAGGTTACATGTAGAAATTGGACCGCATTTTGTGATGTTACAACATAACACTGTCATTTTTTTAGATATCATTTATTCATCCTTCTTTTCATTGACTGCTAAGTTTCAACTCCGTATCTTAAAAGAAACGTAACTTATGAGCGAAAGATAACAGGGGCGTCAAGAGTGGCTAACCATTAAAATATTGCATAACGAAAGTTGAACACAAACTCACTTTTGTTCTCATATTCTTCATTACTTCATTTTCTCTTAATTTTTAGTGGTTGAACTTATTGCACAAAAGAAACAAAATACTGAACACTGAAAATAAATCAGTTTTAGAGCCTTTAGATTCAAGGTGGTAACAAAGAATATAGAGAAGAAAGGCGTTTATGCCCGCTGTATCTTTAATCAACATAGTGAAATTAATAACAATCTTTTGCATTTAGGCTTTGTTTGGGTTTTGTTGAGTTGAAATCGCTGCTGTGTTATATAGGCCTACTGTAAGAAAATTAAACATTTCTGACTGAAATCTTGAAATAAATCTGAATGAGTTTTATTTTCTGTTCATCTGACTAAAATACTTCATCAGCCGTGATATGGCTGGGCCTACTCAAACTCCCTACCAAAAGCACAGTGGCTGTGACCAACCCCGTTTTGCATTATGTCACGTAAACAGCATGCTCAGGAATGTGTGGAATGCGGGCTTAGACCGCTTAGTACGCAAGTTGTGAACTTGCCATTCCCCTGGGTCCTAGTAGAGGGCACGTAGATTATGTCATAAAAATGACATTTATTTTGTTAACATTAACTTAGATTATTTTCAAAATTCTACATGTAACCTTTTTTGGGACACCCGGTATATAGCAATCATGCATTTCCTTAGTTGTGGTGCAATTCAACATAATATATGCCTACATCACCCTAGTCATAATCATGTGAAAGACAGATGAATCATATTGCATGAAACACATCTTATCTTCTCTGTAACAATTTTATCTTTTTGGCACCTTATCTTAATTGACCCAATTATGCTATACAATGATTCGAATGTCGAAGCTACTGAACAGGCGTTTGCTTGAGGAAACAATTGCATCATGATACAGACCACTCAACAGCACCCTTAAGTTATTAATAACATTCACTAAAGGGTGTCGCAAAAATGTTGTCACAGGGATTATACAGTCTCTTTATCAGTCGGATTATGTCGTGCTGTTTCTGATAATGGCAAATACAGACCGGGGATGAGACTGCACTGCATTTTTGGTTCATTTTAAGCTCATTTATTGCGTGTTTGTTCAATGGTGTATCAAAAAAAAGTCACGGAGAACCACCATTCGTCTGTAGGTTGTTTTGGTGAAATTAAATAGGGAGCACGCCTGGGGGCACTGTTCCAAAAAGGTAACATAGGGAAGATGTTGACGGCCTTAACTCAAAAAGATTGGAAAAAGCGTTTATCGGCTTTTCATCTGATCTCTTCATATCATAATACGTCAAAAACCTACAGCAGTGAAGTATTGATAGTCTATTAAATAGACTTTGACCGACTTAAAAACGTGACATAGGCTACTCGAGTCGCGAGTTGTTGTTTCGTCTACATGTGCGTAGACCGAGGCCGGGGACAAAGACGAACAAAATGGCCGATTCAAAGCTATTAAACCTGGAAGGAACTGTTAATAACGCCGATCTTGTTCAGTGCGGCATTTGCCATGCCGCTATTGACAAACCTAAGGCACTACCGTGTCTTCATACATTCTGCTTGAAATGTCTCACAAGTTGGGCTCAAAGCTCAAAGTACAAGAACGCAGTTTCGTGCCCCACCTGTCGCGAAGACTTTCCGTTGCCAAAAGGTGGGGTCAAGGAACTCAGGACTAACTTTTTCGTCAGCAAATTGAAGGAGCGAAATGAAATTATGAAGCAACTGTACGAGAAAGATGCCAAGATTCCATGTACCTCGTGCGATAATTCTGATAATCAGGCTGTTGGTCGATGTGTAGAATGCAATGATTTCTTGTGTGAGAAATGTGCGGAGAGTCACAAATCGTTGCGAGTATTGAAACATCACCACGTGCTTACTCTGGAAGAGCTTCGCACTGGAAAATTGACCATGCACAATCTACCTGAGCAAGAGATGTGTCCCAAACACAAGGGCGAAGTTTTGCGGTTCTACTGCGAGACATGCGACGAGCCAATGTGCCGAGATTGTACAGTTGTAGGCCACCCGCGCCCCGATCACAAACAGACAGAGCTGAAGAGCGCGGCCGATGAACGAAATGACACACTCCAAGAGTTACTCAAAAAGGTGAAACTCGTTCCCAAAGCTATTGATATTGCCACGGCAGAAGATGAGTTACTGCTGAAAGAATTGGAAGCCAGTGAGATGAAAGCCAACGATCTCTACAAGACGGCAGCTAAGAAAGCAGAATTGGAATTCGAACAGAAAATGAAAAGATTGGTAGCAAAAAGAAGAAAGGAGATAGAAGCGCACAGAGATAGTCTGCAATTTCAGAAAGCCCGTCTTCATACTGCAATGGAGATGACACAACAGATTACACAGAACGGTTCTGAGCACGACGTAGCCACTATGTATTCATCACTCTCTAATACCATGGATCGAATGTCCACGTTTAATCCAAAAGCTGTCAGAAAGTCTATGAGTAAAGTTGATTTCATACCAAGCGAGGATCTTGATAACGCCCTGTGGTCTCTCGGTTCACTCAATACCTACGAGCAATGGGCTCTAGGAAAGACTATCGCATCGCGACAGTTCTCCGCGGGAAGATACATCGTTTGTGACACAAATGATGAAATCGCTGTGGCTACATTCAACAGTGGCCATTACGTTCGAGTTTTTGATGGAAATGTGACAAACAAGCGGCAAATTCAAACTAGCGGAGCAGGTGGCGGCGATCCTCAAGGTGGTTCGTATCCATTTGGCCTGGCAATCGCGCAAAATGGCGACTATTTCATCACGGACACTAATCCATACGTCAAAGTTTTCAATGCGGACGGAATCTTCAAGCACAGGTTCGGTGCTCAGAATCCTAACGGCACCCTGTCACAAAGTGAAAACTCCCGGTTGTACGGTCTAGCCATTGACAACAAAGGTCGCGTGTATATCGGAAGTAATAATCGGTACATTAGTATCCATAATCAAAACGGTACTCGAGTGTCTGGCTTCAAACTCAATAATCTGCATCCATACTTCATTGCTGTCACCGCAGATGATCACGTTATCGTCAGCGATCATGGTGGCTCTCAAGTAGCCGTCCACGTGTACGACGCCAAAGGTACCAAACTCCACACCTTCGCCACTCCACCAGGAGGTAATTTCTACCCTACAGGATTATGCGTTGTCCAAGATGAAGTCTTCGTCTCCAGCTACCAAGGAGTTCCAGCAGTCTACTGCTATTCTCTCACAGGTGACTATATTGGAATCCTGACTAAGGAAGTCAGATCTCCCTGGGGAATAGCACTCAAAGACGACGGAGAAGAGCTTCTTGTCTGCGATGACAATTCCATCAAAGTTTTTCAACTGAAATAGTAAAATTTCTTCACATAAGCTATATCTAGAAAACCTAGAAACCTAAACTTGACCATAAGTATGCTCTTTTATTAAGAACATGGACTAAATACGTCACCAGGGGGCACTCAACTTTCATTGGGGTCTTGGAGAAATGATTTGTAATGAAAAGTTAAGGGATTGGGTATGAACGTTTGGACAGTATTTATTGTGGGACATTAGAGCACATCAGACATATCAAATTGCATTCTGAATACGAAGATTGTCCTTCTGATATCAAATAAATTTGATTTTTAGAAATTCGCAATGTAATACACATTTTATGGCAAATGATTAAAAATTGATATTTTTGATATTTAACAGTACTCGAAGTTAACTTTATAAATCTGATGATTTATACTTAAAGTGTATGTAGGTGGGATGAAAAGCCGACGATCAATTGAAAATTTTGACCTTTCGTATTGAAGATATGGATTTTATGGATTGTTTCCCAAAACACAAAAAAAAATTAGGTATTTTTGGGAAAAAATCCATATCTTCAATATGAAAGGTCAAAATTTTCAATTGATCGTCGGCTTTTCCTCCCAGCTAGATATACTTTTAGATTTATAAAATTTACTTCGAGGACTGTTATATATCAAAAATGTGAAAAATATCAAATTTTAATAATTCGGCGTACGGTGATTTTGGTCAATTTTATGAAATTTGGCCCAACGGTTTTATATATCAAGTTCTTCAAGTATACCAATTTAGAAAGCTCAATGATACTTCCTAATTAATAAATAACGTTAATTAATTAATTGACTTATGTTAACAATCCCGTAAGAATCCAATATCTTCCGTTTCACAAACTGACGTACGATCATCATACGCCATTATGTGAAACGGCGAAAATCGATTTTGATGACATTTAGGCACATCATCCGTCAATAATGTGGCGTACGCTTCAGAAACCAGCCGAAGACCCCAAATCTTCCGTTTCACATAGTGGCGTACGTGCGACTTACGCTTCAAAAACCTGCTGAAACCTCCAAATCTTCCGTTTCACATAGTGGCGTACGTGCGACTTATGATTAAAAAATCCGCCGAAACCACCAAATCTTCCGTTTCACATAGTGGCGTATAAGTTTAGAGCTAGATATATCATGTAAAAGTTATTCCTTTTTTAACTATTTAAGTTACAGTTTGATAGTTTAATCCTTTAACATCAATTTCAAATGTAATCGGTCCACTGAGAGATAATATTGGAGGAGTACTGACTATGTTATTAGTAGCATATACTTCAAACGCGTTTTTCTCGGAAATGTATTTTGCGTTTGTCCTGCACGTACGCCACTATGTGTTGCGACCGACCATTTGTCATAAAATTTGTATTATATCGTGAATTTCAAAAACTGAAAATTATTTGATATTAGAAAGACATTCTTCGTACTCAGAATGGATTTTGATATGTCTAATGTGCTCTCATGTCCCACAAAAAATACTGTCGAAACGCTCAAAACGCTCATTCCAGATCCCTTAATGTATACTAAATACTAGAGGATAAACGAACTGATTCTTGAGTGCACAAAAAGGACACGATCAAGTAAAATTAGTCTAAAGTCGCTAACATTGAATTTTAGTTATTGACAAAATAAGAGCTAATATTATTTTGTTTCTCATTGTTTTCAGCAGCAGGTCCATTGCCTATAAGTTATTGGTTTGCATCAAAACGTAACATTTTTGAAGGACCGTACCACTAATAGATGTAAAAAAAAGATTTAATATTTTGACATTGGACTAATTTCTCTTGATCGTGTAATCTTATGAAACAAGGAAATCAGACAACTTAGATGTTGAACTGAAAATATGAAATGTTCTCAAAGTTTTTCCTTTGGAGTGAAATATTATTTTTGTTTGCAGGCATTTATTTTAAAAGGGTTTCAAATAACTGGAGACTGCATGGGGGGTCCTGAAGAGCTGGAGTATGCTAAAGTTTTATCGTAAAGACCGGTTATGCAAGTTGGAGATATATATGCGCGCCCAACCGGGAGTCTTTACCGCCAAATAATACCAAGAGCTACATGTAGCTTATCAGTGTCAGAGTGAAATTAATGACTTATTATTTGAACTATTGAAATTATCTCTTCCTTGATCGTGTTTATGCTACTTGAAACAAACTATTAATTTGAAACATTTTAACCAATTTGTAGTTTAAAAGAAACTAATTTTGAAACAAGGTTTTATTTTGTTGAAGAACTTACTTTGATTAACGTGTGATTATGTTTAAGAGCTTGCTTCGAATGAACTTGTGATTTGGAATGAATTTGAAGTGAATTTACTTGTGAATACATTAAAGAGCTTACTTTGAAGCACCTAGTAATTTTCAAAATAGCTTATTTGTCAAACAATCATTATCTTGTTAAATATTTAATTGAACTAACTTTGAAATAACGAAACAACTTTATTTGATTGAAGGAAATACTTTCCAAAGGCAGATACATTATTGGAAATAACGTTTGTTTAATTCAAGTTATGTTGTAAATACGAACGGCAAAAGAATTAAGGTACTAGTTATGTTCACCCCTGTATTCCTGACAAATATGTCAAAATTAAAACCAGCAACCAATACCTGTACCCTTTAGCTTTGACATAATACCTTATTTGTTGAATCTCGGAGATCAAAAACCCAACGAATTCAAAAGAAACGAAATCAAAAGTTGCATTGTAATGTTCTAATCTATAGAAAACACGGCGCTAATTCACTTGTTCGATAACTAATCATGCTAATGGAGCAATCTGCAACTTTTGAATTGGCATTATCCTTGGGATTTCGGATCACCATCTTTATTGTTTGACTGATGAGGTCATAAATCCGGGCTAAAAGATGCAGCTACTGGTTGCTTGGGAGGCTCATTTTCAAATAGTGATCATTTTTAATTACTTTGAACTCATTATAAGACTTATTAAGGTCTATACAAGCTGGTTTGTAACAAGAAATCAGATATTGCGCAATATTGTGCAAGAAAAAAATTCCTTTGTGGCTGTAATTAGTATACGAACTATAATGGAGTGCATTAAACATGAAAAATATAGAGCTATCACTAATAGACATTTTCATGTGTGTAGGGGGGGGGGGTATGTTAGTATGTGAATGCGGGTTTTATACATACTGTGTGCATGGAGTCATTGAGTATTGGTATGCCACAATGTGGGGTATTGAATGCGTTTTCAGCTAACCCTTTCTCCACGACGAATGTCATACCCAATGTGATGTTATTACCCATTGATCATAATGACGATTTTCGGACACATTATTTTTAATCATCAGCTAACATGCAATACAGGGTGTCCCTGAAAGAACTGTACCGTCGGAAACTTAATTTGTTGGGTACTTTAATGCCCGAACTAAAATAACTAAGTAAATGATGTGATTGAGGAATAAATCAGCTATCAGATACTTTTTGAATTTTGACAATTGACCACTTCGTTCTTGAAATATAAGAATTTTACGAAACCTCCTAATTTTCAAACCATTCCACGCATTTAAATATCAATCAATAATCTACACCAGGCACAAAAAGAAACTCGTCAGTTATATTCATCCTTGCTGTTCAATAACTTGATAATTTTGGATTATTTAGAGGTTAATAACTGCGCATCGGTTATTTGGAGGCATTGTGAAAAATCTAAACATTTTGCCTTTGGAACCGAGGAATATCCCGAGGGCGTAGCCCGAGGGATATTCCGAGGTCCAAAGCAAAATGTTTAGATTTTTCACAATGCCCGACATATTACCGATGCAAAGTTATTAACCTCATTCATAACTTCGTCACTTTAATCTCTTCACCTTACAAAATAACACAAAATTTTGTTCAAAAGTTTATAAAAATAGATGATTTTTACATCTTCCCTTGCCAAAAATCGATCAGGCTAAAGCAGAACGACCAATAACAAAAGTGCGTATCACAATCTGTGCAAATATGGTAGCGCGCAATCCAAATACAGCAGCCAGCGCGCGCGCAGTTTGTTGGACGCACAATACCGCGCACGCAGAAGTCAATTGTGTGCGACATTGGAACAATTACGCATTTTGCGGTCAATTGTGAGATATTAATGACCTCGATTTGCGTTCGCGTTTTCGCAAATAATAAAATATGATTGGATCGCACGCATCGCGTTTATTAATGAGGTTATGAATCTGAAATATACATTTTGTTAATTGGACTTTGCTTTCTCATTTGACACCCTGTTCGTGAAAAACAAATAAGAATTGACCAAGATATGCGCCTCCAAAGCCTCAAACCCCAAAATGAAAAGTTGCATTTTCAACGATTTTCAATGGGAACGCATCGTTGTATTGCACACAAGCACCACGGGCCAATCAATAAAACACACAGTGTAACAGGCACAATTGAATCGTTAAAATGGTGTATATTAGGACTGAATTAGGTGTCTGTATACGCTGGCGAAGTGACGTAATAAATCGGATTAACTACCATAGCAATAGGTGAAAACAATTTTGAATACATCGCGCTGCACTACAAGCAGGTTGCACCTATAACCTGTGTATGCCTGCAATCATAGATTGATTACAATACCGATCTTTTCAAACATGCTAATCTTACAGGTGCGAGTGATCAGCATGATATGGTTCAGTTCAATGCAGAGGTATCGCGTGAACGTACCAGTGCAGCGCGGTATATTCAACAATTATTTTAACCTATTGCTGTGGTAATTAATCCGATTATTACAACTTCGCCAGCGTATGTCATTGACTGGTATTTGACTTTGTGCAACGGGTTGAAAATGAGGTGGTTTCGTAAAATTCTAATATTGTAACAACGGAGCGGTTTATGTGACAACTGTTTTATTCCTTAACCACGTCAACTTTTTGTTTTAGTTGATTCGGGAATTAAAATACCCAGAAATTGTTGTTTCCGACGATACAGTTCTTTCAGGGACACCCTGGACGCAAACTTGTCTCTTTATCGACTACATTATCACACTCCTGATATAAGAAACGCAAGGAATCATATAATAGATAAACTAGATAAAGGGAGGTGTAATGAGCGAACCGTGGTTTGGATTCCAGAGGGAGGGTGTCTGTAAGAGGCACAGCCATTAGAAAATGAATAACTGAGATCGCGCGCCAAATAAACTTACTGCAGTAATTTTCCAAATCTTAAAAAAATTAGGCTAAGTAGCAATCGATAAATCTGCTCACTCAATCATCAAATAATCAATCGAAAAATAAATAATTAAATAAATAAATAAATAAATAAATAAATAAATAAATAAATAAATAAATAAATAAATAAATAAATAAATAAATAAATAAATAAATAAATAAATGTGTCCCGTTCTCTTCGAGCCCCAAAACATCAATAAAATAAAAAATAAAAATAAAAAAAAAAATAAAAAATAAAAATAAATAAAAAATAAATAAATAAATAAATAAATAAATAAATAAATAAATAAAAAAAGAAATTATAAATTAGTTTTTCTAGGCCCTACGCTTGAAAAATAAAGCAGCATAAAAAAGTGACAGACGCACGGTTTCGAACAAGCGACGCTCAGAATAGCAACTAAGAAACCACAACGCCTTAGACCGCTCGTCCAAAGAATCATACAGTCTACTCAATATCAAAGAAATATATTAACCTTTAACGTTACGCAATATTGGCACATGACACGGGCACATGTCTGCGGGTAAAGATTCTGCATGATAGAAAGGCGCACAAAGGGTCTATCCCTGAAGTAATACTAACCAAATGTGTAACCCATTCTTTGTATACCAGCTACAGTCAACATATACAAAGAAGTATATTATTAGGCGTAGACACAATCATCAATGCGGGAAGTATAAAACCATAGTCGCCACTCGTGCACTTGTTTGAGTCCACGGGTATTCCGAAAACAGCCTTCAACCCTGAATTCAGAGGTCGAGTTTGGGTTGTTACATGCAAATACAAACTAAGAGGACTACGACACTTATTCAGAGCCATTCATCTACATTCTGTTATTTACAAAAGCCGACGATCAAAGTAAAATTATAAAAGGAGCAAGATATAGACCAGATATCAGTGTTAAATCACGGTAAGCCTAAAATCGCATCGAAAACGCCAAAATGCAGTCACAAAATTTATAATATTACTAAATCACCAAAACGAATTGTAATATTAGCAATAACAAAATATGTGCAAAAAGATTTGTCTTTGGCATGTCGCTTTTTTGAAATATCGCCTGTACTTCAAGGTCGCTCATACCCCACGCCTTAAGGTTGCACCAAATACAGGAGTCAATGAATTGATATTCGTTTGTTCAAGTAAGTCAATCAAACTGCACCCACTTTAATAGGGAATTGATTTGTTATCAGAGACTGGTTAAGGGATCTGGAATGAGCGTTTTGAGCGTTTCGACAGTATTTTGTGTGGGACATGAGAGCACATCAGACATATCGAAATGCATTCTGAATACGAAGAATGTCTTTCTGATATCAAATAATTTTCATTTTTTGAAATTCACGATATAATACAAATTGTATGACAAATTATTAAAATTTGATATTTTTCACATTTTTGATATACGAGGGGCAGTCAGTATGTTTTAAGAGTTGACTCGTGACGTCATATGTGGATTGTTTTCATGGTATTTCTCAATGATTACATAAACACTGTACCATCTTTCAAACAACACATGTAAAAATTATATCATACACATGATTACGTAACAGCATTAGCATAAAATCAATATACTAGGGACACTGCCAAATCACGCAAAAAAGGCGGGCCTTTTAAATTACAGAAAAAACACGTGTTTACAATGTCCGAAAACAGCAAAAGTACAAGGTGCATATGGCTAGTTTTGGGCAGGAATAAACACTAGGTCCTCCGTTTGCATTTGGTAAAATATGAGACTTGCCATTAAACTTTGGTGGAAATGGGACGTCTGGAAACTTCAACAACTTTAGGGCTTGAATGGTAAAAAAAGGGGTAAAGGAGACGATGCTGTATAAACAGTGATCGGAGTGCCCATCTCTCTTTCATTGGCGATTGGGCCAGACTCCTCCATGTAATGTTGCTATAGGGGGATCGCTACACCTCCTCTACAGCGAGTCTGTTACCTTCCCAGCATTTAAGAATGCCGGTACCCATTTATACACCTGGGTGGAGAGGAGTAATCGAGATAAAGTGCCTTACTCAAGGGCACAACATGATGGCCTTGCCGGGGCTCGAACCCGCAACCTTCCGATTATGAGTCGATGCCCGTTCCGCTCGGCCACCGTGCTCCCAGGGCTTGAATGGAAGCAAAATTATTCTGAAAATATGGCGAAAATGAAAAAGCAGTTATTACAAATGACATTAATTATCTCCAAAATGAAACAGACTAAAATATAATGACTGGTCACGTGTGAGAGCTGGTACTCAGTGCGATGATAACTGGTGCAAATGAAACAACAATCTGCGCATGCGCAGGTGTGATGACCAATACAACATGGTGGAAATGCACGAAAATTGCTCAATTCCATGTAAATAGGGCCTAAAATATTACAAAATGCTTTGAAAATTGTAATTTAAATATTCATATGAATTTTTATGGATGATCTCAACCTGAAATGAACAGAAAAGTTTTAAAAATAAATTTCTCATTCAAACGATGGCCTCTCTCTTTGTACCACTACTTTTTGTATAAATGTAACAATGGTACAATAACAGTTATATTTTAATCACGGATTCAAATATTTTCTAAGGAGACTCCCGTTTAAATGTTTGGAGATTAGTCAACAGAACTGGCAAAAAAATTTAAATTTCCACGTTTGCAATTTTTGGCAATATCAAGATTTTTAAAGAAAGAAAAGCCTTGTTTTTGTCAAAAATAAGACATATTTGACCACGCATTTTAAATCAACTAAAACCTTTACAGCCCAACAAACATGCATTATTGAACTGGTAGTTTGTGTTCTATTACTGTTCCAAAAGGCAGCATTTTCCATTCTTTAATTCCCGAGAAAATATAGAAAATACAACAATACCTCATTTCAGCCTCTTCTTAACAAAAACGCCTCAATTTCACCAGGTGACTCTAGACCATTGATTTTATGTTAATACTGTTACGTAATCATGTGTGTGATATAATTTTTACATGTGTTGTTTGAAAGACAAAGGTACAGTGTTTATGTAATCATTGAGAAATGCCATGAAAACGATCCACAAATGACGTCACGAGTCAACTCTTAAAACATACTGACTGCCCCTCGTATAACAGTCCTCGAAGTAAATGTTATACATCTAATGATATATTCTTAAAGTGTATGTAGCTGGGAGGAAAAGCCGACGATCAGTTGAAAATTTTGACCTTTCATATTGACGATATGGATTTTTTTTCCAAAAAGACTTTTTTTTTGGTGTTTAGGGAAAAAAGTCCATATCTTTAATACGAAAGGTCAAATTTTTCAATTGATCGTCGGCTTTTCATCCCACTTACATACACTTTAAGTATAAATCATCAGATTTATAAAATTTACTTCGAGTACTGTTAAATATCAAAAATATCAGTCAATATAAAATGTGTATTACATTGCGAATTTCAAAAAATCAAAATTATTTGATATCAGAATGACATTCTTCGTATTCAGAATGCAATTCGATATGTCTGATGTGCTCTAATGTCCCAAAATAAATACTGTCCAAACGTTCATACCCCCCACCCCTTAAAGCCATAGTATATAATGCCGGTCAAATTGTAATTCTTATAATTCAATTTGTTATGCTTTTGCCAACAATTATGAAAGTATTAATACAAACTTTACTGTCAGGAAAGTTTTTTGTTCGTTTTAAGCCGAAATAATGAAGTATAATGAAAGAAACCCCCAATTACTATCTACGACATTGCCTACAAATAGCATCAATTTGGCGGTTAAAAAAGTGTAATTTGGTTACGTGTAAACAATAAATATTCCACTAAAATCAGATTTGAAACAAATTGTATGCATAGCAGGACTGCAGTCGCTACTCCTGAGGTTGGTTAGTACAAAAAAGGTTCGTTTGTCCGAAAAATAAAACATGGTCGCTGGCGCGAAAGGTTAGGTTACGGTTAGGTTTAGAGTTAGTTTTAGGGTTTAAGGGTATAAAGGTACTAACAAACTTTCGGACCAGCGAATCCTTTTTATTTTTCGGGTAAGTGAACCTTTGTTTTCGGACTAACGGATGTAGACCGAAAAAATCATTCGAAAAAAATCGTATCATGGATAAATTCATTTGATAATCAGCGTAATAACTGTCTTAAGCATCATTGACTTGCAAATGAACCATTCTCTGGGTTATCGTCGCAAATGCTCCCTGTCATTCCATTCCTGATATGATTAAAAAATAATAATTTCAAAGATTTGAAAGGTTATCCCAAAAGGACAAATCCCAAACCCCTTTGCATGAAAATCAACTCGCACAAATTGTCAAACATTTTCTTTGTAATATAGGCTTATCTTCCAGTTCATGACAGGGTTAGTAAGAAGAGTAGCACTACTACTCATGCAATATTGATTCATTATTATCAATTACTGTTTGATTAGCATGCATATGATATTCATATATTGTTCAGTTCATAAGGTGACCATAGTGGCTATCCAGGGACACATCATTCCAAATCAAAGAACCAACTTACTTGGCTTGCATGGAACCAAATAAAGTGTGGAGATATACATGACGTTTGCGAGACGCGTATCGGAGACAAAATTATTGCATCAAGTTCTAATCTAAATTTAATCCGGATCTATACAGTCTATATCGAAATACATCAAAAATCCTAGTGCGGTATCGGTACAGGGTATTGATAAGTCAAATCATATAGACTTTGACCGACTCGAAAGCATCACGTAGGCTACTTGCCTTCTTGTTTCGATCGTGCACATTGTATGGATAGGCTCGGGCGGGCATAGACGAAACATGGCTGATTCAAAGCTACTAAACCTCGAAGGAACTGTTAATAACGCCGATCTTGTTCAGTGCGGCATCTGTCATACCGCTATTGACAAACCTAAGGCACTGCCGTGTCTTCATACCTTTTGCTTGAAATGTCTCAAAAGTTGGGCTCAAAGCTCTGCAAAGAAACACCCGGATAAATACAAGGACGCGGTTCCGTGTCCCACCTGTCGCGAGGACTTCCCGTTACCAAAAGGTGGGCTGAAGGAACTCCGGACTAACTTTTTTGTCAGCAAATTGAAAGAGCGAAATGAAATTATGAGACAACTGTACGAGAAAGATGCCAAGATTCCATGTACCTCGTGCGAAAATTCTGATAACCAGGCTTTTGGTCGCTGTGTAGAATGCAACGATTTCTTGTGTAAGAAATGCGTGGATATTCACAAGTCGTTGCGCATACTGAAACATCACCACGTGCTTACACTAGAAGAGCTGCGCACTGGAAAGTTGACTATGCACAATCTACCTGAACAGGAGATGTGTCCCAAGCACAAGGGAGAAGTTTTGCGGTTCTACTGCGAGACGTGCGAGGAACCCATGTGCCGAGATTGTACCGTCGTAGACCATCCGCGTCCTGATCATACACAGATAGACCTGAAGAGTGCGGCTGAAGAGAGACATGACAAAATCCTGGAGTTATTCAAGCAAGTTGAACTCATTCCCAAAGCTATCGATATTGCCACTGCGGATGATGAGAAAACGCTGAAAGAATTAAAAGCTAACGAGAAGAAAGCCATCAGTTTGTACAAGAAAACAGCTAAGAAAGCAGAATCGGAATTTACACAGAAAATGAAACAATTGGTGGCAAAGAGAAGCAAGGAGATAGAAGCACACAGAGATGGGCTACAATTTCAGAAATCGCGTCTTTGTACTGCAATAGAGATGACACAACAGATTACGCAGAATGGTTCTGAGCATGATATAGCCACAATGTATTCATCGCTCTCCAATACCATGCAACGAATGTCCAAGTTGAATCCAAAAGCTGTCAGAAAGTCTATGGGTAAAGTTGAATTCTTACCAAGCGAAGATCTTGATAACGGTCTGAGTTCCATCGGTTCGCTCAATACCTACGAGCAATGGACTCTAGGAAAGACTATTGCATCGGGACAATTCAGTTCTGGAAGATACATCGTTCTCGGCTCAAATGATGAATTTGCGGTAGCTACATACCAAAGTGGTCATTACGTTCACTTTTTTGACGACACTGGCACACGCAAGCGGCAAATCCAAACAAGCGGCGCAGGTGGTGGTGATTATCAAGGTGTGTCATACCCATGGGGCTTGGCCATCGCGGAAAATGGCGACTGTTTCATTACGGACAATAATCCATACGTGAAAGTTTTCAACGCAAAATGGATTTTCAAGCAAAGATTCGGTGTTCAGAACCCTAACGGCAGCTGGTCATACAATGAGGGTTCCCAGTTGTACGGTTTAGCCATTGACACCAAGGGTCACGTGTATGTCGGAAGCTCAACTCGGTACATTAGTATCCATACTCAAGATGGCAGGCGTGTATCTGGCTTCAGCGTTAAGATGTGTCCATGGTTCATTGCCACCACCGCAGATGATCGTGTTATTATCAGCGATCATGCTAACCGTCCGCAGGGCGTCCACGTGTACGATACCAAAGGTACTCAACTCCACACCTTTGCCAAACCACCAGGAGATAACTTCCGCCCTACAGGATTATGCGTTGTCCAAGATGAAGTATTCGTTGCCAGCAGCACAGGACCCCCAGCAGTCTACCGCTACTCTCTCACAGGTGACTATATTGGAATCCTGACTAAGGAAGTCACATCTCCCTGGGGAATAGCACTCAAAGACAATGGCGAAGAACTACTTGTCTGCGAAAACAATTCAATCAAAGTTTTCCATCCGTGATTAACAAACGTCACGCTTCAAAGGCTTTACCAGACCTTTGCATAGCTTTGACTCTCGTCTAGCGGCTTCTTCGACCTGCTGGTTACGACAAGAGCTATCCATTGGCTTAGCATTGTGGGTGGTCAACATTGTACATATTTGCAAAAACTAGCTGCATTGCATTAAAATAAGAAATAACGATTAAACAAGTGGATAAACAATTCGGATGGAAACTACGACAAGTTCATTCAAAAGATCTGCCTCAGGCGTTATATATAACTTCAGTCGTGTCATTTCAGCACATGACAATGCATGATGGTCTCTTGAAAGCTCTCTGAGAGTTCGTGGATGACCTCGGACCATAATAGGATTTAGTACACTGGAAATGGTAAAACATAAAACCATCTTAAACTTGTTCATGAAAATTAAGTTCTACCTCCGAGCTTTAAAAGGACATTAAGCGACCCGTCAGTGCTGAACCACACTTTTCCCAAACTTGTCAGGTGTATGCATGTTTGCAATGCATTGTTGTAACCGACGCTTGAGATGAATAAGTTAGAAACTTTCCTGTATTTCTTGTTATAACAGGCAAGTATAAGACCTTCATCATTAATGAGTCAATGAACTTCATGAAATCAAGGACATCGAATTCGGAAAGCACGCTCAGTTCTATAATAGCAATCGACACTTCAAGAAAGAATTACTTCACCTACGGTAAAACCTCGTCTACAAGCATATAGAGTGCTTCTGATGAAAGTTAAATTAATCCGGGCGCCATTATGGAGTTTGAGCAAATAAATTACAGATCCAAGCATATACAAACAAGTGCTATTGTGAGACCAATCTATTGTATTGGCATATTCACGCTCGTTTTAATTTAGCTTTCATCAAAAACGCTATATATGCTTGTAGACGAGGTTTTACGGTATTTCATGAAAAGTACTAGTTTAATATTGTTATCAAATGGAAGTATTTGTGAGTGTAAACAAATTTGTTGAAATAATTCTGAATGTGGTTTGAGTATAAAGAAATAACCACACATTTTCCTTACTGTTTTTTTCCTTCGAATAAGCTTCATGCTTGAATAGGCTGCTTTGGTCAATTATATAATGCTAACGTTGTCTCTACAGGCTGCATAGTCAAAATGATTGGTACCCATCAATTTTGATGGTTGTTGAAAATACTGCCTCTTCCAAATGCAGCATTGGATGTTTTTAAAATGTTCAGAATGAATAATTTATGACTTTTTATGGCAATTAATCTACAAATTATTTTGATTTCATGTCGAATTTTGATGTGTCATACTCATCCATTTATTATGAACATGATGAATGAAAACAAATGGGTACCAATCATTTTGACTCATGTTTTACATGATGAATTATGCTATCGTTTTGAGGCTTATCAGACGTTCTTTTCTCATTTAAAAGTATCATGGAAAAATGTTATGAACTAAATCACTTCCAATAAAGCGCAATTCGCATGTATTATATTTTAGCACTGGTTGCAACATATTCTGTACAAACCTTGATTTTACTTCATATGTCCAGCTACTCAGAGTATAGGCTATACTATTAATCACGAGAGCAATTTGCTTAACACACGTTACTTTAAGCGGATACATTAGGGCGCTTAGAGTACAAATTATTAACTTACGAGCAATTTTACATGTATATGTTTTAACACTGCATCAGATTTGCATACTTATTAAATCCTAATATAAGTGCGATTGGAAAGAGTTTTCCACTTCCAATTTACGCAAAAATTTGTATGTGTTTATTTTTAGCACTGCAGCTATCTTGTTTGACTTTATTTCGTAATATTCAGGCTGCTCAGAGTATAGCTATAATAAGTATAGAGCAAGTTGACTGTATCTTAGCACTGTATATTTTGTACACTTCTTGCATATCTACATAATTATCCAGCCTTTAATTCAAACAGTGTGGCAAATAGTAGTCTTTCTTCAAGACTACTAGTATTCTAAATAAGTATGAATGTACATTTAAAACTAATGGACAATTTGGGAATTCTAATCTACCGTGACGTCAACATAATTATTTTTTGCAAAATGTTCGTCAATTTTGATGGTAATCAAGGTGTAAATATGATAAAAGTGGCCAAATGCTATGCTATGTTTGTACTAATTTTTTTTCATGCTGATTTCAAATATGGTCATGAAAATATACAATTCTGATTTTTTAATAGTTTTTAAAGAAAACTTGTCGTCTGCAGTCGACACCCGCGTGGGGAGAGTTAACCGTAACCCTAACCCTGCTTTGTGTATTGTCCAAAGAAACTTAGAAAATAAAACTGTTGATAATATAAATAACAGAATGGATGTTGAATTTAAAACAAAAAATTTAATTCAGGCAGAAATATACAGAAATAAAATCGAATCCGCTTATACATGTTATAACCCAGCAAACTCAAAACGTTTTCGACATCATTCGCAAAAGGTTATAAAAGGTTGTCAGAAAACGTTTAAATGTCGGGTTATATAAAGGGTACATTAATGGTATAAAACGTTTTCATAACATTAAATAACATTTGTTGGTAATTTACTGCACAGCAAACACAAATATTTTACAGAAAACATTTAAATGTCGGTTTATATAAAGGGTATAAAAACGTTTTAATAACATTCCAAAAACATTTTTGAAAACTTGGTACAAATCATTCTGAACAGAATGTTATTTTGGGGTTGAAAACATATTTTGCAAAAAATGTTTGCCCAAAATATTTACAATAACGTTTTTAAAATGTTTTCACGACCTTTATATAACAAGACATTTAAATGTTATTAAAACGTTTTGTAAAAAACATTTTAAGAACATTTCTGTGTTTGCTGGGTGCAAATATTTTAACATGTTATTTAAGCGTTGACAAAATATTTGGCCAAAAATGTTTGCAAAAATAGTTTACAATGACATTTCGATAACATTTTAAAAATATTGTTTTAGTGTGTTTTCATACAAAACGTTTTAAAACGATTTCATGACCTTTATATAACCCGACAACCTAAACCAAAATCCAAAATATAACTTATTTAAAACGTTTTAAAAACGTTTTTGTGTTTACTGGGAAGGAATTTGTAAGGAATTTCGATTTACTGTATTAATCTTTGAACCTATTTTGTTTTTTAAGTTCACGTGTAAGCTTGTAAGAAATTCTTGCGTAACATTTAAATTTTAGTATTTTAAAGTATATTATTTTGATTAATGTACGTTTGTTGCAATAAATTTTGTCCTGGAAAGGCCGAAAAACTTAAACAAAAGTTATTGCTGTTTTTAACTTGATATTAAAGTATATCAGCAGTTACCGGATATTCATGATTGCTGTGTACGGAGTTCGTAAGGTGACTGTTGCATGACCACAGTGGCTATCCCAGGACACATAGTTCCGAATCTACAATATTTCGAATCCAATGTACATGATTTAGTTGTGTTATTCATAATATAATTATTTAGATAATTGATCCAAATTTACAAGCAACATACGCTAGGAACCAATTAAAAAACCGGTGGTGTTACAGCAGGACGTTTGCGGCATCGCGCGATAAGGAGCTCTTCTTATGTGGTTCGTATTGCAATGCATCATAAAATCTAGTGAGATCTTGATAGTAAAATCCAGGTGGTAGCTGGTGGTAAAATCATGGACTTTGTACCGAATCGATAGCATGACATACGCTATTCACGTTGTTGTTGTTTCGTGTACATGTATGTAGAGGCCGGGGTATAGGCTCGCGGAAATAGACACAATGGCTGAATCAAAGCTACCAAACCTCGAAAGAACTGTTAATAACGCTGATCTTGTACAGTGCAGCATTTGCCATGCCGCTATTGACAAACCTAAGGCACTGCCATGTCTTCATACCAGTGTTGGAGGACTCGGGACTCGGACTCGGACTCGAGTCCGGACTCGAGTCCTTTTTTCAAGGACTCGGACTCGGACTTGGACTCGGGAGCTAAGGACTCGGACTCGGACTCGGACTCGGACCCCAAGGACTCGGGGACTCGGCTCCGAGTCCTCCTCGAGTCCGGCAAAATAGGGTCTTTTTAGGTCTTTCATTGTAAACTTCCTTGCTTGATCAATAAATTCAGTTTGTAAATAAAAGTACAACCAAAAAGCAAGATTGCTTTCAGTTATATCTTTATAAATGGTATTTAATCATAATAATTTGTTTTGACATGACTGCTTTGTTAGACGCAAGTCTAGAATGTAGCCTACATGAATAATAATACCCTGGGATGGGGCACTCAAGTTAAATTTTGGTAGGGGTGTGTGGCGCCGAACTTTGGGAACTAAGAACTGATTTGTGGGCAAAATAGGGGCTTGATGAACTGAAATTTCAACATTGAACTGGAACATGATGCAAATGTGTGTCTTAAGGAACTGCCGGAGAGCCTGAACATTAGGGACCCTTGACCGCCGCACATACCATACCCGTACCACCTTTACATGTGAGTGACCACCCCCACCCCCGGAATAATACTGCATAGGCCTACAGCCAGATCCAACACCCTTCGTTTAGCACCTGACGTTTGGTACTGCCGTCATATTTTTATTGTCATAATGCATCTTTTGCTCGCTTTAAAACACAAGCCTAATAAGTTACTGTGAGTCTGTGATTATTCTGTTTCCAAGGTATGCTACACATTAAAGGGGCTGAGCAAATATTATGAGCATTGGGGGAAGGTAAAATTGGGGGCAAGAATTTTTGGCCGATCGAAAGGGAGGGTGGAAGCCATTTTTGGGAAACCGAGAATTTTTGGCACATACGGGGCTCCTTTCAAATAAAACGCTCTAAAAGGCTCATAGAAAACAGTACGGAAACGATTACATATACAAATTTCCCTGCTCGCTGTGCTCGCAACATAATCTAAACCATTAAGGTTTGTAAATTGGAATCCTAAAAAATGGCATGTGCAAAGGGGGGGGGGAGCAAAGATTTTGGCAAGCTGGGAGGGGGACAAGCGATTTTAGGCAGACCGAGAGGGGATAAGCATTTTTGCAATTTCACCCCTCCCCGGGCTCCGCATAATTATTGCACAGCCCCCAAACAATACTAGGCATGCTAGGTGGGACGAGCAAATTATGTATTTACAAGAAAATAATATAGACCTAAAATTCTGGTTAAGTATGGGCCTATGTTGACAAAGTATTGGTGAAAACCCCGGCGCTTGAATTTGATACATAAGGACTCGGACTCGGACTCGGACTCGAACATTGAGGACTCGGACTCGGACTCGGACTCGGACATCAGAAATTGGCAAGGACTCGGACTCGGACTTGGACTCGGACACCAAGGACTCGGACTCGGACTCGGACTCGGATGATGAGGACTCGACTACAACACTGCTTCATACATTCTGCTTGAAATGTCTCACAAGTTGGGCTCAAAGCTCTGCAAAGAAACACCCGGATAAATACAAGGACGCGGTTTCGTGCCCCACCTGTCGCGAGGACTTTCCTTTACCGAAAGGTGGAGTGAAGGAACTCAGGACTAACTTTTTCGTCAGCAAATTGAAAGAGCGAAATGAAACTATGAGACAACTGTACGAGAAAGATGCCAAGATTCCATGTACCTCGTGCGATAATTCCGACAACCAGGCTTTTGGTCGTTGTGTAGAATGCAACGATTTCTTGTGTAAGAAATGCATGGATATTCATAAGTCGTTGCGCATACTGAAACATCACCACGTGCTTACACTGGAAGAGCTCCGCTCGGGAAAGTTAACTATGCATAATCTGCCTAAACAGGAGATGGCCCATTCCATATCAACTCCAGGGATGTGCACCAGCAGCACCTCTTCAATTTTTTCTTTTTCTGTGTGGTGGTAGATATTGATGAAAAGTAAAATCCTGAAAATTTGAGCTTCTTACTCCATTTCGTTTTTCCCGTGGCATCAATTTGAAATTTATTGGGGTCAGCGTTAAAATGTGTCGCAACGCGATCGACGCCGTCTGGAGGTCCATAAATGTATAAAGGGAACCCTTTAAAACTTTGAAAAGTATGTATCCTGGGGTACTTTTTGTTGTAGAATTCAAATCTGGCTATCAGAAAACTTGTAACTCCTGACTTTGTCAACATTCGTCCAGATAAAATTTAGTGGTTTTCCATGAGTAATATCTCAGCTAAATGTATTCTAATATGCTCAATATTGGATAAGAGTAATGTCCTACCAAAGGGCTCTGACTGGCAAAATTTAATTTTAGACGTAAAATTTTTTTTCACCCTTTTGTAGACAATTGACCTCTATCAAAGTTGGTCCTGGTTGGACGAAGTTGCATTTTGAGGGCCCTATATCTTTTAAAGTAAAGGAGTTACAAGTTTTCATTTTGATAGCAGATTTAAATTCTACACCAAAAGTACCCCAGGATACATACTCTTTTCAAAGTATTTAAAGGGTTCCTTTATAACATTTATGGACCTCCAAACGTCGTCTTTCGTGTTCAACACATTTTTTACGCTGACCTCCAAATTTCAAATTGATGCCACGGGAAAACGAAAATGCAGTATGAAATGAAGCTCAAATAATCGGGATTGTACTTTCTCATCAATATCTACCACCACACAGAATAAGAAAAAAATTGAAGAGGTGCTGCGGTGCACATCCCTGAGTTGACATGGAATGGGCCAGATGTGTCCTAAGCACAAGGGTGAAGTTTTGCGGTTCTACTGCGAGACATGCGATGAACCCATGTGCAGAGATTGTACCGTTGTAGACCATCCGCGTCCTGACCATACACAGATAGACCTGAAGAGTGCGGTTAAAGAGAGACATGACAAAATCATAGAGTTATTCAAGCAAGTTGAACTCATTCCCAATGCTATCGATATTACCACGGCGGAGGATGAGAAAACGCTGAAAGCATTGAAAGCGAACGAGAAGAAAGCCATCAGTCTGTACAAGAAAACAGTGAAGAAAGCAGAATCGGAATTTACGCAGAAAATGAAACAATTAGTGGCAAAGAGAAGCAAGGATATAGAAGCACACAGAGATGGCCTACAATTTCAGAAATCGCGTCTTTGTACTTCATTGGAGATGACACAACAGATTACGCAGAATGGATCCGAGCATGATATATGTTGCCACAATGTATTCATCGCTCTCCAATACCATGCAACAGATGTCCAAATTGAATCCAAAGCCTGTAAGAAAGTCTATGGGTAAAGTTGAGTTCATACCAAACGAGGATCTTGATATTGTGATGAGCTCTATTGGTTTACTCAGTACTTACGAGCAATGGGCTTTAGGAAAGACCATCGCATCGGGACACTTCAATATGGGGAGATACATCGTTTTCGGCAAAAATTATGAAATTGCGGTGGCTACATTCAGCAGTGGACATCACGTTCGACTTTTTGATGACGACTGCACACCCAAACGACAAATACAAACCAGTGGTGCAGGTGGCGGTGATTCAAGAGCTTCGAATCCATGGGGTCTGGCAATCGCGCAAAATGGCGACTATTTCGTTACGGATCAAAATCCGTTTGTTAAAGTTTTCAATGCGGAGGGAAATTTCAAGCATAGGTTCGGTGTTCAGAATCCTAACGGTAACTGGTCACACAGTGAGAATTCACAATTGTACGGTATAGCCATTGACAACAAGGATCGCGTGTATGTCGGAAGTTCTAATCAGTACATTAGTACCCATTATCAAAATGGTACTCGCATATCTGGCTTCAATCTCAATCTATGTCCATACTTCATTGCTATCACTACAGATGATCACATAATTGCCAGCGATCATTATTTAATTCAATATGCCGTCCACGTGTACGACACCAAAGGCACTCAACTCCACACCTTCGTCACTCCACCAGGAGGTAACTTCTACCCTACAGGATTATGTGTGGTCCAAGATGAAGTCTTCGTCGCCAACTACTATGGAGTTCCTGCAGTTTACCGTTACTCTCTCATAGGTGACTATATTGGAATCCTGACTAAAGACGTCACAGCTCCCTGGGGAATAGCACTCAAAGACGACGAGGAAGAGCTTCTAGTCTGTGACAATAATTCCATCAAAGTATTTCACCGCAAATAGGAACATTCATTCTCATAAACCATTCTTGAGACGCTTTACACTCGACAATTATGTTATTGTATTAAATAAAATGGTAAGAATACTGCGTGGGAGCATCCCGACTTTCGTTACGGTAGGGGTGTGCAGCGTCGAGGTAATATTGGTTTCTCAATAAGAACTCATGGTAATGTCTTGGGACAGTTTAGGACCATGCACTGAAATCGATCTCCCTTCCACCCCCTCCCCCCGTAACAATGTTCATCGGGTTCTTATCATCAGCCTCCGTGTTAGACTCTGCAACGTTGATTGGTGGGGGAAGGAGAGGTATATTAGGAGGGTTGAAGCTACACGTAGAATATTATTTGAAAAACGTCCATCAAAATGTATGTGACTGGGGATAGAACAAGAGGTAAAATTGACCACGTGTCCCAACACATTTTTCCATGATTGTAGCTTGGAGCTTAATAGACAATTTCGGTAATTCCTGAAAGGCTTTGCGAATTAACCGTAAGTACGTCACACCAATGCGCGCATTGTTAGTCAGTGGTTACTATACGCAGCTCAACGTTCGCAATAAGGATGTGCGAATCGATGTGCATCGACTGCAACTGATTTTGGGGATTGCCGAAAAGGTGAATTGGTGTATTGAGAAACTGCTTTAGAATAGAAAATCCTGAGCTGTTAAAATAGAAATAGACAATTTAGATATTGAAATGAAAATTTACTCACAATTTTGTGTAGCTTTTTAAAGTTAAGCAAATGAGTTTGTTTGCAACAATTTGTTTAAAATTGTTTGAAAGAACAGGATCATGATATTAAAGTGCTAGGGGCATGCTGAACTGTGTAGGGGTCCTGAAGTGACGAAATATGTTGAACTTGGTGTGTTAGAGACCCGGGGGGGTCACTCCCATTGTGGCCTGTACACATCCGCGATAATAAAAACGCGTAAAAGGGGTTTTTTCGTGGGTAGGCACGATACGCGCGTATCGTCTAGGGTGTCAAAAACGTGAAAAATTGGGAAAAGGGTAGCAAATTTGCAATTGCTAATACGCGGAAATGAAATTTAGGGTATGAAATTTGATGCAAGGAATAAAATCCCTGTTTAGGGTGTGAAAACAGGTGCGTGTTACCTGTTTAGGGTATCGTTTTAGCCAAAGGTTAAATCCTTGTTTAGGGTGCTTTTCAAAAGTTGATTATCGCGGATGGTGTATTTATAATAGGCCACAATGGGAGTGACCCCTCCGGGGTTAGAGAACTGTCAAAGATACGCGAACGGTAGCCTTCACCGCCACGCATATTATACTGATCTGAGCATACTGCGCACAAGAAGTATCTTTACCCTTAAAACAAACACCTCATTCGGCACGATGCAGCATCATTCCCTTAAGTTATTCCATTTTGAATGGAAAATAGAGCATTTCAACAGTGACACATTTGGGATAATCAGGGCGATTCCCATCGGCTTTTGTAAGGGCTCATTACAGCGTCAGCGTGACAAATCAACACTCACTCGCTGTGCTCAAAATGAGCGTGTTTCGAGAAAAAAAGTCTATGTAAATATTTGTCACTTTTAAAACGCTCTCTTCATCCATTCAAATTGGTATAAGGCCAAAATATATTTTTAAAAAAAGGTTCGTCTCAGGACCCCGCACGCATAGCTTTTAAAATGAGATTTAGCGCGTAGTCCTACGCGCCAGTGCATTTTTATTTTTGAATGATAATTTCCAAGAAACTACGATTACGTACGGCATGTAGCTTGGGTGGCGTTCAGTTTTGCTAAATAAAAAGCCCTTAAAAAAGTCGCATAGGACATAGCTTTTTAGGCAAAAGGTCCTGAGACAAACTTTTTTTGGCCAAAGTTGGTAAAATAAAGTCGCATCGTGCCGAATGAAGAATCAAAATACGCCTTGGACTACTTTATTTGGTAATAGCCTATTGTCGCTTATTGCTTTTGTTTTAAGTGTTCGGATACTTTTGTGTTTTGTAATGTTTATACGACGTACACCTACCATGCATATACCAGTATATCGGTGTCAGAGTGAACTATTTGGTTGACATGGTTGAGAAGATTATTTGCTTACGTTTGATCTGTTGAAACGATTGGCGTCTTGTTACAAATTATCTTTGAAACAACTCTTTAAAAACTCTTTTAACTTTGTTTATACGTTTTGTGTTATTCCCCCATTGGAAATCGATGTTGTGTCATATTTTCCCTGTTTTTAATTGTGAAGACTTACTCATTCTTTCATTTCTCTTGACAATTTTTCATTTGCCCGCCCTATTCCTTTTAAAGGAATTTTTATTTTAATCGTGTTTATGTTACTTTGAAACAAAATGGCATTTTCCCAACTTGCCAAGCAGCTTGTGATTTTTGATTTTTGATTTTTTAACAACTAGTAATTGTTAAAGAGCTATTTGGGTTAAACAATCGCTATTTTAATAAAGAATTAATCGTACCGATTCGTTATTTTGTCTATTTTGTTTAAGAACTGAATTGAAACAAAGAACTAATATAAAGGCAGATATATGTAAATAATGTTCGGTTATATCAAGCTAGAAGGAACTGTTAGTAGCGCCGATCTTGTTCAGTGCGGCATTTGCCATGCAGCTATTGACAAACCTAAGGCACTACCGTGTCTTCATACGTTTTGCTTGAAATGTCTCACAAGTTGGGCTCAAAGCTCGGCAAAGAAACACCCGGATAAGTACAAGGACGCGGTATCGTGCCCCACCTGTCGCGAGGACTTTCCATTACCAAAAGGTGGAGTGAAGGAACTCAGAACTAATTTTTTTGTCAGCAAATTGAAAGAGCGCAATGAGATTATGAGAAACCTGCACGAGAAAGATGCCAAGATTCCATGTACCTCGTGTGATAATTCTGATAACCAGGCTTTTGGTCGCTGTGTAGAATGCAACGATTTTTTGTGTAAGAAATTTGTGGACATTCACAAATCTGTGCGTGTATTGAAGCAACATCATGTGCTGACATTAGAAGAGCTGCGTACTGGAAAGTTGATTATGCACAATCTGCCAGAACAGGAGATGTGTTCGAAGCACAAGGGTGAGAAATTGCACGAGAAAGATGCCAAGATTCCATGTACCTCATGTGATAATTCCGACAACCAGGCTTTTGGTCGCTGTGTAGAATGCAACGATTTTTTGTGTAAGAAATGTTTGGATATTCACAAGTCGTTGCGCATACTGAAACATCACCACGTGCTTACACTGGAGGAGCTGCGCACGGGAAAATTGACTATGCACAATCTGCCCGAACAAGAGATGTGTCCAAAGCACACGCGTGAAGTTTTGTATTTCTACTGCGAGACTTGTGATGAGCCAATGTGCCGAGCTTGTACCGTCTTAGACCACCCGCTTCCCGATCATAAACAGATAGACCTGAAGATTGTGGCTGAAGAGAGAAATGACAAACTCCAAGAGTTATTCAAGCAAGTTGGACTCATTCCTAAAGCTATTGATACCGCGACTACGGAGAATAAGAAAACAGCTAAAGTACTGGGAAACAATGTGAAGAAAGCTATTAGTCTCTACAAGGAAACGGCTAAGAAAGCAGAATCGGAATTCATACAGAAAATGAAACAAGATGAAAAGGAATTCACACAGAAAATAAAAGAGTTGGAGGCAAAACGAATCAAGGAGATAGAAGCGCACAAAATTATAACTGCGGCAGGTCCCGGACAGAACCTGAATCCAGTCAGAAGCTATCTCATTGGGCGATGAAAATATAATACGAAAAACATAGAAATATCCAAAACTATGGAACAATTTAGAGTCTCATTTTTGTAAGGAATTTCTATCTGGAAATCCCTCGGGTAATTCTGGCTAGAAATACCCGAAATATCGAATCATGCTGTAAACATCTAAACATGTTAAACACCATCTGATCTCTTCACTCTACCGTGTACATGGTATAACAATATTGATTAATCGAAACAACTTTGTGAGAGATCAGTGTTACATGTCTTATTGGCTTTTAATGCGGCGTTCTGAAAAGTAAGCGTGCTAACTAGGAATTAAACAAAATATTAATTCCATACAGCTTAAAATTCAATGATGGCCTACAATTTCAGAAAGCGCGTCTGTGCACTTCAATGGGGATGACACAACAGATTACACAGAATGGTTCCGAGCATGATGTAGCCACAATGTATTCATCTCTCTCTAATACCATGCAACACATGTCTAAGTTGAATCAAAAGCTGTCAGAAAGTCTATGGGTAAAGTTGAATTTATACCCAGCAAGAATCTTGACAACGGGATGAGTTCTCTCGGTTCACTCAACACCTACGAGCAATGGGCTCTAGGAAAGACTATCGCATCAGGACAATTCAGTTCTGGAAGATACATCGTTCTCAGCGGTGACTACATACAGTAGTGGCTATTATGTTCGAGTTTTTGACGACAATGGCACACCCAAAAGGCAAATCCAAACCTATAATGTAGGTGGCGGTGATCCACGAGGCTATTCGCGTCCATGGGGCTTGGCAATCGCGCATAATGGTGACTATTTCATGACGGACGAAAATCCCTATGTTAAGATTTTCAATGCGGAGCGAAATTTCAAGCAAAGGTTCGGTGCTCAGAATCCTAACGGTAACTGGTCATACAGTGAGATTTCCCGGTTGTACGGTCTAGTCATTGACACCAAGGGTCGCGTGTATGTCAGTAGTAGTAATCAGTAAATTAGTATCCATAACCAAGACGGTACCTACATATCTGGCTTCAAACTCAATAATCTGTCTCCACACTTCATTGCCACCACCACAGATGATCATGTTATTGTCAGCGATTACGGTAACGCTCAAGCAGCCGTTCACGTGTACGACACCAATGGTACTCAACTTCACACCTTCGCCACTCCACCAGGAGGTAACTTTTACCCTACAGGATTATGCGTTGTACAAGATGAAGTCTTCGTCGCCAGCTACCAAGGAGTTCCAGCAATCTACCGCTACTCCCTCACAGGTGACTATATTGGAATCCTGACTAAGGACGTCACATCTCCCTGGGGAATAGCACTCAAAGACGACGGAGAAGAGCTGCTTGTTTGTGAAGACAATTCCATCAAAATTTTTCATCCGTGATTAGCAAACGTCATGCTTCAAATGCTTCACCAGACCTACAGCCTGTCTCAAAAGAAATTGTGCAAGTGAAAAGCGCCCTCTTTGGCAATTGGAAAATACGGTTGTGACATGATGCTTACATCAACGTCAAGGGCACATTCTTACCTCTCAAATACCGTTTGTTCTGTTCAATTTGCTTTTTTTAATCTCTAGATATGTTTATTTAACAACGAAAGGATAAATCACAATTGTGCCACTTTTACTAGGGAATAGGGCTGTACCTGTAAATCAATGATAGCTGATGTTGATGCATCTATGCACTCCCCCTTCGGGGCTCGTGCATTAGACGCTTCAACATCAGCGCGCGTGCATTATTTTGTCTAATTTCATTAATTTGTCAAATTTCATGAACTTGTCTAAGTTGATTAACCTATAAGTGTGCAATATTTGTTTGTCTTTTAACATGTCTTGAGTGACAAAGAAAACAGTATTTACCATGATAAAATCATGCACATGTATTTAATTTTACAGCAGAATGTGAAATATTTATTTATCTTTTAACTTGTCGTAAGTGGAAAAGAGAATTATTATATCTGTATCATGATAAAACAGTAAAAACAGTAAAAACAATTTTATATTGTTGTGTAATTGATGCATTCTTTTGATTTCACGAAGAAACCCTTGATAAACTTGATGCTATCATTGATTTACATGTACAACCCCCTTTCCTAGTAAAAGTGGCACAATTGTGATTTTACCCTTTCGTTGTTAAGTAAGCATATCTCGAGATTAAAACAAGCAAATTGAACAGAACAAACGGCATTGGAGACCTAAGACTACTCCCTTGACGTATTATGTCACAATGGTATTTTCTAGTTGCCAAAGAGGGCGCCATTCACTTGCACAACTTTTTTTGAGACAGGCTGTACATAGCGTTTGATCCCGGCTAGTGTCTTTGAGTTGCGGGTTCCGAGATCCTTGCAAATGACAAGAACTATCCATTGGCGTAACATTGTATGGTTGGTGAAAATTATACATATTACAATCAGATTATAATCTTAAGTTCATAGTTATCTTAAACTTGTTCATGAAAATTAATTTCTGCCTCCCAGCTTAAGGGGGTACTACACCCCTCTGGTAAATTTGTGACTATTTTTACATTTTTCTCAAAAAATAATAACACACTGGTAACCAAAGTTATGTATATTATTGGGGCAATGAATCCAATTACTACACTGAAATTTCAGTGACTCAAGACAGCAGTTCAGTATAATGACAGAAAATGAGGTACATCCTAGTGGTACCTTATTTCTTATCATAAATAACAAACCGCTTGTCTTGGGTCACTGAAATTCAGTGTAGTAATTGATTCCTTGCTTATAATATACATAACTTTTTGTTACCAGTGTGTCATTAGTTTTTGAGAAAAATGCAAAAATAGACACAAATTTATTGAGGGTGTAGTACCCACTAAACAATATTACGAAACCCGATACTGTTGAACCACATGCTTTCCCCGAACTTGTCAGGTTTACGCATGTTTGCAATGTTTACTATTGTTGTAACCGACTCCTGAAATGATTAAGTCAGAAACATTGCTGTGCTTCAATTGTTAAAATACAAGTATCAGATCTTCTCTTTATGCAATCAAGGACATCGAATTCGGAAACCATGCTCAGCGCTATGATGGCAATGGACACTTCATAAAGAATTACTTGACCTATTTCATGAAAAAGTATAGGCCTATGCTAGTTATTGTATCAAATGGAACTATTGTAAGTATAAAGAAATAACCAACCATTTTCCTTGCTGGTTTCTTTCAAATTGCAATTAGCTTCCTGCTTGAATATGTTGCTCTTGTCAATTATTAAATGCTAACTTTGCTTCTACATGCTATCAAAATTATTGTTACCCATCAATTTTGATGTTTATTGAAAAGGCCTGCGTCTTCCAAATACAACATTGGATACTTTTGAAATGTTCAGAATGAATAGTTTATGACTTTTTTATGTTAATTAATCTACAAATTAATTTGATCTTATGTTGAATTTTGATGTGTCATACCTATCCATTATGAATGAAAACAAATGGGTACCAATCATTTTGACACAACTTTTACATGATGTATTATGATATCGTTTTGAGTCTTAGCAGACGTTCTTCTCTCATTTAAAAGTATCATGGAAAACTGTAATGCACTAAATCCCTTCCAATAAAGCGCAATTCGCATGTATTATATTTTAGCACTGGTACAGCATATTCTGTACAAAGCTTGATGTTACTTCATACATGTATGTCCAGCTACTCAGAGTATAGGCTATAGCTATTAATCACAAGAGCAATTTGCTTGACACACTTTACTTTAACAGATACATCAGGGCGCTTAGAGTATAACTTATTAACTTAGAGCAATTTTACATGTAGGGCCTATATGTCAGATTTGCATACTTATTAAATCCAAACATAAGGGCGCTTGGAAAGAGTTTTCCACTTCCAATTTACACACAAATTTGTATGTGTTTTATCTTTAGCACTGCAGCTATCTTGATTTTATTTCATAATAATTCAGGCTGCTCAGAGTATAGCTATAATCAGTATAGAGCAAGTTGACTGTATCTTAACACTGTATATTTTGCATTGGCTTAGGAAGATTTTCAACATTGAGGGCTGAAACCTGAATAAATTTTGATGGGCCACCCTGGGGGGGGGGGGGGTGCCCGAGGGGGGTTTCCCCCCCGGTATCAGAAAAATTTGTAAAATATAGGTCACAAGCACCCATTTTCCCTCAATTTTATCACAAATTTTAACTTCACCTAGGATTATTCGGGAGGGGGGCTCAGCCCCCAGTTAAGCCTATGGTTTGTATACTTCTTGTATACTTCTTGTATATCTATATATCCAGCCTTTACTTCAAACAGTGTGGCAAATAGTAGTCTTTCTTCAAGACTATTCTTAAATAAATATTAATGTACATTTAAAATTAATGGACAATTTGGGAATTCTAATCTACATACTTATTTTTTGCAAAATGCTCGTCAATTTTGATGGTAATCAAGGTGTAAATATGATAAAAGTGGCCAAATGATAGGCTTGTTTGTAGTAATTTTAAATTTTTTCAAATATGGTCATGAAAATGTAAAATTCTGAAAAGTTTGAAACTTGTCGTCTGCGGTCGACACCCGCGGCGTAACGCTAACTCCCTTACCCTAACCCTGCTTTGTTTATTGCCCAAAGAAACTTTGAAAATAAAGAATTTGATCATCTAAAATTAATAAGATTCATAAACCAAGAAATTCATTCTGTTCTTTATTTCTTGTAAGGAATTTCAATTTACTGTATGATCTTTAAAACCATTTTGTTTTTTAAGTTTACGTGTAAGCTTATAAGAAATTCTTGCGTAGCATTTAAAATTGAGTATTTAACGTGTTTTATTTTGATTAATCCACGTTTGTTGCAATAAATTCTGCCCTGGAAGAGCCGAAAAACATAAACAAAAGTTATTGCTGTTTTGAGCTTGATAAAGTATATCAGCAGTTACCGGATATTCATGAGTTCATAAGGTGACTGTTGCATGAACACAGTGGCTATCCCAGGACACATAGTTCGGAATCTACAATAATTCGAATCCAATGTACATGATTTAGTTGCGTTATTCATAATATTATTATTTAGGTAATTGATCCAAATTGACAAGCAACATACGCTAGGAATTGATTTAACAAAAAAACGGTGGTGTTACAGCAGGACGTTTGCAGCATCACGCGATAAGGAGCTCTTATTATGTGGTTCGTATTGCAATGCATCATAAAATCTAGTGAGATCTTGATAGTAAAATCCAGGTGGTAAAATCATGGACTTTGTACCGAATCAATAGCATGACATACGCTATTCGAGTTGTTGTTGTTCCGTGTACATGTATGTAGAGACCGGGTATAGGCTCGCGGAAATAGACACAATGGCCGATTCAAAGCTACCGAACCTCGAAGGAACTGTTAATAACGCCGATCTTGTCCAGTGCAGCATTTGCCATGCCGCTATTGACAAACCTAAGGCATTACCATGTCTTCATACCTTTTGCTTGAAATGTCTCACAAGTTGGGCTCAAAGCTCGGCAAAGAAACACCCGGATAAGTATAAGGACGCAATATCGTGCCCCACCTGTCGCGAGGACTTTCCGTTACCAAAAGATGGAGTGAAGGAACTCAGGACTAACTTTTTCATCAGCAAATTGAAAGAGCGCAATGAGATTATGGGAAAACTGTGCAAGAAAGATGCCAAGATTCCATGTACCTCGTGCGATAATTCTGATAACCAGGCTTTTGGTCGCTGTGTAGAATGCAACGATTTTTTGTGTAAGAAATGTTTGGATATTCACAAGTCGTTGCGCATACTGAAACATCACCACGTGCTTACACTGGAAGAGCTGCGCACGGGAAAATTGACTATGCACAATCTGCCCGAACAAGAGATGTGTCCAAAGCACACGCGTGAAGTTTTGTATTTCTACTGCGAGACTTGTGATGAGCCAATGTGCCGAGCTTGTACCGTCTTAGACCACCCGCTTCCCGATCATAAACAGATAGACCTGAAGACTGCGGCTGGAGAGAGAAATGACAAACGGCAAGAGTTATGCAAGCAAGTTGGACTCATTCCTAAAGCTATTGATACCGCGACTACGGAGAATAAGAAAACAGCTAAAGTACTGGGAGACAATGTGAAGAAAGCTATTAGTCTCTACAAGGAAACGGCTAAGAAAGCAGAATCGGAATTCATACAGAAAATGAAACAAGATGAAAAGGAATTCACACAGAAAATAAAAGAGTTGGAGGCAAAACGAATCAAGGAGATAGAAGCGCACAGTGATGGCCTACAATTTCAGAAAGCGCGTCTGTGCACTTCAATGGAGATGACACAACAGATTACGCAGAATGGTTCCGAGCATGATGTAGCTACAATGTATTCATCGCTCTCTAATACAATGCAACACATGTCTAAGTTGAATCAAAAGCTGTCAGAAAGTCTATGGGTAAAGTTGAATTTATACCCAGCAAGAATCTTGACAACGGATGAGTTCTCTCGGTTCACTCAATACCTACGAGCAATGGACTCTAGTAAAGACCATTGCATCGGGACAGTTCAGTTCCGGAAGATGCATCGTTCTCGGCACAAATGATGAAATTGCAGTGGCTACATACAGCAGTGGCAATTACGTTAGACTTTTTGATGGCAATGGTACGTTCAAGCGGCAAATCCAACCTAGCAATGTAGGTGGGTACGATCCATATGGGTATTCTTATCCATGGGGCCTGGCAATTGCGCAAAATGACGATTATTTCATCACGGACACTAATCCATACGTGAAAGCTTTCGACACACAAGGAAATTTCAAGCAAAGGTTCAGTGCTCAGAATCCTAACGGCACCTGGTCTCAAAGTGATAATGCCCAGTTATACGGCCTAGCCATTGACACCAAGGATCGCGTGTATATCGGAAGCACAAGTCGGTACATAAGTATCCATAGCCAAGACACTACTCGTGTGTCTGGCTTCAGCGTTAATCTGCAGCCATACTTTATTGCCATCACTACAGATGATCACGTTATCGTCAGCGATTATAACAGCTGCGCAGTTCACGTTTACGACACCAACGGTACTCAACTCCACACCTTCGCCACTCCACCAGCAGGTAACTTCTACCCTACAGGATTGTGCGTTGTCAACGATGAAGTCTTCGTCGCCAGCTACCAAGTAGTTCCAGCAGTCTACCGCTACTCTCTCACGGGCGACTTTATTGGAATCCTCACTAAGGACGTCACATCTCCTTGGGGAATAGCAGTCAAAGACGACGGAGAAGAGCTTCTTGTCTGCGAAGACAGTTCCATCAAAGTTTTTCATCCTTGATTAACACGTCATGTTTCAAAGGCTTCACCAGACCTTTGCATAGCTTTGACTCTCGGCTAGAGCGGCTTCGACCTGCTGGTTCCGAGATCTTTGCAAACGACAAGAGCTATCCATTGACTTAGAATTGTACATACGATGTTCATTCAAAAAGTTCTGCCTCCATCATCACATCTCTGTTATCTTATAAGCCAGGCAATTGAAATTACCCATGATTATACTCTTAAATCTAGGCTACGAAATAAAAGTTATATGATGAAAATGTGATTTTGGTTGATAAGATATGTTGGTTAAAGCGTATACTGATTTGGTACGTCGGAAACGGTTAGAAACTGAAGCCAAAAGTTTAGTAAACATAATATTGTAGCTATGGATAATGTCCATAACAATGTTCCACGATGTGGTTGTCTCACTGTTTACTCAGAATAAATATGTTGGTCCTATTTGAGCTCCCTGACATGCCTTGGGACTCAAAAACAAAATAAACTAGACTTAGCTGTGGTCTAAGACCACGAACACAGCCGTGTTGTGACCCCTTAATGACCTTTGACCCCAAAATATATAAAAACGCCCATAGACAGTGGCTAATGTCAATGTATGGGTGCACGTGGCACCACTTTGCTATGTTATTTGTGGCAGAAGGGGCATTTTGAAGGTTTTCGTCTCAGACCGGAAGTAACCCCTCAATGACCTTTGACCCAAAATAAAAAAATACCACATATGAATTGGGTAACCACAATTCATGTGTGAACATATCGTTACTGTCCTATGTTTTTTTAGCAAATAAAATTTTGTGAAGGTTTTCGTTTTATACCGGAAGTGACCCCTTAATGACCTTTGACCCCAAATCTGTGAGGACCCCATAGACACTGGGTAATAACAATGCATGTGTGCAAGTGGTGTCACTGTCCTACGTAATTTGTGGGAGAAGAAGCATTTTAAAAGGTATTTTAGTTTTATACCGGAAGTGGCCCTTAATGACCTTTGACCCTAAATAAAAAAAATACCACATATACACAGGGTAACTACAATTTATGTGTGAACATACCGTTACTGTCCTATGTTTTTCTTAGCAAATAAAAAATTTTGAAGATTTTTCGTTTTATACCGGAAGTGACCCTTTAATGACCTTTGACCCCAAATCTGTGAGGACCCCATAGACACGGGATAATAACAATTCATGTGTGCAAGTGGTGTCACTGTCCTATGTAATCTGTGAGAGAAGAAGCATTTTGAGTTGAAATCACGTTTTTGACCCCTATGACCCCTGCGTGACCTTTGACCCCACGAGTTTCATATGACATGTAGGGGCATGGTCAATGATGGTTATGACCAAGTTAGGTCAAAATCGGTGTAAGCATGTAAGTGCTAGAGCAAATGAAGTGGTCGGCAGAAAGAAGAAGAACTAGACTTAGCTGTGGTCTAAGACCACGAACACAGCCGTGTTTTGACGCCTTAATGACCTTTGACCTCAAAATATATAAAACGCCCATAGACATTGGCTAATGTCAATGTATGGGTGCAAGTGGCACCACTTTGCTATGTTATTTGTGGCAGAAAGGGGCATTTTGAAGGTTTTTCGTCTCAGACCGGAAGTGACCCCTTAATGACCTTTGACCCCAAATGAAAAAATACCACATGTACAATAGGTAAACACAATTTACGTGTGAATATACCATCACCCTCCAATGTTTTTCTTAGCAAATAAAAAATTTTGAAGGTTTTTCGTTTTATACCGGAAGTGACCCCTTAATGACCTTTGATTCCAAATTTGTGAGGACCCCATAGACACTGGGTAATAACAATGCATGTGTGCAAGTGGCGTCACTGTCATACGTAATTTGTGGAAGAAGAAGCATTTTAAAGGAATTTCGTTTTATACCGGAAGTAGCCCTTAATGACCTTTGACCCTAAATGAAAAAATACCACAAATGCACAGAGTAACTACAATTTATTTGTGAACATACCGTTACTGTCCTATGTTTTTCTTAGCAAATAAAAAATTTTGAAGGTTTTTCGTTTTATACCGGAAGTGACCCCTTAATGACCTTTGACCCCAAATCTGTGAGGACCCCATAGACACTGGCTAATAACAATGCATGTGTGCAAGTGGTGTCATTCTCCTACGTAATCTGTGAGAGAAGAAGCATTTTGAGTTGAAATCACGTTTTTTGACCCCTATGACCCCTGTTTGACCTTTGACCCCACGAGTTTCATATGACATGTAGGGGCATGGTCAATGATCATTGTGACCAAGTTAGGCCAAAATCGGTGCAAGCATGTAAGTGCTAGAGCAAATGTAGTGGTCGGCAGAAGAAAGAAGAAGAAGAACTAGACTTAGCTGTGGTCTAAGACCACGAACACAGCCGTGTTTTGACGCCTTAATGACCTTTGACCTCAAAATATATAAAACGCCCATAGACATTGGCTAATGTCAATGTATGGGTGCAAGTGGCACCACTTTGCTATGTTATTTGTGGCAGAAAGGGGCATTTTGAAGGTTTTTCGTCTCAGACCGGAAGTGACCCCTTAATGACCTTTGACCCCAAATGAAAAAATACCACATGTACAATAGGTAAACACAATTTACGTGTGAATATACCATCACCCTCCAATGTTTTTCTTAGCAAATAAAAAATTTTGAAGGTTTTTCGTTTTATACCGGAAGTGACCCCTTAATGACCTTTGATTGAAAATTTGTGAGGACCCCATAGACACTGCGTAATAACAATGCATGTGTGCAAGTGGCGTCACTGTCATACGTAATTTGTGGAAGAAGAAGCATTTTAAAGGAATTTCGTTTTATACCGGAAGTAGCCCCTTAATGACCTTTGACCCTAAATGAAAAAATACCACAAATGCACAGAGTAACTACAATTTATTTGTGAACATACCGTTACTGTCCTATGTTTTTCTTAGCAAATAAAATTTTTTAAGGTTTTTCGTTTTATACCGGAAGTGACCCCTTAATGACCTTTGACCCCAAATCTGTGAGGACCCCATAGACACTGGCTAATAACAATGCATGTGTGCAAGTGGTGTCACTCTCCTACGTAATCTGTGAGAGAAGAAGCATTTTGAGTTGAAATCACGTTTTTGACCCCTATGACCCCTGTTTGACCTTTGACCCCACGAGTTTCATGTGACATGTAGGGGCATGGTCAATGATCATTGTGACCAAGTTAGGCCAAAATCGGTGCAAGCATGTAAGTGCTAGAGCAAATGTAGTGGTCGGCAGAAGAAAGAAGAAGAAGAAAGAACCTGTAAGAAAAAAGACACAGCCGTGACTAACGTCACGGCTGTGTAAAGAACCTATAAGAAAAAAGACACAGCCGTGACTAACGTCACGGCTGTGTAACCAGACTAAGCTGTGGTCTAACCCACGAACACAGCCGTGTTGTTATCCCTAACGACCTTTGACCCCAAAATATATGAAAACGGCAATAGACATTGGCTAATGTCAATGCATGGGTGCATGTAGCACCACTTTGCTATGTTACTTGTGGCAGAAGGGGCATTTTGAAGGTTTTTCGTCTCAGACCGGAAGTGACCCCTTAATGACATTTGACCCCATATTAAAAATACCACATATGAATTGGGTACCCACAATTCATGTGTGAACATACCGTTACTGTCCTATGTTTTTCTAAGCAAATAAAAAATTTTGACAGTTTTTCGTTTTATACCGGAAGTGACCCCTTAATGACATTTGACCCCAAATAAAAAAATACCACATATGAATTGGGTACCCACAATTCATGTGTGAACATACCGTTACTGTCCTATGTTTTTCTTAGCAAATAAAAATTTTTGAAGGTTTTTCGTTTTATACCGGAAGTGACCCCTTAATGACGTTTGACCCCAAATCTGTGAGGACCCCATAGACACTGGGTAATAACAATTCATGTGTGCAAGTGGTGTCACTGTCCTACGTAATTTGTGGGAGAAGAAGCATTTTAAAGGTATTTCGTTTTATACCGGAAGTGGCCCTTAATGACCTTTGACCCTAAATTAAAAAATACCACATATACACAGGGTAACTACAATTTATGTGTGAACATACCGTTACTGTCCTATGTTTTTCTTAGCAAATAAAAAAATTTGAAGTTTTTTCGTTTTATACCGGAAGTGACCCCTTAATGACCTTTGTCACCAAATCTGTGAGGACCCCATAGACACAAGATAATAACAATGCATGTGTGCAAGTGGTGTCACTGTCCTACGTAATCTGTGAGAGAAGAAGCATTTTGAGTTGAAATCACGTTTTTGACCCTATGACCCCTGCGTGACCTTTGACCCCACGAGTTTCATATGACATGTAGGGGCATGGTCAATGATGGTTGTGACAAAGTTAGGTCAAAATCGGTGTAAGCATGTAAGTGCTAGAGCAAATGTAGTGGTCGGCAGAAAGAAAGAAAGAAAGAAGAAAGAAGAACTAGACTTAGCTGTGGTCTAAGACCACGAACACAGCCGTGTTGTAACCCCCAATGACCTTTGACCCCAAAATATATGAAAACCCCATAGACATTGGCTAATGTCAATGCATGGAGTGCACGTGGCATCACTTTGCTATGTTATTTGTGGCAGAAGGGGCATTTTGAAGGTTTTTCGTCTCAGGCCGGAAGTAACCCCTTAATGACCTTTGACCCCAAATAAAAAAATACCACATAATGAATTGGGTAACCACAATTCATGTGTGAACATACCGTTACTGTCCTATGTTTTTCTTAGCAAATAAAACATTTTGAAGGTTTTTTCGTTTTATACCGGAAGTGACCCCTTAATGACCTTTGACTCCAAATCTGTGAGGACCCCATAGACACAAGATAATAACAATGCATGTGTGCAAGTGGTGTCACTGTCCTACGTAATCTGTGAGAGAAGAAGCATTTTGAGTTGAAATCACGTTTTGACCCCTATGACCCCTCCGTGACCTTTGACCCCACGAGTTTCATATGACATGTAGGGGCATGGTCAATAATGGTTGTGACCAACTTAGGTCAAAATCGGTGTAAGCATGTAAGTGCTAGAGCAAATGTAGTGGTCGGCAGAAGAAAGAAAGAAGAAAGAACCTGTAAGAAAAAAGACACAGCCGTGACTAACGTCACGGCTGTGTAAAAAAGAACTAGACTAAGCTGTGGTATAAACCTCGATCACAGCCGTGTTGTTACCCCTAATGACCTTTGACCCCAAAATATATGAAAACGGCCATAGACATTGGCTAATGTCAATGCATGGGTGCATGTGGCACCACTTTGCTATGTTACTTGTGACAGAAGGGGGCATTTTGAAGGTTTTTCGTCTCAGACCGGAAGTGACCCTTAATGACATTTGACCCCAAATAAAAAATACCACATATGAATTGGGTACCCACAATTCATGTGTGAACATACTCGTTACTGTCCTATGTTTTCTTAGCAAATACAAATTTTTGACGGTTTTTCGTTTTATACCGAAGTGACCCCTTAATGACCTTTGACCCCAAATCTGTGAGGACCCCATAGACACTGGATAATAACAATGCATGTATGCAAGTGGTGTTACTGTCCGACGTAATTTGTGGGAGAAGAAGCATTTTAAAGGTATTTCGTTTTGTACCGGAAGTGGCCCTTAATGACCTTTGACCCTAAATAAAAAATACCACATATACACAGGGTAATTACAATTTATGTGTGAACATACCGTTACTGTCCTATGTTTTTCTTAGCAAATAAAAATTTTTGAAGGTTTTTCGTTTTATACCGGAAGTGACCCCTTAATGACCTTTGACCCCAAATCTGTGAGGACCCCATAGACACTGGGTAATAGTAATGCATGTGTGCAAGTGGGTTCACCGTCATACGTAATCTGTAGGAGAAGAAGCATTTTTAGTTGAAATCACGTTTTTGACCCCTATGACCCCAGCGTGACCTTTGACCCCACGAATTTCATGTGACATGTAGGGGCATGGTCAATGATGATTGTGACCAAGTTAGGTCCAAATCGGTGTAAGCATGTGAGTGCTAGAGCAAATGTAGTGGTCGGCAGAAAGAAGAAGAAAGAAAGAAGAAAGAAGAAAGAACCTGTAAGAAAAAAGACACAGCCGTGACTAACGTCACGGCTGTGTAAAGAAGAAAGAACCTGTAAGAAAAAAGACACAGCCGTGACTAACGTCACGGCTGTGTAAACATGGTTTATATGAGAAGAAACCGTCGAAGGGTTCAACAGACATACAAATGTTAGTGAAATTTGCCAGATTTCGACTAGACCACGTTTAAGGGTAATTGGTAATTACGTCCTATTTTAAGTAATGGATACATCTTGACGTGGAAATGAGATGAACAGATTGTTAATGACCTTGTATATACTTGCAAAGTACAAAAACTGTGTAAAAGACTTACTTGATTTTAACTTAAGAACCAATTGATATGACTGGATCCAACATTTTCTCACCCGGTCGAAGTCAACAACATATGGCAAAGGGTCTATACCCAGCAAACACAAAAACGTTTTAAAAACGTTTTAAATAAGTTATATTTTGGCTTTTGGTTTAGGTAAAACGTTTTAATAACATTAAAATGTCGGGTTATATAAAGGTCATGATAACGTTTTAAAACGTTTTGTATGAAAACACGCTACAACAATATTTTTAAATGTTTTCAAAAATGTTATTGTAAACTATTTTTGCAAACATTTTTGCCAAATATTGTGTCAATACTTAAATAACATTATGTTAAAATGTTTGAACCCAGCAAACACAGAAATGTTCTTGAAATGTTTCTTTCAAAACCTTTTAATAACATTTAAATGTCGGGTTATATAAAGGTCATGAAAACGTTTTTAAAACGTTATTGAAAATATTTTGGGCAAACATTTTTCGCAAAATATTTTTTCAGCCCCAAAATAACATTCTGTTTAAAATGTTTTGTATCAAGTTTTCAAGAATGTTTTTGGAATGTTATTAAAACGTTTTTATACCCTTTATATAACCCGACATTTAAACGTTGTCTGTTAAACATTTTTGTTTGCTGAGCATTAGATTATCAAATAATGATTTTTAAGGTTATGAAAACGTTTTATACTCTTAATATACCCTTTATATAACCCGACATTTAAACGTTTCCTGACAACCTTTTATAACCTTTTGCGAATGATGTCGAAAACGTTTTATGTTTGCTGGGTATGAAGGCTATTCTGAACATGTATCGGTTTTGTTGTGCAACAGACATGATACCCAGTAAAACTGTACTATCTGCAAGCATTGGATATTGATAAATTATTTGAACAAAAATATAGCAATTTAGTCATTTTCAGGAATAAATTTGTAATGATTTCCATATAGATGTTGGCAACCTTTTAAATCAAAACTAGCCTTTCTTTTCACTTTTCAGACCGTTTCCGATGTACCAAATCTGTATTCGGTTTAACAAATACAACTACAAATCACATTTTAATCAAATAACTTTTATTTTGTAGCCAAGATTTAAGAGTATAACCATGGGTAATTAATTTCAATATCCTGGTACGTAAGATAAGAGAGATGTGATGATAGAGGTAGAACTTTTTGAATGGCCCTCGTATTTGCAAAAAAATTTGCTGCATTTTATTTAAATAAGAAATAACGACTAAACTGGCGGATAAACAAGTCAGATCGAACTACGAGAAGGTCGTTCAAAAAGATCTGCCTCAGGCCTTATAGCTCTGTACATGATCTTGAAACTTTATAAACACTTTTTAACGCTTTTAATATGGGTATATTAATTACCATAGCTTTGAAAGCTTTCTGTGAATTTGTGGATGACCTCGGACCATAATAGGATTTAGTACAATGGAAATGGTAAAACATAAAACCATCTTAAACTTGTTCATGAAAATTAAGTTCTACCTCCGAGCTTCAAAAGGACATTAAGCGACCCGTCAGTGCTGAACCACACTTTTCCCGAACTTGTCAGGTGACGGCATGTTTGCAACCTTTACTATTGTTGTAACCGACGCTTGAGATGAATAAGTTAGAAACTTTTCTGTATTTCTTGTTAAAACAGGCAAGTATCAGACCTTCATTTGTGAGTCAATGAACTTCATGTAATAAAGGACATCGAATTCGGAAACCATGCTCAGCTCTATAATAGCAATCGACACTTCAAAAAGGGAATTACTTGACCTATTTCATGAAAACGTTTACTAGTTATTGTTATCAATTGGAAGTTTGTGAGTGTAAACAAATTTGTACAAATAATTCTGAATGTGGTTTGAGTATAAAGAAATAACCAACCATTTTCCTTACTGGTTTCTTTCAAATTAGCTTCCTGTTTGAATATGCTGCTCTTGTCAATTATTAATTGCTAACTTTGCCTCTATCAAAATAATTGTTACCCATCAATTTTGATATAAAATTGGATCGATTGAGCCCATATTTATTGGTCGAGCTATGAGTTTTAAAATATTGGACGAAATATTGGGCGTAAAGCATCAAATTTTATCATTATTATGTTTTGGATACACTATTTTTACACACTTGGATTAAACAAAACATAATAATGATATTTATTGAAAAGCCTGCGTCTTCCAAATGCAACGTGTTTTTTTTAATGTTCAGAATGAATAATTTATGACTTTTTATGGCAATTAATCTACAAATTATTTTGATTTTCATGTTGAATTTTGAGGTGTCATACTCATCCATTATGAATGAAAACAAATGGGTACCAATCATTTTGACTCATCTTTTACATGATGAATTATGCTATCGTTTTGAGTCTTAGCAGACCTTCTTTTCTCATTTATAAGTATCATGGAAAACTGTGATGAACTAAATCACTTCCAATAAAGCGCAATTAGCATGTATTATATTTTAGCACTGGTTAGTGTAGTAGTCCTCTCACTCGCTTCTCACCACTGTGGCCCGGGTTCAATTCCCCGCGGCGCCACATGTGAGTTTGGTTGCCGATCCATGCTCGTCCTCGCAGGTTTTTCTCCGGGTGCTCCGGTTTTCCTCCTGCATCTAAAATCGGACCTCTTCCCATATCCCTGTCCCGACCCGTCATATGCGGATGGCGTCCCTTAAATATAGTAGCCTCTGAGCACTATTGGGATTAGCCTGGCTTCGGCCGAATGTTATAAATAAATAAATAAAATAAATAAATATTCTGTACAAAGCTTGATTTTACTTCATAAGTCCAGCTACTCAGAGTATAGGCTATAGCTATTAATCACGAGAGCAATTTGCCTGACACACTTTACTTTAAGCGGATACATCAGTGCGCTTAGAGTATAACTTATTAACTTACGAGCAATTTTACATGTATGTGCTTTAAGGGCTGGGGTATGAACGTTTGGACAGTATTTATTTTGGGACATTAGAGCACATCAGACATATCGAATTGCATTCTGAATACGAACAATGTCATTCTGATATCAAATAATTTTGATTTTTGAAATTCGCAATGTAATACACATTTTATGGCAAATCATTAAAAATTGATATTTTTGATATTTAACAGTACTCGAAGTAAACTTTATAAATCTGATGATTTATACTTAAAGTGTATGTAGGTGGGATGAAAAGCCGACGAACAATTGAAAATTTTGACCTTTCGTATTGAAGATATGGATTTTTTTCCCAAAACACCAAAAAAAATTAGGTCTTTTTGGGAAAAAAATCCATATCTTCAATATGAAAGGTCAAAATTTTCAATTGACCGTCGGCTTTTCCTCCTGTTACATACACTTTAAGAATATATCATTAGATTTATATAATTTACTTCGAGGACTGTTATATATCAAAATTTGAAAAATATCAAATTTTTATAATTTGTCATAAAATTTGTATTATATTGTGATTTAAAAAAATGAAAATTATTTGATATCAGAAAGACATGCTTCGTATTCAGAATGCAATTCGATAGGTCTGAGGTGCTCTCATGTCCCAAAAAAATACTGTCGAAACGCAATAAACGCTCATTTTGGATCCCTTAACACTGCATCAGATTTGTATACTTATTAAATCCAAACATAAGGGCGCTTGGAAAGAGTTTTCCACTTCCAATTTACGCAAAAATGTGTATGTGTTTATCTATAGCACTGCAGCTATCTTGTTTGATTTTATTTCATAATAATTCAGGCTGCTCAGAGTATAGCTGTATATTTAGTGTATTTTGTACACTTCTTGTATATAATATCTATATATCCAGCCTTTACTCCCGGCCTTTACTTCAAACAGTGTGGCTAATAGTAGTCTTTCTTTTCATGACGATTCTTCAATAAGTATGAATGTACATTTAAAACTAATGGACAATTTGGGAATTCTAATCTACCGATGTCAACATAATTTTTTTACAAATTAATGTTCGTCAATTTTGATGGTAATCAAGGTGTAAATATGATAAAAGTAATGCTAGGCTTGTTTGTAGTAATTTAAAATATTTTCAAATATGGTCATGAAAATGTAAAATTCTGAAATGTTAAAGAAAATTTTGAAACTTGTCGTCTGCAGTCGACACCCGCGTGGAGAGAGTTAACCGTATAAACTCTAACTCCTTACCCTAACCCTGCTTTGTGTATTGTCCAAGGAAACTTAGAAAATAAAAAATTGATCATCTAAAATTAATAACATTCATAAACCAAGAAATAAAATAAATAACAGAATGGATGTTGAAAAAAAAAAAAAAAAATTTAATTCAGGTAGAAATATACAGAAATAAAATCAAATCCGCTTATACATGTTATAAGGAATTTATAAGGAATATTTCAATTTACTGTATGATCTTTAAACCCATTTTTGTTTTTTGATTTACGTGTAAGCTTGTAAAAAAATCTTAGTATTTAACGTGTTTTATTTTGATTAATGTACGTCTGTTACAATAAATTTTGCCCTGGAAGGGCCGAAAAACATAAACAAACGTTATTGCTGTTTTGAACTTGAAAAAGTGAAAATGATAAGTGCAGAACAGGAGTCAATGACGTGGCATTCGTTTGTTTAAGTGAGGCCATCCAAATGCACCAACTGATTGAACACATTTGAAAAGCCGAGCAGATGTTTTAGCATCATTGGCTTGCAAGAGGGGAAAAAGCACAGTGATTTATAGTGCGCTACGCACAGGCACAACGCCTAGACGTTGATCCACAAACCTCAGCACACTTTACAGGTTGTCGCTGACCACTACGGCCCCACATCATTCCATAAATTAAACAACAATTCAGGGACTTTGCTGCTTCAAGAGCGCACACCCTAGACATTCCACAAATAACCTTCGCAACCAGGATCAGCTCCGGGGGGGGGGGCACTTAATATGAAATGGATATAGGTGTAGGGCTGGCGCTTTCGCAGTAAGGGGCATTCGGCGAGAGCAAAATGTAAAAAAATATATGGGATCAGTGGGTGAGAGCATGATTTTTGGCATTTGGTGAGAGCAAAATGTAAAATTATGGGGTCAGTGGGTGAGAACATGACCTTTTTTTTAATGGACCCTTCGGGTGAGAGCCGAAACAGCGCCACAAAAACCTCGAACATCGAATTTCTAGCTCTAAATGGTTTCAAATTTCTTCGTTTTTTCAAAATAAGTAACAAAATCAGTGATAAATGAAATTTGCTGTTCAAATTGAAAAATAAGGGTCTTTGGGTAACAAATCAAATGGAAAAATAAGGGGTCTTCGGGTGACAGAGCATGTGTTCGTAAAAAAATATGGGGTCTTTGTGTGACAGCGACGCTGACAAAGGGGGTCTTAACAGCCCTACATACGCGTAAGGGAAATTTAGTTTGGCAGAGGTGGGGCTCGAACTCACGCCGAACCGCTATCGTGAATTCTGAATGAGCCTAGCGCCTTAGACCGCTCGGCCACATGACTTGTTGGTATCCATCTTGAAAGTTTTTTGAACATATAATCGCAACTTCAACATAGGCTTACCACGTGACAAGCAAAGACAGAAAACCTACCATATTTTGGAATTTTATTTGCTTAAAAACATTAATGTGTATTAATAGCGCTCAATTGTTGTTAACTGCGTGTTCTACACACAGAAATCCGACAATAAATGGGCCTCTACATGGACAATACATTATATCGATTTTGACTCGCACGTGCTCGTATATACATGTGGTTCAGTATAATAGTGGAGCCTACCATTTTTCTTGTATACGCGTTCGATGTTTTTATCATTTATATAAAAAAAATCTACATTAGACTTCAAATGTTTCTTCGGAAAATAAAAGATTAGAATATCATAAAAACAAAACAGTAATCTTTGGCGGGTTCTAATGTAATTTTACATAGAATTTTCAACGTTTTTCTATCCTTATTCTCGCTCAATTAAAAAAATATTTCGGCGTATATAAAATTGAAATAAAATTCTCTGCCTCTTAAACGACATCAAATGTGCCACAATTGGGTATCATGAATCGTTATATATGACGTGCAGTAAATATTCATATATTCTTTTATACATAGGATGCTTCAATTTTGACACAAAAACTATTTCATTGAAAACCCTCTCACTCGGCTATCTAAAAAAAGGTAAACACGCTTCCCTAGAATATGCAATAAATTAGCATTAAAAGTTTTCTTATTTTAGCAGCATTCCAGAAACACTTGGCGTTACCAACCTTGTCATCTGGCCATGTTTAAAACAACCATTTAATTTTTTTGTTAAGGTTATTGACAATTCAACTCGCACATTTTCTTTGTGTGCTTACGAGGGCGGTCAAAAGTTCGTAGAACTCGGTATGCTACTTTGTCGCACGGTATTGAATTTGGTCTCATTTGAAAGCGTGTTCCTTCAAAACATTACTGCAAAGATATTAGATTTTTACATCACTGTATGTGGGCAGGACACTCTTCAGAGAAAGCCTACCTCCATGAATTCACAGGTACTACCAGAAGTGAATGTAGCTCATTATGGAAATTTCTCCGGACGGCGGTGAAAACTCAAATGAAACTTAACAATGTACAGTTGCTGTAACTGGTAATGAAGTCCTTGGTATTCAACAGCAATGAAATAGTTCTTAGAGTTCAAGAATGGAATGAGCGTCCTTGAAGATCATCCAAGGTTCAAAAGACTTGCTGATGTCACCACTAATGATATACGTGCTGGTACAGTGGCATTGATAATGAATAAAGAGCCAAATAAGAAAGATGAGATAGCCACAAAATATGACAACTCTGTTGAATGTGTTTTCAACATTAATCAATTAACATTGGGTATTCCAGGGTGTCTTCTAGATGGGGTCCCAGAATCTTCATGTACAAAAGTGATACCAATTGACATATTCACATCCACACCTTCTATACACTTAGAATGAGGACCGAGGCAAGTTTAATCTATATGTGGCCAACGGTGATAAGACATACATTAATCAGTGGAATTACGAGTGCATTTAGTGGAAGCACCTAGATCTCCCACCCCTAAGAAGATCATCACTCGGTCACCATAGTGCAAGGTCTTCATCGCTGTTTCTGAGATCCAGGGAGAGTCTTGATGACAGATCATTTGCCAAATGAAAGTACAATCATAGGCATATATCATACAATATAGCAAAATTGAGGCAAGCCATCATGTGAAGAAGGTTGATGGTAGGAATGTGACTGTTCTCGGATTGTGTTCTGTACGTTATTCTTAGTTTGTCAAGCTGCCATTCACGACAGAGGGGTCAGTTAACTAAAGTAACCACATTGTGGTTCAGGCATGACCTCCAGTTAGTGAAACCTATTTTAGAATTTTAAGTCCTACCTTCATAATATCAGGTTTGCTGGTGATCAATGCTGGTGAGCCCTCACGGAAGAGTGGCTCAAGGAGCTATCGGAAGACTTCCATTTTGTTGACGAAGAAGGTTTCAAGAAAAATTGCGACGGGTGCATTATGGTTTGTAGTGACCATGCTCAAGAGTGAGATAGAAAGAATTTGGCTAGTACTCTTTCAAGTACCTTGTTCTACGAACTTTTGACCGCCCTCGTACCTTCCAGCTAATGTCAGGTTTGATCATGTTGATTACAAGGTTGTGAAGGTTCCGGGGCACCCACTATAAATGAGTGACGGGGATGTGCGGCCACATTGACCACAATCTAAACCAATGACCTCCTTATTTATTTTTTTGTTTTACTGACACCAAAAGATCCCCCTTTTCAAGAATTTTGAACAAATTTCTGATAATCTTGTATCGATTGACCCCGTTTTTTCTCTAATATTCACGAAATTCATTATATTTCTGCAAATTTATATTCAGAACATTTCACATTTTGATGACTTTTTGTATCAAACATTTGATGATAGAAAATTATAAGCCAACGTATACGTACTATTATATAAGCCAAGATATTTAAAAATATTACATGATATTAAAAAGAACGAGCACTATATATAGCTTACTCATGCAATACTGACTCAATTCTATATCAGCAGTTACCGGATATCATCGGATATGATGTTCATGATCACTCCTCCCTAGGTCATACATAAATTCGCCCAGTCCTATTTCCCTAATATGAAATTTAAAAAAGGGAATTTTCAGCTCGGCAGAGGTGGGCCTCGAACCCACGCCGCAGCTACATACAGAATACTCAAGTCCAGCGCGCTAATCCATTGGACCACATGAATCGAATTTATTATAGGCTAGCTTAGGCTACAGGCAACTCCAACATTTATCGGGCATACAGTATAATAGAAATACAACAATACGTGTACGTGGTCCGCACAATACATGGTATATCGGTTCGAGCAATGTATAGCGAGCCTGCCATTTTTGAGCCTGCCATTTTTCTTGTAGACCTATAGTCCCAGGGGTATTATACGTTGGGTTCCCTCCCAGTTTATTCATTGCAAGATTTTTGCATAGAACCCCCAAGATAATTTTAGAAAATGGAAGATTAGAATACCATAAAAACGATACAGTAATCTTTATTGGGGTTCTATGTAAAAAAAATTCATCATTTTGTGAGCGTTTATTTCACTAAATTAAAAAAATATTTTGACGTATATAAAATTGAAATAAAATTCTCTGCATCCTAAACGACACCAACTGTCCCATAATTGGGTATCACGAATCGTTATACATGTTGTACAGTTAATATTCATATATTAATTTATACATATGATGCTTCAGTTTTTACAAAACAAATTTAAGCGAAAACCCACCCACTCGGCTATTTCAAAAAGATAATCAGACTTCCTTAGAATGTGCAATAATTAGCATTAAAATCAAGTAGTTTTTTTACGCATTTTAAAAACGCCGTGGCCCGATGACGAATGCCGCTGTGATTCATGATTGCTGCGCACGGAGTTCATAAGGTGACTGTTGCATGATCAAAGGGACTATCCCGAGACACGTAATTCCGAATCTACAATAATTCGAATCCAATTTAGTTGCGTTGTATATTATGATAAAGTGATCCAAACAAGCAACATATGCTAGGAACCGATTAAAAAAACCCGGTGGCGTTACAGCAGGACGTTTGCGGCATCACGCGATAAGGAGCTCATTCACGCGATAACCTGGACTAAATTAATCCGGATATTTATGTGGTTCGTATTGAAATGCATCAAAAACTAGTGAGATTTTGATAGTAGAATCCAGATGGTAAAATCATAGACGTTGCACCGAATCGAATTGCATACATTATTCGAGTTTTATTTCGTGTACATGTAGAGATCGGGATAATATAGACTCAGGAAAAAGACACAATGGCCGATTCAAAGCTACTAAACCTCGAAGGAACTGTTAGTAACGCCGATCTTGTTCAATGCAGCATCTGCCATGCCGCTATTGACAAACCTAAGGCACTACCGTGTCTTCATACCTTTTGCTTGAAATGTCTCACCAGTTGGGCTCAAAGCTCGGCAAAGAAACACCCGGATAAGTACAAGGACGCGGTATCGTGCCCCACCTGTCGCGAGGACTTTCCGTTACCAAAAGATGGAGTGAAGGAACTCAGGACTAACTTTTTCATCAGCAAATTGAAAGAGCGCAATGAGATTATGGGAAAACTGTGCAAGAAAGATGCCAAGATTCCATGTACCTCGTGTGATAATTCTGACAACCGGGCTTTTGGTCGCTGTGTAGAATGCAACGATTTTTTGTGTAAGAAATGTTTGGATATTCACAAGTCGTTGCGCATACTGAAACATCACCACGTGCTTACACTGGAGGAGCTGCGCACGGGAAAATTGACTATGCACAATCTGCCCAAACAAGAGATGTGTCCAAAGCACACGCGTGAAGTTTTGTATTTCTACTGCGAGACTTGTGATGAGCCAATGTGCCGAGCTTGTACCGTCTTAGACCACCCGCTTCCCGATCATAAACAGATAGACCTGAAGACTGCGGCTGAAGAGAGAAATGATAAACTCCAAGAGTTATTCAAGCAAGTTGAACTCATTCCTAAAGCTATTGATACCGCGACTACGGAGAATGAGAAAACCGCTGAAGTACTGGGCGACAATGTGAAGAAAGCTATTAGTCTCTACAAGGAAACGGCTAAGAAAGCAGAAACAGACTTCATACAGAAAATGAAACAAGATGAAAAGGAATTCACACAGAAAATAAAAGAGTTGGAGGCAAAACGAATCAAGGAGATAGAAGCGCACAGTGATGGCCTACAATTTCAGAAAGCGCGTCTGTGTACTTCAATGGAGATGACACAACAGATTACGCAGAATGGTTCCGAGCATGATATAGCCACAATGTATTCATCGCTCTCTAATACCATGCAACGGATGTCCAAATTGACTCCAAAAGCTGTCAGAAAGTCCATAGGTAAAATTGAATTCATACCAGGCGAGGATCTTGCTAACGGTCTGAGTTCTCTCGGTTCACTCAATACTTACGAGCAATGGACTCTAGGAAAGACCATTGCATCGCGACAGTTCAATAATGGAAAATACATCGTTTTCGACAAAAATGACGAAATCGCTGTTGCAATCCAAAGTGGCAATAAATACGTTCAGGTTTTTGATGAAAATGGCACAAACAAACGGCAAATCCAAACGCGCGATGCAGGTGGACGCGATCCAAGGAATTGTTCGAATCCATGGGGCCTGACAATCGCGCAAAATGGCGACTATTTCATCACGGACTCTAATCCATACGTGAAAGTTTTCAACGCGGAGGGAAATTTCAAGCAAACGTTTGGTGTTCAGAATCCAAACGGCAACTGGTCATACGATGATGATTCCTACTTGTACGGTATAGCCATTGACAACAATGGTCGCGTGTATGTCGGAAGTTCTAACCAGTACATTAGTATCCATAACCAAGACGGTACTCGAGTATCTGGCTTCAACCTCAACAATATGTATCCATGGTTCATCGCCATTACCGCAGATGATAACGTCATCGTCAGCGATCATGGCGGCTGTCAACAGGCTATCCACGTGTACGACACAAAAGGCACTCAACTCCACACCTTCGCCAATCCACCAGAAGGTAACTTCCACCCTACAGGATTATGTGTGGTCCAAGATGAAGTCTTCGTTGCTAGTTACACAGGACCCAGAGTAGTCTACCGTTACTCTCTCACAGGTGACTACATTGGAATTCTGACGAAGGAAGTCACATCTCCCTGGGGAATGGCACTCAAAGACGACGGGGAAGAGCTGCTTGTCTGTGACAAGAATTCCATCAAAGTATTTCAACTGAAATAGTAACATTCATTCACATTAACTATCATCTAGATACCGACAATTATCCAAAGGACTCGACAATGATCGAAATCGATTATCATGATTATATCCAAAGGACATGGACCGCATTACCGCATCCGTTTGATCAGGGGCACTCGACCTTCATTTTGATGGAGGTGTGCGGCTCTGAAACAAAATGGTTTGGAATGAATTGGGGTCTTGGTGGAACTGATTTGTAGGGATAAGTTAATGTACTATAAGAACTGATTCTTGAGTGCAAAAAAAGGGGCACGATCAACATGATCAAGTGAAATGAGCCTAATGTCGCTAACATTGACTTTCAGTTATTAGCAAAGCAAGTTCATTTCGGAGGGGGTTCTTTCTCGGGTTGAAGGTGTACAGGGATATGCCACCGTTTTGGGATACCTTTTCAGCGATTTTGGTATCGATGCTTAGGTTTTAAGTGAAGACCAATGCTCCTAATTAGGCGCATTTGGGCAAAAGTGCCCTTAAAAGCACCTAATTTGGACAAATCTGGGCGCTATTTTGGTGCTTTTTGTGAAATATTGGTATAATGGGTTGCATATATAAACAGCAAAAAGCAGATATACAAAAATTCAGCATCAGAAAGTCTTCGTGGCGCATCTCCGTACAAAATTTTTCGAAAACCCCCGCCCCTCGTGCTAATATTATTTTGTTTCACGTTGTGCTCAGCAACTGATGAATTGTACCAGACGTTAAAATTCCACGTGGTTTAAATCAAAACAGTTTTTGAAGGGCTCCTAGCTGATGTAAAATATCTTGGGATTTGATATTTATCATGTAATCTTATGTAACTAGGAAATCAGACAAGTTAGATGTTGAACTGAAATTTTACTCTACATTGAAGCTTTGGAGTGAAAAAATATTGAAAATGGAATTTAAAGATCATGATCTCTGATATAACACGTTTAAGAACTTACTTTATAGTAACTTAAATACGTCTAGGCCTGTTCTTTTGTGCCATTCTCCATTGTATTTCTTTTGTTCAAAGTTTGCAGATCAATTGTCGATTATATCTAGTTAATGTGGACAGTTCAAGTTAATCTTGGTCAGGTCAAGATAATCTTAGACCTAAAATATTTAGGCATTTTGGGGAAAAATTGTATGTGTTCAATACCAAAGATCAGAATTTCCAAATGATTCGTGCAATTGACTGACATAAATGGCAAAAATTGCAACACCTGTAGCTATTTATGCAATTTGTAAAAATTGCTTACATACGTGGCTATTTGTGCTATTTGTACACTTTCTTGCAACTGTAGGCTATTCGTGCAATTTACTGACATAAATTCCACAAATTGCAACACCTGTGGCTATTTATACAATTCGTCCGGCATAGATTGCATCAATTGCAGCTATCTGTGGCTATTTATGCAATTTGTAAAAATTGCTTAAGCAACTGGCTATTTGTGCTATTTGTACTATTTATACAAATTGCACACTTTCGTGCAATGACCAATCCTGCGCCTTTATGACCGACATGGGGTATTGATTTGTTATCAGAGACTGGATAAAGCCGCAGTATATAATTTCGGTCAAATTGTAACCCTGTTTGCCAACAATTATGATATAATATTAATAACAATTTTACTGTAACTGTTAGGAAGGGTTTTTGTCCGTTTTAAGTCGAAATAATGAGGTAAAATGAAAGAAACCCCAACTACTATCTGGGTCATATATATATATATATGATTGTTATAATTACAACATTGCTCTGTTGTCCTACAAACACCACTAATTTGACCGATTCCAAAAAAAGTGTAATCTGGGATATGTTCAGATTTGAACAGGTGGTATGCAGGGCCATTACTCCTAGGGTCAGCTAGTACAAAAATAAGGTTTGCTAGCCCGAGAAATAAAAAGTGGTCGCTAGCCCGAAAGTTAGGTTTACGGGTAGGTTTAGAGTTTTAGGGTTTAGGGGTAGGGTACTAGAGAACTTTCGGACCAGCGACTCCTTCATTTTTCGGTAAGTGAACCTTATTTTCGGACTAACGGATCTAGACCGAAATAAAAACCATATTCATTCGAAAAGATCGTATAATGGATTTAATTCATTCGAAAATCTGCGTAACTGTCTTTAGCATCATTGGCTTGCAAATGGGCCATTCTCTGGGATATCGTTTTCTTTGTGCGCTTTATCTTTCAGTTTATGACAGGGTTAGTAAGAAGGTTGGGAACATTTGGAACAACCTAAAGGAATGGTCTAAATGGGAAACTGTCAATAGAGGTACCCGATTGGTGACCACACCATAACATTACCCTTTTTCATAAAAGTACGATTACGAAATTAATTGATAAACTTATTCGTATATCATATTAGCTATGGTAATAAACATGATATTAAAAGGATGAGAACTATTACTCATGCATTATTGACGCGATTATATAATATTCGTGATTGCTGCGCACAGAGCTCATAATATAAGGTAACCCTTAGATGATCAAATGGTATCCAGGGACCGGGCCAGGCACATCATTTCAATATTGACTAAATTATCAGCAGTTATCGAATATGATATTCATAAGGTGACCGTTACATGATAAAAGTGGTTGTTCTTGGGCACATAATTCCTAATCGACACTATTGGAAGCCAATTTAGTTGTGTCATCTCTCATGTAATTGGATTTGGACCAAACAAGCAGTATATGAACCGTTCAAATGTACATCGGGTGACAAAATACATGCGTAACGTAGCATCACTCGCCAATTTGGATTAATTCGGAGCTTTTGCAGTTCGCATGGAGAATTCATATGCAAAAACCGATCTATAAATTGTTCTCAATATAATTGGTGAAATATAAAGAAAATAGTAAGAAAATGTGTGCTATTTTTGATCATAAATTCATCAATCTACCTTGACAATTTTAAAGTAGGGTGTTAATTTACAGCTAGCATTATAGGGCAGATGTTGATGGCCTTAGGGAGTGTTCATAAATACTTTGCTGGAGTGGAAATTTCTGATCCGCCCTTTTTATGGTCTAAATTGTTTGGACCCCCCTTCATGTCCTAAAAAAGAAACCACAAATACAATGTTATTAACCCATTAGCTAAAGCTAAAAATTAGCGCTTGGAGTTATTACTCATTGGAGTCATAGTTTTCCACCCAAATTGTAAAGTTCGCAAAATGATTTTGTTGGTTTGAAGCTTGTGAGTACACAATTGAAATACTTAACATTCATGCGCGCGGAAGGCGCAAAACATTTGAATGTGCATGCCTTGTCGTACATATTAGCCCGGACTTTTACCATCAAATTAAGGACTAAATTTTTGTTGATCCCCCTGACCCAAAATATTTTTGATCCCCCATATTTTCCAGCCCCCCCCCCCCCTCCACCAAAGTATTTATGAACACTCCCTTAACTCAAAAAGTTTGAAATTGCGTTTATCGGCTTTTGCATCTGAACTTATCATATCGAAATACGTCAAAAACATACAGTAGTGAGTTATAGGCAATAGACTTTGACCGACTTGAAAGCGTCACATATAGGCTACTCAAGTCGCGAGTTGTTGTTTCGTGTACATGTACGTAGGCCAAAAAGGGCCGGGAACAAAGGCGAACAAAATGGCCGATTCAAAGCTACTAAACCTGGAAGGAACTGTTAATAACGCCGATCTTGTCCAGTGCGGCATTTGCCATGTCGCTATTGACAAACCTAAGGCATTGCCATGTCTTCATACATTCTGCTTGAAATGTCTCACAAGTTGGGCTCAAAGCTCGGCAAAGAAAAATCCGGATAAGTACAAGGACGCGGTATCGTGCCCCACCTGTCGCGAAGACTTTCCGTTGCCAAAAGGTGGGGTCAAGGAACTCCGGACTAACTTTTTCGTCAGCAAATTGAAAGAGCGAAATGAAATTATGAAGCAACTGTACGAGAAAGATGCCAAGATTCCATGTACCTCGTGCGATAATTCTGATAATCAGGCTGTTGGTCGATGTGTAGAATGCAATGATTTCTTGTGTAATAAATGTGCGGAGAGTCACAAATCGTTGCGAGTATTGAAACATCACCACGTGCTTACATTGGAAGAACTCCGCACGGGAAAATTGACCATGCACAATCTACCTGAGCAAGAGATGTGTCCCAAGCACAAGGGTGAAGTTTTGCGGTTCTACTGCGAGACATGCGACGAGCCAATGTGCCGAGATTGTACCGTCGTAGGCCACCCACGCCCCGATCATAAACAGACAGAGCTGAAGAGGGCGGCCGACGAGCGAAATGACACACTCCAAGGGTTACTCAAAAAGGTGAAACTCGGTCCCAAAGCTATTGATATTGCCACTGCACAGGATGAGAAAACTGCTAAAGAATTGAGAGCCAATGTGCAGAAAGCCATCAGTCTCTACAAGAAGACGTCAAAGAAAGCAGAATCGGAATTCACGCAGAAAATGAATGCATTAGAGGCAAAACGAAGAAAGGAGATAGAAGCGCACAGAGATAGTCTGCAATTTTGGAAAGCACGTCTTTATACTGCAATGGAGATGACACAACAGATTACCCAGAACGGTTCTGAGCATGATGTAGCCACTATGTATTCATCGCTCTCTAATACCATGGATCGAATGTCTACGTTGAATCCAAAAGCTGTCAGAAAGTCAATGGGTAAAGTTGACTTCATACCAAGCGAGGATCTTGATAACGGCCTGTGGTCTCTTGGTTCACTCAATACCTACGAGCAATGGGCTCTAAGAAAGACTATTGCATCGCGATTATTCACTACGGGAAGATACATCGTTTTTGACACAAATGATGACATCGCTGTGGCTACATTCAACAGTGGGCATTACGTTCGAGTTTTTGATGAAAATGTGACGAACAAGCGGCAAATCCAGACTAGCGGTGCAGGTGGCGGCGATCCTCAATGTGGTTCGTATCCATTTGGCCTGGCAATCGCGCAAAATGGCGACTATTTCATCACGGACACTAATCCATACGTCAAAGTTTTCAACGCACAATTAACTTTCAAGAAAAGGTTCGGTGTTCAGAATCCTAACGGCACCCTGTCACAAAGTGAAAACTCCCGGTTGTACGGTCTAGCCATTGACAACAAAGGTCGCGTGTATATCGGAAGTAATAATCGGTACATTAGTATCCATAATCAAGACGGTACTCGAGTATCTGGCTTCAAACTCAATAATTTGCATCCATACTTCATTGCTGTCACCGCAGATGATCACGTTATCGTCAGCGATCATGGTGGCTCTCAAGTAGCCGTCCACGTGTACGACGCCAAAGGTACCAAACTCCACACCTTCGCCACTCCACCAGGAGGTAATTTCTACCCTACAGGATTATGCGTTGTCCAAGATGAAGTCTTCGTCTCCAGCTACCAAGGAGTTCCAGCAGTCTACCGCTATTCTCTCACAGGTGACTATATTGGAATCCTGACTAAAGAAGTCAGATCTCCCTGGGGAATCGCACTCAAAGACGATGAAGAAGAGCTGCTTATCTGTGACAACAATTCCATAGTATTTCAACTGAAATAGGAACATTTGTTCACATAAACTATATCTAGAGACCCTATATCTAGAAAACCTAAACTTGACAATAATTATGCTATTTTATTAAGAGCATGGACCAAATACCGCACCACTGGGGCACTCAACGTTCATTACGCGGAGGTAAAACTGACCAATCAAATACGACTTGCTCATTACGTGAAGCGAATTTATTAATTTCTAGAATTTGCACGACGAGCTTCACGTAGTTGCAAGATATCCTCGGTCACGAAAGTTTTTGTCATTCATAATGCAGTGAATGAAAAATACGAACCGAATTATTATTAAGATGGACATGCACCATAACAGTTTGGACTTTCTTCTCCTAATATTTATCATACAAGAAACTCATACAGTATAGTTCATTTTTGAGCTATATTAAATAGCAGCATAGACTTAGAGAGTGATGGTGGTATATTATAATACTAGAGGCTAAAAGAATTGATTCTTGAGTGCAAAAAAGGATCAAGATCAAGGGAAATGAGTCTAAATTGCCTAACATTGACTTTTAGTTACTGGCAAAATAAGACCTAATTTATTTTGTTTCTAATTGTTTTCAGCAGCAGATACATTGCCTATAACCTAAGTGGTAACGAGAAGTTAATATTCCGTATTTTGTATCAAAACGTAGCATTTTTGAAGTGATGTAAAAATAACTTTAATTTAATATTTTCGACATTGAATAATTTCCTTGATCATGTAATCTTCTGAAATCAGACAGCTTAGATGATGAACTGAAAATTTACTCAAAATTTTAGCTTGGGGGGGGGGAATATTATTTTTGTTTGGAAGAATTTATTTAGAATTGCATGTGGGCCCTGAAGAGCTGGAGCATGCTCAACCTGGTGGCGTCAGGTGAAGTCTTTACCGCCACATATATACTAAAAGCTACATACAGGCTGTATCAAAATCTTGATCATGTATAAATCTTGTGAAGCTAGAGAATCAGACAATTTAGATCTTGAACTATAAAAAATGTACCTTTGGAGTGAACTATTATTTTTGTTTGCAGGAACTTATGGTTTCAAATAACTGGAGGAGAAGTCCATAGGGTCCTGAAGAGCTGGATTGTTAGGGGCGTAAATACCTGAGATGCGAGTTGCGAGTCCAACTGGGGGTCTTTACCGCCAATTAATACCAAAACCTACATGTAGCTTATTAGTACCGTAAAATTTGAAACAACTCTTCCTTGATCATATTTATGTTACGTTGAAGCAAAACCGTTGAAATGACAATTTTGAAACAAGAGTGTATTTTGTTTAAGAATCTCCTTTTGATTAACTTGAGATATTGTTCAAATACTTGTTTCAAATCAACTTATGATTTTTAAAAGAACCTACTTTAAAACAACTAGTAGTTTGTAAAAGAGCTTATTTGTCAAGCAGAATTATTATCTCATCGTCTGAAAATCAATACATCGTGTATCTACGTGCATAGAAGATGCACGTGTATTGATTTTGTTTCCCTGTCTGTACAAATTATTTACCAGGCGTTGTCGCTGTGCGTTGGGTGATAAAATGCTTTCCAGTATCCGGTGACCGGGCTACGGACACATCATTCCAATATTGACTAAATTACTAGCAGTAATCGAATATGATATTCATAAGGTGACCGTTACATGATCGAAGTGGTTGCCCTCGGGCACGTAATTTCCCAATCGACACTATTTGAAGCCAATTTAGGTGCGTCATTTCTATCCCGTAATTGGACCAAACAAGCAACATGTGAACCGTTAAAACGCGCATTAGTTACGAAATGCATGCGTAAAGTGGCATCACGGGCTAAGTTGGATTGATCCGGATCTTTTGCAATTATTCATATGCAAAATCGATTATACATTTCTCTCAACTGAATAAGAAATATTGTGCTACTTTTGACCATAGTTTCATCAATACAAGCGGGTACCCGCTAGATGAGTAAATGGGAGCGGTTAGTAAACGGGAGCGGTTAGTATAAACGATGGAAATGGTAATCATGGCAATTGGTATCGCTTTTAACAGCTCAATTTATTATTAGCTATTATTACGCGGTTAGTTATTTGGTAGGCCTACCATTTGTTGCCACTACTTTGCAAACGACTTCCTAAGCATAAAATCTTTTGCGTAATATTTCTACCAAACACCCTTTTTACTTATTTTTTCTTTGTCTTTCCCTTTTTTCTTTCAGTCTCTCTCTCTCTCTTTCCAGCGTTCCATTTCTCTTTCTTTTTCTTGCTTGTTCACTTTCTTTCTCTCTCTCTCTCTCTCTCTCCCTCCCTCTCTCTCTCGTCTTTCTTTCTTTCTTTCTTTCTTCCTTTCTCTTTCTTACTTTCCCATTGTTTCTCTTTCTTTTTTCTTTACCTAGCTGGGGGGTTTTCAACCCCCCGAGCTAGGTACTGTTTTGCTATCCGATTCTTCTTTCTTTCTTTCTTTCTTTCTTCTTCTGGCAACAAACTTTAAAATGCTTCTCCTCCTACATGTTCCACCCTAAAATTAGGTAACTTGCATATATGCATCGGCTATATCCAATGCCCATAGTGTCTAAACAGAATTGGGGTCAACGGTCATTAAAGGGGCATTTCTGGTATTTAACCAAATATCTTCAAAATGATTCTTCTGTCACATATTATATAGTACAATGATGTCATTTGCATATATCCATCGGCTATACCACACGCCTATAACTTGTATACGGAATTAACACGGTTGTTTGATGTATATAGAATTAGCTTCATTATTAAGTAAATGCAAACTATAGATGGCGCTATTTATCCTAAATCATATTTTTTTATTTGCAAGGGGCAGGTGATTAATACTGCCATTAAAACAGCTGGAATAGGTGAAACAAGCAACAAGGAAATTTTATAAACATTTTTATCAAACAATAAAAGGAGTTATTTGTATTAATTAAAAGCTTGAAAGAGTAATTTACAGTAACTAAATAGCGCCACCAATTTTGTCATTAATAGATACATTTTATATCCGAAAAAGCTATAAAATGCTATAAAAGTGAAAAATTGTGTAAAAGAGGGGAAATTAAAGTTGAGAATGACTCAAAAGCATCTGTATACATTAGCATGATATCACATTTAGCTGTTTAAGCCTAAAATTTGGTTGTACATGATGTTTTGTTTGAAAACTAATAAATGATCCCATCAAACAACCGTGAATTGGGGTCAAAGGTCATTAAGGGGTGAAATCTTACAACTGCATTATCTGGACATATGTAATGGGTATGGCGCTCAAACTCGGTGAAAACAGATTTCATGACCAGGGGAACATTTTGCAGGGGTCAGTTCAAAGGTCATACATAGGTCAAATTTTAGAAGTGCATTTTCCAGACACATGTAAGGGGTACGGGGCTCAAACTTGGTGACAACAAACTTGATAACCAGGGCAACATTTTTGGAACACTTTACAGGGTCAGGTCAAAGGTTATCTGGGGTCAAATCTTATAATTTCATTTTCTGAATATCTGTAAGGGGTATGAGGCTCAAACTCAGTGACAATAAATCTCATGACCAGAGGAACATTTTGCAGGGGGGTCATGGCAAAGGTCATGCAGAGGTCAAATCTCAGAAACATATTTTCTGGACATCTATAAAGAGTACAGGGCTCAAACTCTGTGACAACAAAGTTGATGACAGGGGAACATATTTGGAACATTTTGCAGGGGTCAGTACAAAGGTCATCTGGGATCAAATCGTAAAATTGCATTTTCTGGACATCTGTAAGGAGTACGGGACTCAAACACAGTGACAACAGACCTCATGACCAGGGGAACATTTTTGGAACATTTTGTAGGGGTCAGATACCCCCACAACACCAACACGCCCAGCTAGGTTTGTGGTCTATGACCACCATTTGCCACTAGTTTTTTTTTTTTTTCTTTCTTTCTTTCTTTCTTTCTTTCTCTTTCTTTCTTTACACAGCCGTGACGTTAGTCACGGCTGTGTCCTTTTGCTTACAGGTTCTTTACACAGCCGTGACGTTAGTCACGGCTGTGTCTTTTTTCTTACAGGTTCTTTCTTCTTTCTTTCTTTCTTCTTTCTTTCTGTCAACCATTACATTTGCTCTATCACTCACACGCTTACATCGTTTTTGACCTAACTTGGTCACAATAATCATTGACCGTGCCCCTACATGTCATATGAAACTTACGGGGTCAAATGTCACGCAGGGGTCACAGGGGTCAAAAACGTGATTTCAACTAAAAATGCATCTTCTCCCACAACTTACGTCGGACAGCAACCCCACTTGCACACATGTATTGCTATTACCCAGTGTCTATGTGGTGTACACAGATTTGGGGTCAAATGTCATTAAGGGTCACTTCCGGTATAAAACGAAAAACCTTCAAAAATTTTATTAGCTAAATAAAACATAGCACAGTAACGGTATGTTCGCATATGATCTGCAGTCACCCAATGTATATGTGGTATTTTTTTTATTTGGGGTCAAAGCTCATTAAGGGGTCACTTCCGGTATAAAAAGAAATACCTTTAAAATGCATCTTCTTCCACAAATTATGTGTGACAGAGACGCCACTTGCACACATGCATTGTTATTACCCAGTGTCTATGGGGTGTACACAGATTTGGGGTCAAAGGTCATTAAGGGGTCACTTCCGGTATAAAAGGAAATACCTTCAAAAAATTTTATTAGCTAAGTAAAACATTGAACAGTAACGGTATGTTCACACATGATCTGCAGTCACCCAAAGTATATGTGGTATTTTTTTATTTGGGGTCAAATCTCATTAAGGGGTCACTTCCGGTATAAAACGAAATACCTTTAAAATGCATCTTCTTCCACAGATTCTGTAGGACAGTGACGCCACTTGCACACATGCATTGTTATTACCCAGTGTCTATGGGGTGTACACAGATTTGGGGTCAAAGGTCATTAAGGGGTCACTTCCGGTATAAAACGAAATACCTTTAAAATGCTTCTTCTTCCACAAATTACGTAGGACAGTGACGCCACTTGCACACACGCATTGTTAAACACGGTGTCTATATGGTGTGCACACATTTGGGGTCAAAGGTCAGTAAGGGGTCACTTCCGGTATAAAACGATATACCTTCAAAATGTCCGTTCTGCCACAAAAAGCATAGCAAAGCGATGCCACGTGGACACGTGCATTGACATTAGCCAATGTCTATGGGGTTTTCATATATTTTGAGGTCAAAGGTGATTAAGGGGTTACAACACGGCTGTGTTTGTGGTCTTAGACCACAGCTAAGTCTAGTTCTTTCTTTCTTCTTCTTCTTACACAGCCGTGACGTTAGTCACGGCTGTGTCTTTTTTCTTACAGGTTCTTTCTTCTTCTTCTTCTTCTTCTTCTTCTTCTTCTTCTTCTTTCTTCTGTCAACCATTATATTTACTCTAGCACTCACATGCTTACATCGATTTTGACCTAACTTGGTCACAATGATCATTGACCATGCCCCTACATGTCACATGAAACTTGTGGGGTCAAATGTCACGTAGGGGTCATAGGGGTCAAAAACGTAATTTCAACTAAAAATGCATCTTCTCCCACAACTTACGTAGGACAGCGACGCCACTAACACACATGCATTGTTATTAACCAGTGTCTATGTGGTGTACACAGATTTGAGGTTAAAGGTCATTAAGGGGCCACTTCCGGTATAAAACGAAATACCTTCAAAAATTTTTATTAGCTCAGTAAAACAAGGGACAGTAACGGTATGTTCACATATGATCTGCAGTCACCCAATGTATATGTGGTATTTTTTTAATTTAGGGTCAAAGCTCATTAAGGGGTCACTTCCGGTATAAAAAGAAATACCTTTAAAATGCATCTTCTTCCACAAATTATGTAGGACAGAGACGCCACTTGCACACATGCATTGTTATTACCCAGTGTCTATGGGGTGTACACAGATTTGGGGTCAAAGGTCATTAAGGGGTCACTTCCGGTATAAAACAAAATAACTTCAAAAATTTTTATTAGCTAAGAAAAACAAAGCAGAGTGATGGTGTGCTCACACATGAATTGTGATTACCCAATGTATATATGGTATTTGTTATTGCGAATTTCAAAAAAATCGTGCAAAGAAGACCAACAACTAATATACATATGCCAAATATGCCAGCGAATCCTTTTCAAACAACAGGTTAGAGCATTATATCGAGACAAATATAATGAGCGCATCCTACTCAAGAGTATACCAGCAAATATTGCAATTGCAGAATTTGCTCTTACTTCAGATAATGATAACCAAAATAAATGGATCTGTGAAACATGTCATAGAAATATGTTATCAAATTCTGTTCCTAGATTAGCAACAGTAAATAAGCTTAGCTTACATGAGCAGCCACCTGAACTATCTCAGTTAAATATGCTGGAAAGACATCTCATTTCGCCTGCCATACTATTCATGAAGATGATTTCACTTATAAAGGGTGCTCAAAAGGAATCAATGGACAGGTTGTATGCGTCAAAGCTAATGTCGATAATACTGCACGATGTTTACCAAGACTGCCAACAGAACAAAGTCTAATCAGAGTGAAACTAAAAAAGAAATTAGAGTACAAAGGACATCACATGTGTCAGGACATAAATCCAACAAAAGTAAGGCAAGCGCTTGTCTGGTTAAAACAAAACAATCCACAGTATGAAAGTATTGATATAAATTTCGACGAGTTTGACACTATGTTACACGATCAGTTACTTCGCAATGAAGAACATCAGGCAGAAAACGATGCGTTGGAAGAAACAATGTCGGAATCAAGTCACCACACTAATGCTTCAGATGAACTTTTCCATGATACCTCGAAGAACGATGATAAGTCATTCATACAAAGTACCGACTATGACGGAAGTTCTAGTCAATGTTACGATGACCACGTTAATGAGAACAGAGATCATGACTTCCATGATGATGATCTGGCCATTAGATTAACCTATGCAAACAGAATTTTCGCAAATTTTCATCAAGGAGATGTCCAATTCAGCGAAGAATCAAGAGCTGTACAATGTTCGTGTAATGCATTAGTAATGTTATGCTATATACCGAGTATTTCCCACAAATTGACATCCGATGATTTAGACCAAATTCTGATATATGGTGATGAATTGTACAAGACAACATCTCAGGAACTAAATGCAAATGGCCAACTCGATCGTAGCAAGTATCTAGATAGTGAACAATTGCCGACGACTTGTACCTTTGGCAATTCATCTTTCCCGATTCGATATCTGATTCAAAGATGTGGAAGATTAGACGCTACTCCAGACAGTGCGTTAAGACCACTTAATGTTGAATTACAGGACGCATTCCATGTATCAAATTTTAACATTTTGATATTTGAACCTTACATGATGGCGATTTATAAGGACATTACATCAGGACAATATGTATTTTTTTATTCTCATTCTCGAGATGAATTCGGTTTTCCAACATCAGAAGGAACTGCAGTTGCATTGTATTTTGAAAACTTTGAAAACCTTCACGACTATCTGCTTCTCTTGTCTGAGGAACTGCATCTAAGATACAAAACGTTTGTCATTCAACCACTAGCCATAGAAGTGGATACATATATATCTGTGAATGAAACAACAAACATTAAGTCTACCGATGTCATCCAAAATGAATCAGAATGTTCCAGTCATCTGGCCAGTGACAATATGAGTAATGTTGAAGATCAACACAAAGATGATATTGCTGATGATGCAAATAAAGATAGCCAAGCTACTAAAGACAATTCTGATATAGATCCTATGATGATAGATGAGCCTTCCGAATATAACCCTCCAGATGCATCAGAAAATAATGTACAAGCGGAAACTGACTATGTTACAAATACCTCAGCACCACTTTTTTCGTTTCTACATCCAGTAGATTTTGCTCAATATGTTGCAGACAAACATGATGAATCAATAATGTGTCTTGCTCCTGGCGAAGGAAATATACCTGAAAAGGTTTTGGAAATGGAATCAAAGAGTTTTCCAACTGAATTTCCTGATGGCAAAAACACCTACATGGAAAAGAGAGAGAAAAGATATCACCTTCACGATACTTTAATGCTCGCTTATTTTCAATGGACAACAGATTTGTCAGGAATCCGGAATACATATTTTTTTGCTTTGTATGCAACAGAGGTTCACCAAATTCACTCCGGTATTTCTATCGCAATTAGAGTAGGCAACACTAAGACAGCAGGAGGTAGAAAGATAACTGCATCTATGTTGCGAGACAAGGAACAAGTAAAAACCTAATCAAAAGGGACGAAGGATATAGATTCCTGACACAAATAAGAGGAACACCTGCTTATTGGGAAAGATCAAAGCGAGATCTGTTTGCAATGATACGTCAATTAGGAATCCCAACATTTTTCATGTCATTTAGTGCTGCAGATAGACGCTGGATCGAAATAACCAATGGTATCCTAATAGCACAAGGCAAACCACCAATGACTGAAGAGCAACATAAGAACATGACATGGGAAGATCACTGTACCATCATCATGTCTAATCCTGCAGCAGCAGCCAGAATGTTTGAACGAAGAGTGCACACTTTAATTAAAGATGTAATGTGCTCATCAGCTAACCCAATTGGTAAAGTTGAGGACTATTACTACAGGACAGAGTTTCAACAAAGAGGTTGGCCACACATTCACATGATGGTATGGGTTAAAGATGCACCCAAGTTTGATGAAGATTCTGATGAAGATATTACAGAGTTTGTTGACAAGTATATATCTTGTGAACAGCCCCCTGAGACTGATGAAGAATTACATGAACTAGTGACCAATGTGCAACTACACAGTAAAAGTCTGTCGGTTTAATTTTCCAAAACCACCATCCAACAGAACATTTATCTCCAGACCAGTTGAAGGGATAGAAGGAAATGAAGAAGATCTCGAATATCAAGAAGCTCTTGAACATAGAAAAGAAGATGAGACAAAGGCAAAGGAAACTTTAAAGAAGATTTGGGAACTTGTCGAAGGTAACACTGACGCAGAATTTGAACAAATACTCCGTACCGCACAAGTTACACAATCTGAATTTGAAGAGTACTTAGCATTGGTTACAAGAAAAAACACAATAAACCTGAAACGACGTATCCAAGATCAATGGATCAACAATTACAACCCACACTTGATTCGATGCTGGAATGGAAATATGGACATACAGTTTGTGTTAGATCCATTTGGTGCCGCCATGTACATGCTTTCCTACATTACCAAATCTGAAAGAGAAATGGGTGATTTGTTAAGAAATGCACAGAGAGAAGCAAGGGAATTGGGAAATGATGATGCTGTTTCGCAATTAAGAAAACTTGGTAGTGTTTATTTGCAACATAGAGAAATCAGTGTCATGGGCGCCATCTACCTAATCTGTAGCATGCCTCTACGAAATAGTACCAGAAAGGTCATCTTTGTTCAAACTGATTTGGACGGACACAAAATATCATTGCCATTGAAAGAGGTACAAGCAAACGCAGGGAAATCTGAACAAGTTTGGAAAACATCCCAAATTGAAAAGTATATAGGTAGACCAAGAACCTCAAAGTATAATAACATGTGCATGGCTAAATTTTTCTCCAGTCATTATCAAGTATCAGGCAAATCAGATAATATCAATGCCAGTCCAGATGATATAATTGATGACGAAACAGACAATGAAGAAGATAACGAAACAGATGTTGGAGATATTGAGCAAACTGAACCCGAGAATGAACAAGATGTACGTGATGACGAAACAAACAATGAAGCAGATAACGAAACAGATGTTGAGCAAACTGAATCAGAGAATGAACAAGATGTAGGTGATGAAGCAAGTAATGAGAAAGAAGCAAAATCTTGCCAACGAAATAAACCAATCGAACTGCAAAATTGCTCCATCAAGATGAAAGAACGTACAAGAGGAAAGCCAGCTGTTATTCGTTACCCAAGAGTATCAGTTAAGAAAGATAGTGAGCGTTATCATATGAACATGTTACGCTTATATTTGCCACACAGAAATGAACAAATCAAGCCAAATGCCTTTACCAAATATGAAGATTATCATATGAAGGGTAATGTGAATATCAATGGCAAAAGAGCACGAGTCAAAGATATAGTTAAAGAAAATATGAAAGAGTTTGAACCAGCAACTGATCAATTAGATGAAGCATGGGATGCGATTCAACATGTTGCAGACCTTCAAGATGCATGGGCAGCAATTAATCCACAAGGTGAACAACAACGTCTGGATGACAAATTAGACCGCAATTTAGTTCAAGATTCAGATGATGAATTTGCCGAAATTGAAATTCCTGAACTGCAGTCACGACAAAATATACATCAGGGAGATCAACCTAGATGTGCGATTGAAACATGCGATCCTGAAATAACCGAAGAACAAGCACAACACATGATGCGCCAACTGAACGAAAAGCAACGTCAGGTATTTAATCATGTTACAAAATGGTGTGACGATAAAGCAAGAGATCAGAGTGTCGACCCATTTCAAATGTTTGTTACTGGAGGTGCAGGAACCGGAAAGTCGCATGTTATCAAATGCATTCAGTACTATGCAAAAAAAGTATTTGCAGGCATGACAGAATCCGCCGAAGATATGACAGTCTTGTCACTTGCTCATCTTGGAACAGCTGCATTCAATATTTGTGGTCAAACAATCTGCTCCGGATTAAAAATTAATCCTAAATCTCAAAAACAATACAAACCACTTGGTGAAGAATCACTAAACACTTTACGAGTCAAATATCGGCATTTGCAATTAGTAATTATAGACGAAATTTCAATGGTTAGTACAACTCAGCTGACATATATATTCGGACGGTTGCAGCAGATTAAAGGAACATATACCGACTTTGGCAATGTGTCAATCCTAGCAGTGGGAGATTTCTATCAATTGCCACCAATTAGCCCACCAACACCATTATGCTTTCCACACGAAGAAATTTTGAAAGATATATGGAACCCACTCTTTCAAATAGTTGAGCTCAAAGAAATCATGCGCCAAAAAGATGATGCTATCTTTGCTCAAATGCTTAATCGGCTACGTGAACGGAAAAAGAAGCAACCACTGCAAAAGACAAACAAAGAATTGCTCGAATCGCGAAGAGTTGAGGAAAATAATCTAACAGCGCCTCCTGATGCATTGCATTTGTTTTACCTTAACAAAGATGTCGATAGCCACAATGAAAGAAAACTTGCGTCACTGAACACTGAAATGTTCACCATTAAAGCTAATGACGTTGACCAAAGAGGTGGACGAATTATCCAAGTGCATGAAACGCCACATAAAACAACACGTGCAGATGATACTTCTTTAGCATCTTACCTGAAATTAGCAGTAGAAGCTCGAGTTATGCTCATAGCAAATGTAAATGTTTCAGATGGACTATGTAACGGAGTTCCTGGCATAGTGAAAGGAATCGAGTTCTGCAATTCTCAAAATATGCCAATTGTTGTATATGTCAAATTTGACAGTGATCGAGTTGGAGCAAAAACACGAACTACCCAGTTTATTCCACCACACTATGCAGGATGTGTACCAATAAAGCCACGTAAAGAATCGTTCCAGGTCCGAGGTAGAACATTCACTACGACAAGAGAACAGATGCCATTGAAACTTGCATGGGCTGTTACTGTTCATAAAGTGCAGGGCCAAACGACAGATCAGGCAGTGATTTCTATGAAAGGTCTAAGAAAATCGATGGCTTACGTAGCACTCAGTCGAGTCACTCATCTTGAAGGAATGTATTTGATGGATTATGATGAATCCCGCATCTTTTGTAATGAAGATATCGAAGCAAACGTCGCCAAAATGCCTACATGTGATCTTTCCAAAGCAAACCCTTTGACAGAAATCGACCACAACACAAATTTTGTAATCGCTCATCACAACATACAGAGTTTACATCGACACATAGATGATCTCAAAAAGAACCCAGAAATAAGAAAGGCCCATGTGATCTGTTTGTCTGAAACATGGCTTACCGACGAGAGTAACCTCGACTCTGTTTCAATTGAAGGATACACATTGGAAGTAGTTAACTCTGGAAATGGTAGAGGTGTCGCTATGTATATTCAGAACGGCATCCGTTATACAGTAGTACCACTTTTCAGTAATGAATGTGATATACTTGCCATAAGAACAAGTGGAAAAACAAACTTACTGGTTGCGACAATATACAAGCATATGGCAACAAGTACAAGCACGTTTACCACAGAAATGAACAATATCACAGCCCAAATAGAAGTACTAGATACAGATTACAAAGTACTCGTCGGAGATTTCAATCGCAACTTGTTCAAAGAAACCATTTTACCCGCTTTCAGACAATACCATCAGGTTATCTCCAATTCTACCACCGCTAAAGGAACTCTGCTAGATCACATTTATGTCAAGCCCAAGCCCAAGCAATACCAAGCATCTGTAATGACAACATATTACAGCTACCATCAGCCAACATTTATTGCCATAACGTATTAGCAATTCTTTCAGTTAAACCATTTAGATTTACAAACGAAGACGATTCCTTGTACTGAAACAAAATAATAAAGGTGAAATGATTTATTATATGCAAAAGCAAGTTTACGAGCAGGATAACTGTATAACTTATGTCAAGATTAATATAAACCATGCACTTGGTAATGTCTTGCACGTCAATCTAAATTTTATATATCTTTTAAAAAGAATTGAGCTCAGTGAAACATTTTTATGTCAATCCAAGTATTTTGTTATACGCAATAATTGTGACATAGCAGATGTTAATTAATATCTACATAACATTGTTTAATTCTACAATGGTCTATGAATGTTTTATGAATCGGATTATTTAAATATTGTGTTTTTCCTGTATATTTTATATTCGTCTTCAACAGTTTCAATACCTCATTTATCAAAAACAACATTATATGAATCATGTCAATCAATTACCGAATTTCATCATACTATAACTTGTATATATAACGAACATCGTCATTCCATTGAACTACTTTTCAACATGTTCATATTCAAAGTGTAAAAAAAATGCATTTTCATAATTTGTTAGTGGTTCAGAGAATGTGTACACGTAGATGCCTCTATCTTAGTATTACTTTTAGAAAATGCAACGTACAATAAAAAATTATAAGTGACATAACCTCGATAATTATGTTGTAATTCTATTTATGCTTTCTCATTGTCCGGCCTATTATACATGACATCATTATATCAAATAATATTGTAGTCGCTTTTTATTCACTTTTTGGTAAATTATGTATATACCTTTACTTTGTGCAATATCAATCAAATATTCTGTTTATTTTTTAATAATGTATTAATGTCACTCTGTATAGCCTACTTAAAATAATTTGTCATGACTCATAATAAATTATTTGCAATTATTGTATAATACTATATGCTAACCAATAATTATAATTGAGTCTTAGTTAAGACTCGTATGCCCAGGGTAGGGCAATTTTTGCGTAAGTTAGAAATGGGGCAACTTTGTCTTCTCTGCAGACAAAGTACACTGGACCCCTTTCTATCTACAACAACAATTGCACTAGTCAGAAACGAGTCTTAGTCTCCTACTTTGTCTTCTCTTGATTTGACAAAGTACAGTCTTGCGGGTCCTGGGCACTGAGGACGAATCCGCAAATCTCTTGCTGCTTCAAATTGTTTAGGAATATCATCATTTGCATAGCTGAACCACGTGGCTTCAGCAGAGATGTGTTCGACAAAACACGAATATCTATGCCTGTGACCCTACTTATCTCCTTTCCCTGCCCATAAACACAAATTTGGTAACCACCATGCCCCTTCTGCCACAAATAACATGGCAAAGTAATGCCACGTGCACACATACATTGACATTAGCCAATGTCTATGGGGTTTTCATATATTTTGGGGTCAAAGGTCATTAAGGGGTAACAACACGGCTGTGTTCGTGGTCTTAGACCACAGCTAAGTCTAGTTCTTCTTCTTCTTTCTTCTGTCAACCATTACATTTGCTCTAGCACTCACATGCTTACATCGATTTTGACCTAACTTGGTCACAATGATCATTGACCGTGCCCCTACATGTCACATGAAACTTGTGGGGTCAAAGGTCATGCAGGGGTCACAGGGGTCAAAAACGTGATTTCAACTAAAAATGCATCTTCTCCCACAACTTACGTTGGACAGTGACCCCACTTGCACACATGCATTGTTATTATCCAGTGTCTATGTGGTGTACGCAGATTTGGGGTCAAAGGTCATTAAGGGGTCACTTCCGGTATAAAACGAAAAACCTTCAAAAATTGTATTAGCTAAGTAAAACATAGCACAGTAACGGTATGTTCACATATGATCTGCAGTCACCCAATGTATATGTGGTATTTTTTTTTATTTGGGGTCAAAGCTCATTAAGGGGTCACTTCCGGTATAAAACGAAATACCTTTAAAATGCATCTTCTTCCACAGATTCTGTAGGACAGTGACGCCACTTGCACACATGCATTGTTATTACTCAGTGTCTATGGGGTGTACACAGATTTGGGGTCAAAGGTCATTAAGGGGTCACTTCCGGTATAAAACGAAATAACTTCAAAAATTTTTATTAGCTAAGAAAAACATAGGAGAGTGATGGTGTGCTCACACATGAATTGTGTTTGCCCAATGTATATATGGTATTTTTTTATTTGGGGTCAAAGGTCATTAAGGGGTCATTTCCGGTATAAAACGAAATACCTTTAAAATGCATCTTCTCCCACAAATTACGTAGGACAGTGATGCCACTTGCACACATGCATTGTTATTACCCAGTGTCTATGGGGTGTACACAGATTTGGGGTCAAAGGTCATTAAGGGATCACTTCCGGTATAAAACGAAATAACTTCAAAAAAATTTATCAGCCAAGAAAAATATAGCACAGATACGGTACATTCACACATGAATTGATGTTACTCAGTGTATACGTGGTAGTTTTTTTAATTTGCGGTGAAAGGTTATTAAGGGGTCATTTCCGGTCTGAGACAAAAAACACTTCAAAATGCCCCTTCTGCCACAAATAACATGGCAAAGTGATGCCACGTGCACACATACATTGACATTAGCCAATGTCTATGGGGTTTTCATATATTTTGGGGTCAAAGGTCATTAAGGGGCCACAACATTTGGCTGTGTGTTCGTGGTCTTAGACCACAGCTAAGTCTAGTTCTTTCTTTCTTTCTTTCCTTCCCCTTTTTACTTATTTTTTGTCTTTCCTTTTTTCTTTCAGTTTCTCTCTCTCCCTTTCCTGCGTTCCATTTCTCTCTTTCTTTTTCTTGCTTGTTCACTTTCTTTCTCTCTCTCTTTCTTTCTTTCTGTCTGTCTATTTTTCTTTGTCTTTCCCTTTCTTTCTTTTCGTTTCTCTCTCCCTTTCTCTTTCTTGCTTTCCCGTTGTTTCTCTTTTTTTTCTTTCTTTCTTTCTTTCTTTCTTTCTTTCTTTCTTTCTTTCTTTCTTTCTTTCCCTCTTTCCTTCCCTATTTCCTTCCCTCCTTCCTTCCCTTCTTCCTTCCCTCCTTCCTTCCTTTATTCCTTCCTTCCTTCTTCTTTCTTTACAGGCATAAATCCTGGGGTGAGTAATAAATTCCTCAATATTTTGATAAGGGGCATGGTATACTGAATCACCTCCATGTTGACGCATGTATGTGGGTTTCTTTCTTTCTTTCGTTCGTTCGTTCTTTACACAGCGAATTTGCAAATTCGCTGTGTACTGTCTTTTGCCAATTCTTTCTTTCTTCTTTCTTCTTTCTTTCTTCTTCTTCCTTATAAGTGCCTCCCTCATATGTATGAGTATTGTCGCACTGCGTACAGACAAGCTGTACTTATTTTTTTTACTCTGGAACCTAGAGTAGATGAGTGTATTTTGAAGTACAGTCAACATGACCGGGATGATCCCCTGCTCTTTTCGAATAGCCTGTGACGTTCTTTAACGTGCACACTACATTAATGTGAGAAAATATGCATGTACACGGGACCGACAGCTTAAAGTGCCCTCCGAAGCACTAAGCAAGTAGAGTGAAGTGTCTTGCTCAAGGACACAAAGAGCCGGACCTGGGATTCGAACCCTTGACCCTTGGGTTCACAGTCCTATGCCTTAACCGCTAGGCCACGCTCTCCTTTCTGGCAATGTACGCTCTAGCTCCGCAAGGCATTGGCAGATTTCAACCATACTTGACCCAAATGACCATTGGGCTAGTGCAAAACTTGCATTTGACTTTGACCTGGCTGTGACCTTTGACCTAGCTACAATGGTCAAAAACGTGATTTTTTTTTTTTTTTTTTCTTAGCAAAACGTGACATTTTGCGTGATTTGCCACGTTTCGCCCTAGCTCTGCTATGCTTTGACCGATTTTGATCATACTTGGTCACAAACACCACTGACTATGTTCCCACATGTTACATGACATTGAACTCCATTTGACCTTTGACCTGCTCACAATGGCTAAAATGCGATTTTTACTATAAAATGTATCTTCTTCCACAAACAACATCTGATGGTGACATGCTTAGGTCATGTGACTTGACTTTGGTCAGTGTCTATAGGGTGTTCACAGATAAGGGGTCAAAGGTCATTAAGGGGGTCATTTCCGGTCTGAAAGCTAAAAATATTCAAAAAATCACTGTTTTTACAAATTACATAGCAGAGTGTTGCCATTAGCACACATGCATTGCTACCAACCAGGGTATTTAAGGTGTCTACAGTTTTGGGGTCAAAGGTCATTAAGGGGTCGCTTCCGGTCAAAAACCAAAAATCATCAAATATTTTTATTTTTTTTATCTCAAAACGTAGAGTGACATAAACTTCATATATGCATTAGTGTCACCCGATGTATGCACGGTATTTTTATTTTTTTGGTTAAAGGTCATTTAGACGTCATTTCCGGTTTTAAGCTAAATAACTTCAAGAATTTTTATCTCCATAACTAAGCATAGTAGATTTTTTTAATTTAAACTGTAACAATGCATTTTTTCAGTGTAGATGAGGTTTTTTATATTGGGGTCAAAGGTCATTAAGGAAGTCAAAACGTCAAACTTGCAAAAAAAAATGATTAAAATTGGCCCATTCGAGCTCAAATTCAACAGGAACGATTCTTAAGACATTCTAAACATGTTAAAATTATTTATTACCCCAACGGTCAATGTTTACTTTAGGGTCAAAAGGTCAAAATACGGTTTGCAGATAGCTATTCGCTGTGTACCCAGATTCTATTGACTCTAGTTTATATTTACACAGCCGTGTCTTTTTTCTTACAGGTTCTTCTTTCTTTACAAGCCGACGACGAACGTCGGCTTGTACTGTCTTCTTCGCGTTCTTCTTTCTTTCTTTCTGTCGACCACATTCGTACGTATAACTCAGTCACGGGTTGACGTATTTTAACTAAACGTTGTCAGAAGGACCGTTGGCATTGCCCGCACATGTCATATGACTTTGAACTACGTGTGACCTTTGACCTAGATAAAGAGGTCAACAATGTGATTTTTCTTCAAAATGTATCTTCTCCTACAAACAACATGCGATGATGACACGGTTTGGTCACATGACTCGTCTATGGTCGGTGTATATAGGGTGTTCATTGATAAGGTTTCAAAGGTCATTAAGGGGTCATTTCCGGTTACAGTCTGAAAAACTTGCAAATAATATTCAAAAAATCACTGTCTTTACAAATTACATAGCAGAGTGTCGCCATTAGCACACATGCATTGCTACTAGACAGGGTCTTTAGGATGCCTACAGTTTTGGGGTCAAAGGTCATTAAGGGCACTTCCGGTCAAAAACCAAAATTATCAAAAATGTTCAAAAAAATTTTATCTCAAAAGATAAACAGACCAGAATAATATAACCATCATACATGAATCGGTGTTCCCTGATGTATGCATGGTATTTTTATTTTGGGGTCAAAGGTCATTAAGAGGTCACTTCCTGTTTTTAGCTGAATAACTTTAAGAATTTTTATCTCAAGAACTAAATATGTTAGAATTTTTAATTAAAACTACAACAATTCATTTTGTCGGTGTACATAAGGTTTTTTTTCATTGAGGTCAAAGGTCATTAAGGGGGTCAAAAGGTCAATCAAAAATTTAAAAAAATCAAAATCCATGTATAAGTTCCGATTAAGCTGAAATTCACCAGGAATATTTCTTATGACATCCTAAGCGCAATGCAAGAGCAGTTGACCCCATCCGTGACCCAAGGGTCAAGTTATAGGGGTCAAAGGTCAAATTTCGAAATTGGTCCAATCGAGCTCAAATTCAACAGGAATTATTCTTACGACATTCTAAACATGTTAAAAATATTTATGACCCCAAAGGTCAAAGTTTAGGGGTCAAAGGGCAAATTTCTAAATTGCTCAAACTTGACCCATCAACAGGTCGGCTTGTGTGTCATGTCTCGCATGACAATTTCTATATAGCTCTTGTTCTTAGTCCAGCCGAGCAACGGCTGGACTCTTGCATCCCAGTGGTTTCTGCTTCTTTCTTTCTGTCAACATTTGACATAATTGGCTCTAGCTCCCTAATTATTTGACCGATTCTAACCAAACTTGGGCAAAGGCTCCACTACCCCAGCCTTTACATTTGACATGACCCATTTGGGGTCAAAAGTCACGCATGAGAAATTTTGGCTAAAAATGCGTATTTTACCAAAAATGCTTCTTCTTTTACAGATTACATGGTAGCGCAATGAAACTTGGTCATCGGCATCGACTATAGTTGGAGTCTATGGGGTAAACACAGATTTGGGGTCAAAGGTCATTAAGGGGATTTTTTCTGCACATAACCAAATACTTTCAAAATGCTTCCTTTCCTACATATTACATAGTACAGAGATGAGATTGACACATATGCACTGACATTAGCTGGTGTCTATAGGATAAACACGGATTTTGAGTTCAAGGTCATGAAGGGGTAAAATAGGGTTGATTACTGAAAATCACCTTAAAGTTCACTTTTTCCTGCATATTAAGTGCTGTGATCATCAGAATAATGCCAAAATGACTATAGCATTGGGTGCATATAGGGTTATAATCAGATTTGGCTTGGACATGGGAGGGGTCTCTTTTGGGGTCAAAAGGGTTAAAATTTTGAAATTTGCCCAATTCAATTGAAAATTAGTATATGTAATCACGGTAGGATTCAAAATATGACGGAGGTCATTTCAAGGTCACCAGAGGTCAACCAAAGGTCAAAAGGGGGGTAAAATTGAACATTTTATCCAATTTAAATGATTTTAAAATGAAAATTGCAATTTCGCAAACCAAACACTTTCTAACGGTGATTGTAAAACAAGTTGCCTAACTTTACAGCCAATATAACAGAGTTAGGCACTAATGCAGGCTACTCTACACACCGTTAAAAATCATAAGATGTATATAAGATGTATAGTTACGCAAAAAATTTGAGAGCATACCGCACTAAACTACAGAGTAGATCACAAGTTATTGATACAGTTACATAATCATCTTATAGACAGCTATTCACAGAAGATAATCTATGAATGTAGATTGTCCCGCTTTGGTACACAGATAATAGTCCTTTCTATTCAGAGGTTCTATTTACTCTTGGTCAGTCATGCATGTTAATAATACTAAAGAAATTGACTTGAGGCGTTTCATTTAATTCCCATATAGAGTGCTTGCACGGAAGGCCATTAGTTCAAATCATCCTACAGACACGCTCCAACAGATATGCAAATGCATGGAGTACAAAATATTTACTTTGATCAATACCAGTTAAACAGGTGATTGGTATTGTACTGCGTGCATTTGTATGTCTTCTGGAGCGTGTCTGGAGGATGATTTGAACTAATGACCTTCCGTGCAAAACCCTATGGCACTGATCGATTACCATCACTTTAATAATCTTCTAAAGTCGGACCAGGCGGCTGACACTGAAAAATTTGCATGGAAAAATGACCCGTCTCCTCCGCAGCCAATTTGGTTCCGCTCCATCGAAATCAAGCCGGTCACGGAGGAGACTACCCTCCTTTGTGTTTGTTCATTTGTGTATGGACAGCCCTTTTGGAGTCCGGAATGACTTAGGCTACGCTCTCAGCTAGAGTCCGACGCTGCATTGCACTAGAAATACCTTTTCTGTGAAATCGCTATAGAGCCAACCGGGAGCACGTATTCGTTTTGAAAATATAGCATTAAAATTAGTATCACCCTTGTGGCCACCGTGCAGTGGAAAACCTTAATTCTTTCATTAAAAGGAAATTAAAATTAAAAAAACACGGATCTACTTGTGCACCAATAAAATTGGCACAGCAATTTGTCTCAAATATGAATGAATTTTAAGAAACATACGGGGTATGATGAACATTGACCTGACGCCATGATAGTAGGATCTATTAGTCGTTTTATATACAATGTATATACCGTATTGTCATAATACCAATATTTGTCATTATATATAATGAGTAATATCTAGCAACGTAAATGTGCAGTTCATATGCACAAACGAATACTGATCTTTATGATATTCAGGTTTTTGTACATCACATATAACATGTCACATAGGAGGTCATACGTGTTGACCTTCATCTATTGTATTTGTTCATCTGTGTATGGAGAGGATTTGCGCCATTAAACGCCATTAAAACGCCATCAGTATTAGGGCGTAGTTCAGTGAACTCACCGGATTGCTATTCCAAGTACTTTGATAATACAGATAATATGTATTAATGGGTCGAGGCGATTGCATTGAAAAACCTAATAAATTATTCATAACAGTTACGTAATCAATCGATAGTGCGGACACTTTTTATTTGCAAACCACCAAAATTCGTGATCTTTTAGCGTTGGAAAAGAAACCACGTGAATAGAGTGCCCTCTCAAGAATATCAACTCTCTGGTCGGACGCCATATCACATTTTTTTTATTGCAACACATTGCTATATGCTATGAGCTCTCGTATAAGGTATGTACATTTTTGCTGTGTTCTTTTTATACCGTCTTTCAAGGAAAACAACAAGACGATTACGCATTATGTTAATGTTAGAGATATGTATGTTATAAATATCACAATAATAAACTTCATAATTTAGCGTATATGGGATCGAAGGCACCATTTTCAAACACTGTCAGATAACTGTGAAGTCACTTAAAGGTCACGGCTGGACTTCGCAGCCTTACAGGGATGCAATATATCTAGTTTCTTCTTTCTTTCTGTCAACCATTACATTTGCTCTAGCACTCACATGCTTACATCGATTTTCACCTAACTTGGTCACAATGATCATTGACCGTGCCCCCACATGTCACATGAAACTTGTGGGGTCAAAGGTCACGCAGGGGTCATAGAGGTCAAACACGGGATTTCAACTTAAAATGCATCTTCTCCCACAACTTAAGTATGACAGTGACGCCACTTGCACACATGAATTGTTATTACCCAGTGTCTATGTGGTGTAATCAGATTTGGGGTCAAAGGTCATTAAGGGGTCACTTCCGGTATAAAACGAAATACCTTCAAAAAATTTTATTAGCTAAACAAAACATAGGACAGTAACGGTATGTTCACACATGATTTGTTCTTACCTAGTTTATATGTGGTATTTTTTAAATTTGGGTCAAAGGTCATTAAGGGGTCACTTCCGGTATAAAACGAAATACCTTTAAAATGCATTTTCACCCACAAATTACGTAGGACAGTGACGCCACTTGCACACATGCATTGTCATTACCCAGTGTCTACGTGGTGTACACAGATTTGGGGTCAAAGGTCATTAAAGGGTCATTTCCGGTATAAAACGAAATACCTTCAAAAATATTTATTAGCTAAACAAAACATTGGACAGTAACGGTATGTTCACACATGAATTGTGGTTTTTGTGTATCTCCGGTATTTTTTTAATGGGATTAAAGGTCATTTAGGGGTCACTTCCGGTCTAAAACGAAATACCTTCTAAATGCCTCTTCTGCCACAAGTAACTTGGCAAAGTGATGCCACATGCACACATACATTGACATTAGCCAATGTCTATGGGGTTTTCATATATTTTGGGGTCAAAGGTCATTAAGGGGTTACAACACGGCTGTGTTCGTGGTCTTAGACCACAGCTAAGTCTAGTTGTTTCTGTTTCATCAAGTAGGCATATTAGCAACATTGTGTTTCAAGAAGGTTGAGTTACATAGGCGTAAATTCCGGTTGTGGGGTAGGGGATACCCCCTCAATATTTTGATAAGGTCAATGGTCCGTACAATCACCCCCAAGGTGACACATGTATAATAGATGTGGGGTTCTGACAAAATTAACGTCATTTTTGGCCAAACTAAAAAGTGCCAATTTGTGCGGTCTTCGTGCGAATTTGTTCCACTTTTGCACAATATAATTCACCAGTAGGCATAATTAGCTTGTCATAAATTATTCTGTCGCCAAGATGCTGATCATGCTGGCTTCACTGTCGGCCTATTGCAAAAAATTGATTTAAACGGACCCATCCCCCATGTCAAAAGAAATCTACGCCATTGTTAATGTTGCCAAAAGATGCCGGATTCACTATTAATATGCCTACTTCAAGAAACGATTTCATCCCTCCCCCCAATGTCAAAAAGAAATCTACGCCATTGTTGAGATATTATAGCGGTTACGGTTATCATGCTATAATGCCCCACACTCCCCATCAAAATTCATCACAACATGACAAACGAATAAACTCAAATTACTTTCCAATATATGCCTAGGCCTACCTTGAATTCAAAATCTTCGGAAAGTCATCACAAAAGAAGTTTCTGAAAGTTATCATAAACGAATGCACTTGATTTATTATTATAGCGGTTGCGGTTACCATGCCGCATAATGCCCACTCTCCATCAAAAGTCACCACGAACGGATAAACTAATATCACTTCCAAAATATTAGATCACTTAGACCATTTTTCGAAAATCATCTGTGTAGCGGTTACAGTAGGCCTACCATTGCAAACGGTGATACAATTTTACAAAGTAATACGAAATGTTCGCCCTCGTATTGAATATGCGCGTATAGTATACGCGTGTTAAAGTTTGTCCGTAGCAACGAAGCAACGCGTTAACGAACCGTATGCCTACAATAGCGGGGCCACCATTGGTCGATCTACCGAATAAATCCAAATAATTATTTGTATTTATTAATTTATCTATCTATCTATGCATTTACCATTCATCTGGAAATGCTAGAACTTATTTATTTATCTATTTATTAATTTATTTTCCATCTATAATCTCTGAGATGATACCGATGAATCGATCCCAAGTATATCGATTATCGGCAAGTTCCTCTTCAAAGTATCGATCAGTTCCTCTTCAAAGTATCGATTATCGGCAAGTTCCTCTTTAATAGTATAGATACCTTAAAAGTCATATGGAAAGGTTTCTATACAAAAACGATTCTCTTATAAATCAGTATGCGCATAATTTCCACCTCAATACACAGTTTCCACTTCGATACACCTGAGCACACATTTTCGTCCCAAGAGCTTCCAAGCAGAGAACAACAAGCAATGAATGTGTCCACCACAGTCTTTGATTACACTTCACGGTTGAGTGCATAGCAATGTAGGAGCGAGCTGTGAAGCTTCGAGCTCAAAAATGGACCTCTTTGATTAGTTTTTGTCGAAACCTCAATTGTTCCCGTCATCTAATCAGAATTTTTTTTATATCTAACGAAAGCTAACACTTCCCCCTAAAAACACTTTTAGTCACTAGGTCAACAGATAACACAATTCAATGTTATAGCAAGGCGAATGTGGAAAATATGTTGAAAACTACCTATCCAAGCACATTTTTTGACCAAAATGTATAATAGGTTTTAAAAGTCAAAACCTCAGGTGTTCCTTACAATATTTTTCAAATTTTATGTCATTAAATGAAAAAGCACACTTATATTGTCCATATACTAGAGTCACTAGAATGAGCAATGGTCAATTCTCTTTAAATTGCAAATCTTGTGCAAAAAGTTACTATTTTCGCCTGTTTTGTCATACGGCTGTAGATTCAATGAACTATGACTTCTAAAATAGAGCGCGAGCGCTTACAAATTGATATAAGGATGTCAATTTAAATTTTAAAAAAAGCCCTTAAAAAGGGATGAGCAGCGACAAAGTTTATCATTTGGCTAGATGGGGAACAAATTTAGAGTAATCTTTGTTGCTGTGAAACCACTGATGTGTGAAGTTTTGTGTGATAGCATCATTGTAGTAATACCCTCAGCTCGCACCAAACACGCACCCCCACATCCCACTCCGCATCCACATCCACACACACCCCATCAACAAAGGCGTGCACCGTTGACACATCCCGACAAACATTGATTTACACGTACTAATAGGCCTATTCTTTTCACAACAGTAAGAAAAATAAGGGTTATAGGTTAACATATTTAGAATTCTGTTCAGATGCAAAATGAACTTTATGCATTTATATGTGAATATACAATCTTTGTTATTTTTTGTCACATCAGGATCAAATGTCAATATTTCGAACGACCGTACAAGCTTACTATAATTTATTTGGGTATAAAGGATTTCATGATTGTTTTTTCTGGTAGTCAAACCGTATAGTAGTCATATCTTGGATCCTTGACACCATTCAGAAAGACGCATAGTTTTCACCAAGACTTTCTTGCCATGTTTAATAGACAAAAAAACACTTAGTGTTCCTTTTTAGCAATGTGGCTAAGGAATAGTAGGCTAATATATAGCAATCATGCATTTCCTTAGTTGTGGTGCAATTCAACATAATATATGCCTACATCACCCTAGTCATAATCATGTGAAAGACAGATGAATCATATTGCATGAAACACATCTTATCTTCTCTGTAACGAATTTTATCTTTTTGGCACCTTATCTTAATTGACCCAATTATGCTATACAATGATTCGAATGTCGAAGCTACTGAACAGGCGTTTGCTTGAGGAAACAATTGCATCCTGATACAGACCACTCAACAGCACCCTTAAGTTATTAATAACATTCACTAAAGGGTGTCGCAAAAATGTTGTCACAGAGATTATACAGTCTCTTTATCAGTCGGATTATGTCGTGCTGTTTCTGATAGTGGCAAATACAGACCGGGGATGAGACTACACTGCATTTTTGGGTTCATTTTAAGCTCATTTATCGCGTGTTTGTTCAATGGGGTATCAAAAAAAGTCACGGAGAACCACCATTCGTCTGTAGGTTGTTTTGGTGAAATTAAATAGGGAGCACGCCTGGGGGCACTGTTCCAAAAAAGGTAACATAGGGAAGATGTTGACGGCCTTAACTCAAAAAGATTGGAAATAGCGTTTATCGGCTTTTCTTCTGATCTCTTCATATCATAATACGTCACAAACCTACAGCAGTGAAGTATTGATAGTCTATTAAATAGACTTTGACCGACTTAAAAACGTGACATAGGCTACTCGAGTCGCGAGTTGTTGTTTCGTCTACATGTGCGTAGACCGAGGCCGGGGACAAAGACGAACAAAATGGCCGATTCAAAGCTACTAAACCTCGAAGGAACTGTTAATAACGCCGATCTTGTTCAGTGCGGCATTTGCCATGCCGCTATTGACAAACCTAAGGCACTACCGTGTCTTCATACATTCTGCTTGAAATGTCTCACAAGTTGGGCTCAAAGCTCGGCAAAGAAAAATTCGGATAAGTACAAGAACGCAGTTTCGTGCCCCACCTGTCGCGAAGACTTTCCGTTGCCAAAAGGTGGGGTCAAGGAACTCCGGACTAACTTTTTCGTCAGCAAATTGAAGGAGCGAAATGAAATTATGAAGCAACTGTACGAGAAAGATGCCAAGATTCCATGTACCTCGTGCGATAATTCTGATAATCAGGCTGTTGGTCGATGTGTAGAATGCAATGATTTCTTGTGTGAGAAATGTGCGGAGAGTCACAAATCGTTGCGAGTATTGAAACATCACCACGTGCTTACTCTGGAAGAGCTTCGCACTGGAAAATTGACCATGCACAATCTACCTGAGCAAGAGATGTGTCCCAAACACAAGGGCGAAGTTTTGCGGTTCTACTGCGAGACATGCGACGAGCCAATGTGCCGAGATTGTACAGTTGTAGGCCACCCGCGCCCCGATCACAAACAGACAGAGCTGAAGAGCGCGGCCGATGAACGAAATGACACACTCCAAGAGTTACTCAAAAAGGTGAAACTCGTTCCCAATGCTATTGATTTTGCCACGGCAGAAGATGAGTTACTGCTGAAAGAATTGGAAGCCAGTGAGATGAAAGCCAACGATCTCTACAAGACGACAGCTAAGAAAGCAGAATTGGAATTCGAACAGAAAATGAAAAGATTGGTAGCAAAAAGAAGAAAGGAGATAGAAGCGCACAGAGATAGTCTGCAATTTCAGAAAGCCCGTCTTTATACTGCAATGGAGATGACACAACAGATTACACAGAACGGTTCTGAGCACGACGTAGCCACTATGTATTCATCGCTCTCTAATACCATGGATCGAATGTCCACGTTTAATCCAAAAGCTGTCCGAAAGTCTATGAGTAAAGTTGATTTCATACCAAGCGAGGATCTTGATAACGCCCTGTGGTCTCTCGGTTCACTCAATACCTACGAGCAATGGGCTCTAGGAAAGACTATCGCATCGCGACAGTTCTCCGCGGGAAGATACATCGTTTTTGACACAAATGATGAAATCGCTGTGGCTACATTCAACAGTGGCCATTACGTTCGAGTTTTTGATGGAAATGTGACAAACAAGCGGCAAATTCAAACTAGCGGAGCAGGTGGCGGCGATCCTCAAGGTGCTTCGTATCCATTTGGCCTGGCAATCGCGCAAAATGGCGACTATTTCATCACGGACACTAATCCATACGTCAAAGTTTTCAATGCGGACGGAATCTTCAAGCACAGGTTCGGTGCTCAGAATCCTAACGGCACCCTGTCACAAAGTGAAAACTCCCGGTTGTACGGTCTAGCCATTGACAACAAAGGTCGCGTGTATATCGGAAGTAATAATCGGTACATTAGTATCCATAATCAAGACGGTACTCGAGTATCTGGCTTCAAACTCAATAATCTGCATCCATACTTCATTGCTGTCACCGCAGATGATCACGTTATCGTCAGCGATCATGGTGGCTCTCAAGTAGCCGTCCACGTGTACGACGCCAAAGGTACCAAACTCCACACCTTCGCCACTCCACCAGGAGGTAATTTCTACCCTACAGGATTATGCGTTGTCCAAGATGAAGTCTTCGTCTCCAGCTACCAAGGAGTTCCAGCAGTCTACCGCTATTCTCTCACAGGTGACTATATTGGAATCCTGACTAAGGAAGTCAGATCTCCCTGGGGAATTGCACTCAAAGACGACGGAGAAGAGCTTCTTGTCTGCGATGACAATTCCATCAAAGTTTTTCAACTGAAATAGTAAAATTTCTTCACATAAGCTATATCTAGAAACCCTATATCTACAGACCCTAAACTTGACCATAATTATGCTCTTTTATTAAGAACATGGACTAAATACGTCACCAGTGGGCACTCAACTTTCATTGGGGTCTTGGGGAAATGATTTGTAACGAAAAGTTAAGGGATGGGGTATGAACGTTTGGACAGTATTTATTGTGGGACATTAGAGCACATCAGACATATCGCATTGCATTCTGAATACGAAGAATGTCCTTCTGATATCAAATAATTTTGATTTTTAGAAATTCGCAATGTAATACACATTTTATGGCAAATGATTAAAATTGATATTTTGATATTTAACAGTACTCGAAGTAAACTTTATAAATCTGGTGATTTATACTTAAAGTGTATGTAGGTGGGATGAAAAGCCGACGATTAATTGAAAATTTTGACCTTTCGTATTGAAGATATGGATTTTATGGATTTTTCCCAAAACACCAAAAAAAAAAAAAGGTATTTTTGGGGGAAAAATCCATATCTTCAATATGAAAGGTCAAAATTTCAATTGATCGTCGGCTTTTCCTCCCAGTTACATACACTTTAAGAATATATCATTAGATTTATAAAATTTACTTCGAGGACTGTTATATATCAAAAATGTGAAAAATATCAAAATTTAATAATTTGTCATAAAATTTGTATTATATCGTGAATTTCAAAACTGAAAATTATTTGATATTAGAAAGACATTCTTCGTACTCAGAATGCAATTTGATATGTCTAATGTGCTCTCATGTCCCACAAAAAATACTGTCGAAACGCTCAAAACGCTCATTCCAGATCCCTTAATGTATACTAAATACTAGAGGATAAACAGACTGATTCTTGAGTGCACAAAAATGGGACACGATCAAGTAAAATTAGTCTAAAGTCGCTAACATTGAATTTTAGTTATTGACAAAATAAGAGCTAATATTATTTTGTTTCTCATTGTTTTCAGCAGCAGGTCCATTGCCTATAAGTTATTGGTTTGCATCAAAACGTAACAAGGACCGTACCACTAATAGATGTAAAAAAAAAGATTTAATATTTTGACATTGGACTAATTTCTCTTGATCGTGTAATCTTATGAAACAAGGAAATCAGACAACTTAGATGTTGAACTGAAAATATGAAATGTTCTCAAAGTTTTTCCTTTGGAGTGAAATATTATTTTTGTTTGCAGGCATTTATTTTAAAAGGGTTTCAAATAACTGGAGACTGCATGGGGGTCCTGAAGAGCTGGAGTATGCTAAAGTTTTTATCGTAAAGACCGGTTATGCAAGTTGGAGATATATATGCGCGCCCAACCGGGAGTCTTTACCGCCACATAATACCAAGAGCTACATGTAGCTTATCAGTGTCAGAGTGAAATTAATGACTTATTATTTGAACTATTGAAATTATCTCTTCCTTGATCGTGTTTATGCTACTTGGAAACAAACTATTAATTTGAAACATTTTAACCAATTTGTAGTTTAAAAGAAACTAATTTTGAAACAAGGTTTTATTTTGTTGAAGAACTTACTTTGATTAACGTGTGATTATGTTTAAGAGCTTGCTTCGAATGAACTTGTGATTTGGAATGAATTTGAAGTGAATTTACTTGTGAATACATTGGCCTACTTTGAAGCTCCTAGTAATTTTCAAAAGAGCTTATTTGTCAAACAATCATTATCTTGTTAAATATTTAATTGAACTAACTTTGAAATAACGAAAAAACTTTATTTGATTGAAAAAAAATACTTTCCACGTATTTATAACATTATTGGAAATAACGTTTGCTTAATTCAAGTTTTGTTATAAATACGGACGGCAAAAGAATTAAGGTACTAGTTAAGTTCACCCCTGTATATCCTAATCAAATCCTAGACATATATGTCAACATTAAAACCATCAACAATTATACCTGATGTACCCTTTAGCTCTGATATGATACCTCATTTTGTTGAATCTCGGTGATCGAAAACCCAACGAATTCAAAAGAAACGAAATCAAAAGTTGCATTATAATGTTCTAATCTATAGAAAACACGGTGCTAATTCACTTGTTCGATAACTAATCATGCCAATGGAGCTATCTCCAACTTTTGAATTGGCATTGTCCTTGGGATTTTGGATCACCATTGACTTATTTCAACTAATGAGGTCTTAAATCCGGGCTAAAAGATGCAGCTACTGGTTGCTTGGGAGGCTCATTTTCAAATAGTGATCATTTGTAATTACTTTGAACTCATTGTAAGACTTATTAAGGTCTATACAAGCTGGTTTGTAACAAGAAATCAGATATTGCGCAATATTGTGCAAGAAAAAAATTCCTTTGTGGCTGTAATTAGTATACGAACTATAATGGAGTGCATTAGGCTGCGTTCAAAGAAGTATACTATTCGGGTATACGGTGCACGTTTTGCAGGTGCACGCGTATAGCTTGAATCGAGCAAGACAATTTCATAGTACCGGGTCACATAAGGCTACGATCACATAGAAGTATACTATTCGGGTATACGGTGCACGTTTTGCAGGTGTACGCGTATAGCTTAAATCGAGCAAGGTAATTTCATAGTACCGGGTCACATAAGAGGGCACTATTCGAAAAGGCCGTATACCTGCGTATAGTAGTATAGTGGGAATAAGTGGGAATCGTGCGTGTTCGATTTTAGTGCAGCGTATACTGTTCTGATTTTAAAACTAAACCATATGTGGGTAAATTCATTTTTCATCTAATTCTGCACATTATGACACCTCATTGAATGCAATGTGACCTCAAAAAGTAAACTTACAAGCATTTGATTAGACGAAGAAAATTGGTAAACTGACCTATCATGCCTAGACTCGCTAATCGCTATACAAATACGCTCATTCGATCAAGCTGAGTTCACATAGTATACTCCTATATGAACTCAGCCTGATCGAATGAGCGTATTTCGTATAGCGAATACCGTATACCGTATACTTCTATGTGAACTCAGCCTAAAACATGAAAAATATAGAGCTATCACTGATAGACATTTCATGTGGGATGGGGGGGTGTATGTGTGTATGGTGTATATGTTGGTATGTGAATGTGGGTTTTATACATACTGTGTGCATGGAGTCATTGAGAATAATTGTTATGCACAATGTGGGGGATTTAAGGCGTTTTCAACTAACCCTTTTCCAGAACAAATCTCATACCCAATGTGATCTCTTTGTTATGTTAGGATGTTGTCACCCATCGATCATAAGGACGATTTTCGTGATTTAAGAAATAAAAGGGAATCAATAAAATGTGCGCATATCATTGGGCATACCATTATGACGTCAAACCTACCACTACCGCAAAAGTGCACTGAACAGTTCAAATCGCGAAATATTAATACCGCGAAAATATCACGCTTTACAGTATCTATTTTGATCTATTTTGATCAATTATTTCTATTTTTAATTTGATTATTAGTTGAACAAAATACAGAAGTCAAAGACTTGATATTCGTTTGTTCAAGTAAGTCCATCCAACTGAATCAACTTAGGGAATTGATTTGTTATCAGAGATTGGTTAAAGGTATAGTAATAATGCCGGTCTTCAATTTTTTGCTTTTGCCAACAATTATGAAAGTATATTAATAACAACTTTACTGGCAGGAAAGTTTTTTGTTCGTTTTAAGCCGAAATAATGAGGTAAAATAAAGAAACCCCAATTACTATCTTAGACATTGCCTACAAACAGCAACAATTTGGCTGATTAAAAAAAAAAAAAAAAGCAAGTGTAATTTGGTTACGTGTAAAAATACAAATGCCGTAAAACCTCGTATACAAGCAAATAGAGAGATTTTGATGAAAGCTAAATTAATCCAGGCCTCATTCATTGACAGCATTATAACATTATGGAGTTTGAGCAAATAAATTACCAATACAAACAAGTACTATTGTAAGACCAATATTATTGTATTGGCATATTCACGGCTGTTTCATATTAATTTAGCTTTCATCAAATACACTCTTTATGTTTGTAGACGAGGTTTTATGGTATACCACTAAAAATCAGATTTTAAACAAATGGTAAGCAGGACTGCAGCCGCTACTCCTAAGGTTGGTAAGTAGGCCTAAGGTTCGTTTGTCCGAAAAATTTAACATGGTCGCTAGCCCGAAAGTTAGAGTTAGGTTACGGGTAGGTTTAGAGTTAGTTTTAAGGTTTAAGGATAAGTTCCTAACGAACTTTCCGACCAGCGACTCCTTTTTATTTTTCGGTCAGTGAATCTTATTTAAAACTTTAAAAATCTTATTAAAACCAAATTCATTCGAAAATCGTGTAATGGATTCAATTCATTTGAAAATCAGCGTAACTGCCTTTAGCTTTTTGGCTAGTAACTGGGTGCTATTCTACGGGATACCGTCACAAATGTTACCCGCCAATCCTGACTAAAAAATAATGATTTTAAAGATTTGGAAGGTTATTGACAAATCATGTTGCATGAAAATCAAATCACACCAATTTTTCAAAATTTTTCTTTGTATGGTTGTCTGCCAGTTTATGACAGGGTTGGTACGAAGGTTGGAACATTTGTGACATTCAGCGGAATGGTCCAAATAGGAAAATCTCAGCATAGGCCTGTGTCTGGTAACCAAATAACATTTATTAATGATTTCGAAATTGACATTGGTAAATTAATTTGGTGATTGAGGACAGAAATACTTATTCGTATCATATTAGACAAGATAAATGTCAAGCATTATCAATCATGCAATGTTGATTCATTATTATCAATTACTGTTTGATTAGCATGCATATGATATTCAAGATTTACTCAGTTCATAAGGTGACCATAGTGGCAATACAGGAACACATTATTCCAAATTAAAGAACCAACTTACTTGGCTGGCATAGAACCAAATAAAGTGTGGTGATATACATGATGTTTGCGCGATGCGTATCGGGAGATAAAAATCTTGCATCACGTCCTAATCTGAATTTAATCCGGATCTATACAGTCTATATTGAAATGCCTCAAAAACCTAGTGCGGTATAGGTACAGGGTATTGGTAGTCAAATCATATAGACTTTGACCGACTCGAAAGCATCACGTAGGCTACTCGACTTGTTGTTTCGATCGTGCACATTGTATGGACATAGACCCGGGCGGGCATAGACGAACAAAATGGCTGATTCAAAACTACTAAACCTCGAAGGAACTGTTAGTAACGCCGATCTTGTTCAGTGCGGCATTTGCCATGCCGCTATTGACAAACCTAAGGCACTTCCATGTCTTCATACCTTTTGCTTGAAATGTCTCACAAGTTGGGCTCAAAGCTCTGCAAAGAAAAACCCGGATAAGTATAAGGACGTGGTATCGTGCCCCACCTGTCGCGAGGACTTTCCGTTACCAAAAGGTGGGGTCAAGGAACTCCGGACTAACTTTTTCGTCAGCAAATTGAAAGAGCGTAATGAGATTATGAGACAACTGTACGAGAAAGATGCCAAGATTCCATGTACCTCGTGCGTTAATTCCGACAACCAGGCTGTTGGGCGCTGTGTAGAATGCAACGATTTCTTGTGTAAGAAATGCGTGGATAGCCACAAGTCGTTGCGCATATTGATACATCACCACGTACTTACACTAGAAGAGCTGCGCACGGGAAAGTTAACTATGCACAATCTGCCTGAACAGGAGATGTGTCCTAAGCACACGCGTGAAGTTTTGAATTTCTATTGCGAGACTTGCGACGAGCCTATGTGCAGAGATTGCACCGTCGTAGACCACCCGCGTCCCGATCATAAACAGATAGACCTGAAGAGTGCTGCTGAAGAGAGAAATGGCAAACTCCAAGAGTTATTCAAGCAAGTTGAACTCGTTCCCAAAGCTATCGATACTGCCACTGCGGTGGATGAGAAAACTGCTGAAGAATTGAGAGCCAACGTGAAGAAAGCCATCAGTCTCTACAAGAAGACATCAAAGAAAGCAGAATCGGAATTCACGCAGAAAATGAATGAATTAGAGGCAAAACGAATCAAGGAGATCGAAGCACACAGAGATGGCCTACAATTTCAGAAATCGCGTCTTTGCACCTCATTGAAGATGACACAACAGATTACACAGAACGGTTCCGAGCACGATGTAGCAACACTGTATTCATCGCTCTCTAATACCATGCAACAGATGTCTAAGTTGAATCCAAAAGCTGTCAGAAAGTACATGAGTAAAGTTGAATTCATACCTAGCAAGACTCTTGACAATGGTCTGAGTTCTCTTGGCTCGCTCAACACCTATGAACAATGGACTATCGCATCGGGACAGTTCAGTTCTGGCAGATACATCGTTCTTGACACAAATGATGAGATTGCTGTGGCTACATACAACAGTAACAATTACGTTCGACTTTTTGATGACAATGGCACATCCAAGCGGCAAATCCAAACAAGCGGTGCAGGTGGCGGTGATTACCAAGGTGTTTCGTGGCCATGGGGCCTGGCAATCGCGGAAAATGGCGACTATTTCATTACGGACTATAATCCATACGTGAAAGTTTTCAACGCGGAAGGCGTTTTCAAGCAAAGATTCGGTGCTCTAAACCCTAACGGCAACTGGTCATACAATGAGGGTTCCCAGTTGTACGGTTTAGCCATTGACACCAAGGGTCGCGTTTATGTCGGAAGCTCAAGTCAGTACATTAGTATCCATAATCAAGATGGCGCGCGCGTGTCTGGCTTCAGCGTTAATATGTACCCATCCTTCATTGCCACCACCGCAGATGATCGTGTTATTATCAGCGATCATGGTAACAGTCAACAGGCCGTCCACGTGTACGATTCCAACGGTTCTCAACTCCACACCTTCGCCACTCCACCAGGAGGTAATTTCTACCCTACTGGAATATGCATTGTCCAAGATGAAGTCTTCGTCGCCAGCTACAAAGGAGTTCCAGCAATCTATCGCTACTCTCTCACAGGTGACTATATTGGAATCGTGACCAAGGACGTCACATCTCCCTGGGGAATAGCACTCAAAGACGACGGGGAAGAGCTGCTTGTCTGTGACAACAATTCCATCAAAGTATTTCAACTGAAATAGTAAACATTCATTCACATTAACTTCCATTTTGTGACCCTAAACTCGACAACGTTATGCTCTTTATAAGAACATGGACCGATAATACTGCACCAGAGGCACTCATCGAAGCAGAATAGTTTGAAGAGAAATTGGGGTCTTGTGGAACTGATTTGTATCGTAAATTTGATGGAAACTAAATACTAAAGGATGAAAGAACTGATTCTTGAGTGCACAAAAAAGGGACAGGATCAAGTGAAATTAGTCTAAAGTCGCTAACATTGACTTTCATTTATCATGGTTATTGGCAAAACAAGTCTAATATTATTTTCTATTAATTTTTTTTGGGGGGGTACGAATTTTTTGGCAAGCCAAAAGAGGGGGAGAAGTAAGTTTGGCAGGTCAAAAAGTGGGGGTGCAAGTAATTGTTTGCACACATTTATGGGGCACCATTTAAATACCTCTATTAAGCTGTAAAAGGGCTTATAAAAGCAGTACAGAAACGCTAAAATGTGTAATGGGCTCATAATTATTGCACATACTTAAAATTGTCTACAACTTGTGGTAACGAGAAGTTAAAATTCTACGTTTTTTGTATCAAAACGTAGCATTTGTTAAGGACTGCTAGCTGATGTAAAAAAATAACTTGATATTTAATATTTTCGACATTGGACTAATTGAAGCTTTGGAGTAAAACAATAACGGATTTTGTTTAAAAGGGGTTTCTAAAGAACTGGAGCATGACGTTAAAGATCATTAATTCTGATATAACATGTGAATTTGTTAAGAGTTTACTTTGTAACAACTAGTAATTTGTTCAAGATTTTTTTTAATTTGTCAAACAATCGTTATTATGTGAATGAAACGATTCCTTATTTTTGTTCAAGAGATTGCATGAAACAACATGGGTAATTGAATCGAGGACTAACTTTGAAATATTGAAACAAGTTTATTTGCTTAATTTTGCAAGAACTTGCTCTTGTGATTTTTTTTATTAACGAACCTTGTTTGAAACAACTTTTGAATTTGTTATAGAACTTACATCGCAGCAGAAAAAAACGATTCGTTAATATTTTGTTAAAGAATTTGCTAAGAACTGTATACAATTTTGTAATGAAATGACCTTTTGTGATTTTGTAATGAAAAGAACTTTTGTGACTTTTATAAAAAAAAAAAAAGAACCTAATTTGAAACAACTTGTATATATTTGCGGAACTAAGCTTGCAACATAATTGTTAAAGAACTTACTTTCAAATTAATCTTTATAAAGTTAAAAGATAAGTTACAGTATTTCTGCGAGTAAGCCGTCTTTTATCACAGTGCTGATGAAGTCATAGACACACCTGACGAAAGCTCGACCACCCACACAGGGACCGGCTCCACGTAGAAATACTGAATTATTATGAATTCACGTCAATATGGTCAAGAAAACATACTTATAGTTAAAGATATAATAGTTAAAGATATGAACTTGCTACATAACCAGCATTGAAACAACTTGTACTTTACTTAAGAATTATAACTTCTACCTAAGGAAACAACTTTGATTAACATGTGATTTTAACGAACTTTCTTTGGTATCAATAGTGATAGGAATTCCATATCTACACATTAGTAACAAATCAGTACTGAATATGGCGTTTATTATTAAAAAGCTAGGAGGTTGTATCCCTCTTAGTAAAATGGACGTGTTACTAAAATGGACGTGTTATTAAAATGGATGTGTTGCTAAAATGGACGTTTTACAAAAATGAACATGTTACTAACAATGGACGTGTTACTAAAATGGACGTAGACGAAGGTTAAGGAACTAGTATTAAAACAAAGTATGTGTTAGTAATAAGCACTTACTTGCGTGTTTTTTTTTATCTTAAGAACTTACTTTAAATGAACTTTACATGCCGAAATGTGAACTTGGTTTTGAAAACTCAACTCATGAATTTGTGCAAGAATGTTCTTTGAAGCAACTCGCAATTGTTCTAAGTTATCTGATATACAATCGTTATCTCGTAAAGAATTAAATTGGAAATACCTGTCAGTATATTTGGTTAATATGAACATAATGGATAAAGACAATAAACGTTATTATTATGTGAAAATCTTGACACCATTTCATTTCAGTCTCTTTGGAACAATTCTAATAAGCGACCAGTTTATTATCTTTAAAGAAAATACGGTTGTATTTCTACAGTCCACACACTTAAAAATACGGGGTCAAAAATAACCCCAAAAAGGGTCATTTTTGACCCTGCAAGCGACTGTCAATTATGCACCGACTAAAGGAGGGTCAAATTTGACCCCGGTGATCTAGTGAAAAATTTGGCCCAAATTGTTGTTAAAAATTACTATATTTAGGGTCAAAAATTATTTGACCCCTAATAATTATAGTCAGTTAAACAATAACCCTATTAGTGTCAAAAAATGATTATATTCAGGGGTCACAATTAAAAAATGACCCCTAACTTGGTTGAAATGACTATATTCAGGGGTTCCGATTAGAAAATGACCCCGGAACAGGGGTTGACAAATTATTATATTTGAGGTCATTTAAATATGACCCTTTTAGGGGTCAATTTAACATGATGCCAAATAACAGAAAATGACCCCGGTCGTGGTTGATTTAACAACAAATAGGGTTAAATAAAATTGACCCCGTAAAAGTGTTGATATTTTGACCCCGTCGTTTTAAGTGTGCAAGAGTAAATGCTTCTTGAAAATACGGTCTTATACATAACATGTAACATAAAATAATCTGTAATTACAAAATAACGGAGTTCCATACATACATAGATGCAAATAGATACATACGCAAATAGGTGCTTATATTTCATCATAATACACATGTCTTCAGGAAGAGGCAGACTAGAGGAGATCTTGTGATACTCAACTAATACTCAACATCCATGAATTAGCCAAGTCTCTTGATGAGAAGAGTCTGACTGACCTCGCCTTTCTTCGACAAAGTATTTGACAATGTCTCACATAGACTAGCTCCTTCTGCATAAGGCTGAACACTATGGCATGAATAGTAACATCTTGAAGTGGATGGGTGACTTCTTAACCAACCGCACTCAGCAGGCAGATATCGACGGGCAAGTTAGCAACGAGGTGAGAGTTACATCTGGTGGACCTCAAGGCAGTGTGCTGGGGCCACTCCTCTTCCTCATCTTGATCAACGACCTGCCAAGCTGTGTCAAAGGCTCAGAAGCCCGTCTCTTCTCAGACGACTGCGTATTGTACAAGCGAATATCATCTGTTTCAGATTCTTCACTTCTTCAGGATGACTTGGATGCACTCAATGGGAACGTACCTAGCTCATGGAATTCCACCCATCCAAATGCCAGGTCGTAAGAATCACTAACAAACACAACCCAATCTGTACACCTTACATTATCCATGGTGAAATTGTGGAGACGAACTCGTCAGGCAAGTACCTGGACATGCATGTGGATTCCAAGCTCAATTTCAATGACCACATCGGGGACCACATCGATGCCACCAAGAAGGAAGCAAACTCAACCTGTGTTTATCTGGGGTGCAATTGCGATCATTGCAGCAAAACAATCAAAGAAGCCACCTACATGACTTATGTTCGACCAATAGTCGAATACGCTGGCCTGGGACCCACATACTTAAAGCAATATAAAGAAGGTAGAGCAGGTTCAGTACAGTGGTGCACGTTATGTCACGAGAAAATATGACCAGAGAACAAGCGTACTGGCCTACTGAAAGACCTCTAATGGCCAAAACTGGAAAGCAGACGATACCAACAGTGGCGTAGCGTGGGTCATCACATTGGCGACCATGATTGGGGGGGCACCGGGTCATGATGGGGGGCACAAGCCATTTTCGGCAATTTTCCTATGGGATTTTCTCAATTTCAGATCCGATTGATTCCCCGTGCCCCTATGACGCTACGCCACTGGATACCACTGGAGAGCGTACATCAACGAAGCGAAATTCCGCATCAGAGGTCATAGCTCTAGATTCCTGACAGGTCACTGCAACTCCAACCAATTTTGGGGTTGGAACCTACTGAGGATATATCCTGCAGAATTAGCATCCATTGATGTCATCAGAGTGGCATTATGGGGGATGCCAAGTAAACCAGCAGTCATCTGTAGTATTTTAAAGCAAATCATCACTGTATGTATTTTACATTGAACTTTGCTGACTGATAAATTTTGGATGCGCAGAGCACAACACACTGATGCAGTCTTTTTGAAGTTTGCACTTGCATAGAAAGAAGAAAAACGTACGCAAGAAGGTCTAAATTAGACAGAACATTACGTCGTATAAACAAAGGGACCATTTTTTAAATTTTATTTCAAACTGTTCAAACCTGTACCACAAAGTTAATTTTTAAAAGATTAGGGGCTCGGATAGCAACGTTTTCACGTATTTTTTGTGGGACCTGAGAGCACATTAGACATATCGAATTGCATTTTGAATACGAGGAATGTCCTTCTGATATCAAATAATTTGGATTTTTTTTAATTCGCGATATAATACACGTTTTATTGCAAATGATTAAAAATTTATATTTTTGAAATTTAACAGGCCTCGTATTGAAGATATAGATTTTTACCCCATAAACACCAAACAAATTTAGGTCTTTTTGTGAATAAAATGTTTATCTTCAATATGAAAGGTCAAAATTTTGGTCGGCTTTTGGTCAATTGATGGTCGGCTTTTTATTCCAGCTACATACACTTTGAGTATAATATCATTAGATTTATAAAGTTTACTTCGAGGACTGTTAAATATCAAAAATTTAAAGAAATATCAAATTATTTTATATCAGAAGAACATTCCTCCTATTCAGAATGCAATTTGATATCTCTGGATATGCTCTCAGATCCCACCAAAAATACTGTACACACGTTGCTATCCGATTCCTTAAGGTTACACAAAGAGACGTATAAAAAACGTATAAAAGACGTATAAAGTTGTTCTCTAAAACAGAGTTTTCTCAGTAATCAAATATCGCAGCGACTGAAATGTTGGTGCATTGGATGTAGCTTAACATTTTTGTGTGTGTTATATACAAATTATTAGAATAAATTTGAAAATCCTTCGTTTAAAGCATTTTTATCCACCATGTTCACAAGATCAAAAACACGTTCCATGAGGTTTTTTTTCAAATGTGCGCTCCGTATAAATCCACACCGAGCGATTGTTTTCTTCTTTTTCGTATTGTATTACAAATCGATCAAAGAAATAATGTTGCCATGGGGAAGAACCAAATACAGTACCGATTAAATTTTATAAGCCCGTTTTGGGGGAAAATTTTGGAGAATTTGCTTGAGAAAAAGCTGGTTTGTGAAATTATCGATATCTTGATTACGAGACGTTAATTTAGAAATCTGAATACCTACATTATTTCTCAACATTCTGCCAATTGCTATTCCATTTGATTTTCACTCCAAATTGAAGCTAGTTTTGCAAAAAACGAGGTTTTCCTCCATCAGTTCGGTCAAAATTTCAGCGCCGACATGCGTGTTTATTCTAAGAGCCATAATGCGGACGCGATTGTAATCATTTGTAATTGCATCCAATATTAGTTATATCATCCGCTTTGAGGACAGTCAATTGCGTAAGATGATCTATGGCCGAGTGGATAGAGTGTTGGACTGGGAATCTAATATGAACTATTTTTGTGGGTTCGAGTCTCCGTGTGGCTGAATTTTCTTTTTTTTTCTCTTTTCTCATTTTTACTTCCTTTCTTTCTCCTTTCTTTTTCATTTCTTTTTTTTTTCATTTCTTTCTTTCTTTCTTTTTCGTTATTTTCTTTCTCTCTCTTTCTTTCTCTTTTTCACTATTTCTTTATTCTTTCTTGCTCCTTTCTGTTTAGTTTTATTTGATTGCTTCGCTGCGTGCAGTGAATCGTGATTGATTGTCTTTCACTTGATATAATTCAGAAATGTGTAGGCCTGCTAAGTCTGTCTTGTTGATTTTCATCCCAAATTCGATTTACAAATAATTGCTTTTTGATATTGTTGTTGTTGCCTACCCTTACATTGTAATCAGGGGAATAGCAGCATTGATTTCATCAAAGATATCAAGGCTATAAATTCAAAATCAACACATTTTCCAGGGCGTAGCTTGACGAAGTGCCCCCAATCAATTTTAAAATTTATAAAATCCTTGTGAAAATTGCCGAAAACGGCTTGTGCCCCCCCCCCGGCATCCGAGCTCCGGGCACGAGCTAAGCCAAGTTTCATAGCCTTTTCATGTCTTGACCGTGGATCGATATTCTATTGTACGTAGGCCTACGTCCCGGTACGCTTGTTCATTTTCTGCATGGCTGTTTCTGTTATGAACTTACGCCCTCTGAAATCAAGCGCATGAAAAACTCTCGGCTAACCTTAAGTCCACTTATTTGAATGTAAAAGACTTTTTGGCGCTCAAAGGTGTTTGGGATTGCGTTGTCGCGGAAATAACCTTTGTGTTTGCGAATCAGTAGAAAGTGCTGTCATGCGTGCGATCGACCTTAAACATGTACCGCTACGCCATTGTATAGGCCTATACATTTTGAACAATTGCAATTTCTTTGCAACATCGTACATGTACTATATAACAATACCTGAAATGTTCTCGCCAACATTTGTGTATTAAACTTTACCTAAGTTTGATGCGAGTTCACTGACGTAAGTAACATGTATCCATGTTATCTGTTTCTGTATAAATAGGTGTTCGACATATAAAAACACTCGCAACGGGGTAAATAAATGATTGAAATATACTTGATGTTCGAAGTTACTAACATTACATGATCACAGTGTAATGACACTGTAATAGCGTCGTTTAGTCGGAATTGTACATGCACGATATACTCTCCTGTCCTACAAGACTGTTCCCAGATCCTTTAACATTGTTTAATGCAACCCAATGTCCTGTTTCAGTATGCCCAGTTCAGGTACATGTTTAGCATGGTTAGAATGGGATCTTCCCGTGTTTCTCTTACCATGCTTTGCTTCTGTAAGAATACCCAGCAAAGTGCATCTTATGTGAAAGCTTCGGGAGGTCACCATTCAGCTCATGTGCTGCTTCCAATTGATGTTATACATGTATAATACTGATCTAAACATCAAGTTCGACAGTAGCAGTGAATACGAAATTGTAATTTCCACGTGTGTATTATAACCTGAGACTTTACTTCTCAGTAACATGATGCTGCTTCACGAATTTTTATATCGTTTTTCATACTAGCTACACACGCACCCAGATACTTTGACCTCTTTTAGCTTAGTACCCTTGTTTGTTTGGATGGTAGCTTTTGCCAACATTGAACGACACGACGTTTGTTGTTGAAGCATTCATTTTGTGAGCCAACTTTTCCGACAGATGACTTAACTCTAAGCAGCAGTTTTTTTGTTTGCTAGATAGGTTTAGTTATGACTACGTCGTATGTAAAGCCCAAATCTGTTTACACTTCAGTCGCGATTCGCCTACTCCTTATCTTCTTCAGGTGAAATCTAAGCGATTCTTCTCTGCCACCCACTACCATAAGTATAATCCAAAATCCACAACAATAGAGGCCGTCAGCGTGACGTCATATGCCGCCATCTTGTGGGTACACGCTGTGATGGTCGTTCGATCTCCATGCGTGAACAGCAAAATCACCACGTTGATGCGCGATAACAGCTGCGTGGCACCCGGGGGGTCACTCCCATTGTGGCCTGTACACCATCCACGATAATGAAAACGCGTAAAAAGGGTAGTTTTTCGTGGGTAAGCACGATACGCGCGTAACACGTTTAGGGTGTCAAAAACATGAAATATTGCGGAAAAGGGTAGCAAAATTGCAATTGCTAATACGCGGAAATGAAATTTAGGGTATGAAATTTGATGCAAGGAATAAAATCCCTGTTTAGGGTATTGTTTTAGCCAAGGGTTAAATCCTTCTTTAGGGTGCTTTTCAAAAGTTGATTATCGCGGATCATACAGGCCACAATGGGAGTGACCCCCCTGGGCCGACGCATGAACACACAGATCATTATTTTGTACCCACAAGATGGCGAAAGGCTGACGGCCTCTATAAGATACGAAGCAAGGGAGTTTCCGTGCATCTGGCGAAATAACTTTTAAGGCTAAAAGCCTTGGTGTATTTGCACATTCTTCCTATAGCTTCCCAGCAAACACAAAAACGTTTTAAAAACGTTTTAAATAAGTTATATTTTGGCTTTTGGTTTAGGTAAAAACGTTTTAATAACATTAAAATGTCGGGTTATATAAAGGTCATGATAACGTTTTAAAACGTTTTGTATAAAAACACACTACAACAATATTTTTAAATGTTTTCAAAAATGTTATTGTAAACTATTTTTGCAAACATTTTTGCCAAATATTGTGTCAATACTTAAATAACATTATGTTAAAATGTTTGAACCCAGCAAACACAGAGAAATGTTCTGAAAAAGTTTTTTTCAAAACCTTTTAATAACATTTAAATGTCGGGTTATATAAAGGTCATGAAAACGTTTTTAAAACGTTATTGAAAATATTTTGGGCAAACATTTTTCGCAAAATATTTTTTCAACCCCAAAATAACATTTTGTTTAGAATGTTTTGTATCAAGTTTTCAAGAATGTTTTTGGAATGTTATTAAAACGTTTTATACCCTTTATATAACCCGACATTTAAACGTTTTCTGTAACACATTTTTGTTTGCTGAGCCACTAGATTATCAAAAAATGTTTTTTAAGGTTATGGAAACGTTTTATACTCTTAATATACCCTTTATATAACTCGACATTTAAACGTTTTCTGACAACCTTTTATAACCTTTTGCGAATGATGTCGAAAACGTTTTGTGTTTGCTGGGTTACACGACCCCCTCTAGATAGGTGGGAAACAAACAAGGGGGAAATTAATAGGGTACATAGAAAACCTGGTCAAATACGGTACTCATGGGAGATTGCACTTCGAATGGACCTCCCCCCCCCTCCCCATGAAAAAGATTTCTCAATTTTTTGAGCCGCTCCTCCCATCAAAAATTGGACGCGCCTAGTTTGGGACTCCATAGGTGCTAAGAATTTGCAGCATTTGTCTTTTGGAATGATATTGAGGGCCTTTAAGTTTATGAAAAATATTATTACATGCAAGTTTAGATTACCAAGGTAATATCATTTTATCAACATTGAAGTTTATCATATTCGCAATTTTTTTATCCGCTCCCCTTCAAAAGTTGGAACAACGCGCCCAGTTTGGGACTACATGGACGTTGATAAATTTTTTTTTCTGGAATAATATCTTAATAAGGTCTTTAAGTTTATGAAAGTTATCATTACAGGCAGGTTCTTTAAAGTGTTATCATTTTATCATCATTGTAGTTTATTATTATTATTATTATTATTATTATTATTATTATTATTATTATTATTATTATTATTATTATTATTATTATTCACAGCTACAAAGACAGCTTATGGTTTATCGAGGAAGTGTCGATGTGACTTCAACGCATTGATTGACTCGACATTTAACTGTTTAGAAGTAGATTTAGTGGACGATACACCTCGTACGGGCGATACGTTATTTTTTATTTTACGTTTGCAACAAGAACTTCCGCGGCGCTCGTTTGGAGACTAACGAAATGGCTGATTCGAAGTTCAAACTTGACGAAACTTACAACTCAGACCTTGTTCAGTGCAACATCTGCGTTGCTGTTATTGACAATCCTAAAGCATTGCCATGTCTTCACACATTCTGCTTCAAATGTCTCTCCAGTTGGTCAGAAAGTTTAGCAAAGAAATATCCAGCAAAGTACACGGACGCAATTTCGTGTCCAAATTGTCGCGAGGACTTTCCGTTACCAAAGGGTGGTGTGAAAGAGCTGAAGACCAACTTCTTCGTCAATAAATTGAAAGAGCGAAATGAGCTTCAGAAGAAGCTGCACGAAGATGCCAAGATTCCATGTACCTCGTGCGATGATTCTGACAATCAGGCTGTTGGACGTTGTGTAGAGTGTAACGATTCCTTGTGTAAGAAATGTGTGGATGTCCACAAGTCGTTGCGCATACTGAAACATCACCACGTGCTTACACTAGAAGAGCTGCGCACGGGAACATTGACTATGCACAATCCGGCCGAACAAGAGATGTGTCCCAAGCACAAGGGTGAAGTTTTGCGTTTCTATTGCGAGACATGCGACGAGCCAATGTGCCGAGATTGTACCGTCCTAGATCACCCGCGTCCCCGTCATAGACAAATAGACCTGACGACCGCAGCTGGAGAAAGAAATGGCAAACTCAAAGAGTTATTCATCCAAGTAGAACTCATTCCCAAAGCTATCGATATTGCCATGGCAGAAGATGACAGCACGCTGAAAGAACTGAAAGCCAGGGAGATGATAGCCAGCGATCTGTACAAGACGACCGCTAAGAAAGCGTATTCGGAATTCATACAGAAGATGAAACAAGCTGAAACAGAATTTACGCAGCAAATGCAACAATTGGTTGCCAGGAAAAGCAAAGAGATAGAAGCGCACAGAGACGGCTTACAAATTCAGAAATCGCGTCTTTGTACTGCAATGGAGATGACACAACAGATTACGCACGGCGGTTCCGAGCATGATGTTGCTACAATGTATTCGCCGCTCTCTAATACCATGCAACAGCTGTCCAAGTTGAATCCAAAGCCTGTCAGGAAGTCTATGGGTAAAGTTGAATTCATACCCAGCATGAATCTTAGCTACGGGATGAGTTCTCTCGGTTCACTCAATACCTACGAACAGTGGACTCTAGTGAAGACTATCGCATCGGGGCAGTTCAGGTCTGGAAGATACATCGTTCTCGACAAAAATGGTGAAATTGCTGTGGCTACATACAATAGCAACAATTACGTTCGACATTTTGATGAGAATGGCACACCCACACGGCAAATCAAAACTACCGATGCAGGTGGACAGATTGTAAGTGACCGTTCATATGCAGGTCAACAGTATTGGAGACCTGATGTGTATACAGGTGGACAGGATCCAAGGAGAGGTTTGAAAGCAGGTGGTGGACAGGATCCAAGGAATTGTTCGTATCCATGGGGCCTGGCAATTGCTCAAAATGGTGACTATTTCATTACAGACGAAAATCCTTACGTTAAGATTTTCAACGCCCAAGGAAATTTCAAGCAAAGGTTCGCTGCTCAGAATCCCAACGGCAACTGGTCATACAGTGAGAATTCCAAGCTGTACGGGCTAGCCATTGACAACAAGGGTCGCGTGTACGTCGGAAGTTCTGTTGGGTACATTAGTATCCATTATCAAAATAGTAAGCGCGTATCTGGCTTCAGTCTCAATAATCTGTGTCCATACTTCATTGCCATCACTGCAGATGATCACGTTATTGTCAGCGATTATAACAAATGCGCAGTTCACGTGTACGGCACCGACGGTACTCAACTCTACACCTTCGCCACTCCACCAGGTGGCAAATTCTACCCTACGGGAATATGTGTTATCCAAGATGAAGTCTTCGTCGCCAGCTACATAAGAGTTCCAGCAGTCTACCGCTACTCTCTCACAGGTGACTATATTGGAATTCTGACTAAGGAAGTCAGATCTCCCTGGGGAATGGCAATCAAAGACGACGGAGAAGAGCTTCTTGTCTGCGACGACAATTCCATCAAAGTATTTCATCCGTGATTAGCAAACGTCATGTTTCAAAGGCATCACCAGACTTTTACATAACTTTGACTCCCGGCTAGCGGCTTTGAGTTTCGGGTTCCGTGATCCTGGCAACTGACAAGAGCTATCCATTGGCGTAACATAATGGTTGGTTAAAATTGTACATATTACAAGGACTGGTGGTGGCATTAGAAATAACGATTTAATATTCAGATAAACAACTTGTTATTGGTTAAATAAAAATGTTTTGTTAAAGAACTCACTTACATCACATTAAAGCCATATTATAACATTTGCTGAGGAGGACGCCCTCATTGATTTTTTTTAATTCATTTTTTACACGATTATATTGTACTTTATTAAACCAATATACCCTGCAAAAATCAAGACTCTAGGTGCTGTAGTTTTGTCAAAATCCGAGATTTTGAATAAAACGCCGGAACCGGATACACAATGTTCGCATAATCGCATACACGATGTTCATAATACACAGTACGTACACGGCGTGCGGGACGGTGATCTAAACAACAAAGGTTCGTACCATAACATGACCGAAGGAGTGGTACGTATTAGCGACATATGCGCTGGTAGTAAATTCCAATTTTCTTTGCTTTGCCGTAGTTGTTCGGCTAAAAAATAAAAGGTAATATATCTGACAGTAAGAACTAACATTTTATGGCAAAGAAATGCTAATCTATTTTGTATGAAAATGTTATAATATGGCTTTAATTGCGCTTTCATTCATACCTATACGCCAGGGCGTTCAGTGTATAACCAGGAACCTTATATATAAATACGCACGTGACCCATGGGAACGACATACTAAGACCAGCAAGCGTGACCAAATCCTCATGCCATTGAAAAGGATAGGAACTCTTTAGATAAATATCATCAAATGTAAGTATTAATTGAATAGCAAAATTATTTACACATGGAGGGATTCCGAACTTGTAATATATGTTATCAAAAACAACACTTTGAAAGTATTTGCCGACGTAAAAAATATTTATCGACGGAAACGTTTACAATATAATCACAAAGTTGAACGAAATAGACAAATTTGCTGCACATTATCGCGTTGTTCGAGACTTACCGTCTACAAGCTGTTATGACAGCGCGGAGGTGGTCACGTGCGTATTTATTAATACGTATTTGTATGTATAGTCAAAGCGTACTGATAAGTAAAATCACTTCCAATAAAGAGCAATTCGCATCATAATTCGCCATAGAAGTGACGTAATAATCGGATTAACTACCATAGTGATAGATCGCCCTGCACTACAAGCAGATTACACTCTAACAGGTGTGAGTGATCAGCATAATATGCATATTCTATATAATTACTATACTGAAACATCTATGGTTCAATGCATAGGTACCGAGTGAACGTTGCAGTGCAGGGTGATATATTAAAAATTTATTCATCTATTCCTATGGTATCTAATCCAATTATTTACGTCACTTTTTCACGCATTCCTATACCTCAATGGTAGCCATTTCTGAGTCCCCTCTTTGGTCCATTCCACCTAAAATGTGAAATGATGTGGCCTTGGCGGGGATAGGAACTGCATTCCATCACCCGTGTTACACGTAGACAAAAGAATGATGAAAGTTCGACACAATACAATTCAACATCGATTTTTAAGCGGATTTAATCCACCTAATTGGGCAGTAACAACACCAGTTTGGTGCAGACGGGACCCAGTAATGGCCGACTGAATTCTGACCATCACTTGGCTCGTTGGATTCGTCTATACTAAAAGGAGCTATCGGTATGTCTTGAGTCTCTGGCTGGGTCTGACCTGGCAACTATTGGCAGCTAGCCAGTCAAAGCTTCCAAGCCAGTAACCGTGGTAACAGAGCTTGCGTTGTACTATGTATACATGGTATAGACGAATCTCATTTCACGCATTCCTACACTTCACTGGCAGCCATAACTGGGTCCCCGTCATAACTGGGTCCCCCGTCTGGGTGCATTGTAGCCGACGCGTCGGCTACAATGTGAAAATGAATGTGAAATGATTTGGCCTTGGCGGGAATTTTAAACTGCATTCCATCACCCGTTTGACACCTGCGGCGAAAACACACGTAGACAAAAGAATGATGAAAGTTTACAACACAAATGAATTCCCGTCGGCAAAACACACAGCTTCTATATACATGGTCAATTGCCTTTTACATGCGGTACAAAGAAAATAAAGTCATACACCGTATCGAACGCTACTTCAAATGGATGTCTAGTATACAGTAGTCTGTATGAATAGATGCGACGGGATTACCTGCAGAATTATCTCTATTGTATATATTATTCTATTAACCCTCCTCATCCTTGCATCTTCTCTAGGCGTTAGGCGGCTTTTATTCGCACAATTGGGCGATCAAAACACCAGTTTGGTGTACCCAGTAATGGCCGACCAAATCCTGACCATGACTTGGCTCGTGAATGGGTATAAGGTCATTCCCCTTTTATGTGTGTGCAGAACAATTTGAAACAATAAATACGAACGGCTAATTCATTTAAAGTTTTCAGTGCATACTGCAGTTACTGTCCGTTTTCCTATACACAATACACAGTGCTCGCGCATACACCATTGACGCGTGACCTCTACAAATAGCGTACGTTAGAAGTAGGGGGATTTGCCTAGTTAACGTCGCTGTGTGAAAAATAACCGGCCAATATTAAAAGTATTCTTCTAAAATTCTAGAAAATATAGTTTTGTAACATGTCCTAAATTTTTAGCTAATTTAGATGTTTGGAAATATTCGTACTTTGGTGTTTTAGTGTATGTTATAGGTAATAGTACATTGCCTAGTTAACGTCGCTGTGTGAAAAATAACCGGCCAATATTAAAAGTACTCTTCTAAAATTCTAGAAAATATAGTTTTATAACATGTCCTAAATTTTTAACTAATTTAGATGTTTGGAAATATTCGTACTTTGGTGTTTTAGGAAGGATATGTATACGACAGATAACACCAAAAAATATGAAGAAATTATTTCCAAACCGTGTTAAGTCAACAATCATTATGTTGCTCATTTTCAAGAATGCTGGTTAACAAAAAGCAGACCATTGTCTCATTTCGTGAACAAAGGTCCACATACCATTGTTTCCTTGCGTTTCCTTTATAATCGGTTACCCAACTGAAGCTATAATACCAGCTCATTGCGATACCGCACATATAAAACAGACACATGTGCACAACCAGATAAGATCTGATTTAATCAGTTGAGCTGTTTTCAATGAGTGTTATCTTGGTTTAATAGCTTTTAATGGGGTTTAAGTCCTGCAAAGGTCGAAGTGAATTCTACTGTAGACATGACTGCATGAATAGGTGCATCATGGTATAAATAGTATGATATTCATTAGGCTTACATGCAGATACGTATTCCTTTCTGCATATGCCTGGAACACTTTGAGTGATGAAAGAAAGAAAGAATAGTCAGTTAAAGCAATAATGTGTGATTTGCATAAAGAATAGATTTCTATTTAAATATTTGTTTTCACTGATCACATTACCCCCTTTTAATTTCGAGCCGATCGTATTACAATGTAATCTGCACGGAGCATCGCGCTAAACGTGTGTACACATAAGCTGACATCCACGGGACATGTTAGCAAGCACTCGATCAGCGAACCGGTTTTAACATAAAAAGTTGAATTTTACTGTTATAAAAGCACTTCAGGCTCAGTCTTTTACATGGTATTTTAGTATACCACTGGGTATTATAATTATGCAAAAAGTAAAAAATCCGAGTAAAATTGAGGGCGTCGCTCATAGCAAATCACACATTATGGCTTTAAATAAATAAATTAATTAATTAATTATCAATAAATTAATATTAATAAATAAATAAATAAATAAATTTAATTAATACATACATAATTAAATAAACACCCCAGTAAATGAATTATTAATAAATTATTTTTTCTATTAGTTAAAGACCCAAAATTAAAATTGTTTATAAATTGCTTAAAAGTGAAGGATAAGTCATTCAAATTGTCATTTAGTATTTTTGAAATGACAAATTTGGCAAAAAACGAAGAAAACAGCAGTACTGACGAAGTTGAAGCCCTATTCAAATACATGTAGCTAATTTAGATACTGTCGGTATCTAAATTACAGATTCGTGTAAAATGTTGTCTTAAATACGCGGCTTTCTGCTGAGCCACTCACATGCTATGTTAGCACATCTATGACAATGACTAAAGGTACTAAAATCTGAATTTTGATGATTTTTACGATCGTCCGGATGAGCACTGAACGGGCCTTTAATTAATTTAATTAATACATACATAATTAAATAAACACCTCAGTAAACAAACACGTAAATAAATAAACATCCCAACATACATACGGTATCAAAGGTCATCTAGTGGCTCCAAGTACGTGGCTGTATAGTTGTTTTTTACTTTGAAAGAAACAATGATATCCCCAATATGTTTGTTTGAAATTTGTATTGCCGGGGGTCAGGTCAGAGGTCCCACAGGGGTCACATCTTGAAATTGCTCCGATTGGGCTCAAACTTGGCCATGACAATCCTCATGACGGGAAAACATTTCGCTGGAGTCAGGTCAAAGGTTGCGTAAGTGTCAAATCTTATTATTTCCCCAATTGAGCTCAAACTCAGTGGCAACAAACCCCATGATCAGGATAACATGTCAAAGTTCATTCAGGGGTCATGATGTCGAAAGTCACCTAGTCAAATCTTAAAATTGCTCTGAATGACCTCATGACCTAGGACACACTGGGACAGAAGTCATCTGGGTCAAATTTTTACATTGCCGGCCCCTTTAAGTTTTTTAATGGATCACTGTATACAAGGTGATAACAAACCCCATGCATGGGGAACATTTTGCAGGGGTCAGGTCAAAGTCAAGTCATAGTCCAAAACACCAACTTGCCACAGCTACAATCCCGGACATAAATAGTTCGAACACATGTGTCAAAATTTGAGACCGTATTTCTGATTATACTTGACATATTAAAGTTTCGCTTTCTTTGACGCGAAGTCTGAACCATTTCCTACTACTAAACCCCTCCCCCTGCTCCACCAATCAATGCTGGATGTTTCTAGGGGTGCATGACCAAAAAAAACCACACCAATATTGATCGGGGAAATGGGGTATATTTGAAGTACCCATGTCAAAGTGTTCGAACAATTATGACCGGGATTGTAGATTCGTGGTCTATGACCACATTTTGCATCTAGTACATAACACTATTATGAACTTTCGGCTATCTTACATTTACCGCTAAAAGCCTCATAATAGTTTTTTAAATAATATTCGATAGACACCCTTTTCTTACTTATATTAAATAAAAATGATGAAAAGATCTGTTTATTCATTACACATTTTACAGTGCCCTCTCCTGAAGACTAATATCGCTCTATGAAGAAACAATAAGACTTAGCGATTGTCAAGCTTCAATTTCATTGAGTATTATTTACCGCTAAAAGCCTCATAACAATAGAAATGCCATTTGCAAATATGCACGACAGATCCCCTTTTCTTATCATTATTAAATGATAGTAATTAATAAATCTGTTTATTTATTTTATCAAATGTAGATTTCGACTTTAAGTGTAATAAAATATATTTATTACGTCTAGATTTACATTGCATTGGTGTGCACATAACCCCGGGGATGTATCAGGAAGACAATAGCTAATTAAGTAGTCGACTCTATATCTATCTATCTATCTATCTATCTATCTAGGCTATGTCAATCCACTGTTGGATTTAGCCCTCCTCATGGTCACTCCATACCTTTCCATCTACTGCTACTCTCGCCCATGTTATACCAATATATGATGTCATATCATCTCTCCACCTCCTCTTCTGTCTACCTCTTCTTCTTTTTCTCATTCTTGGTTGCCATTCTAACAATCTCTTTGTCCATCTGTTATCATTTCTTCTGGCAACATGTCCAGCCCATCTCCATTTTGATTGTTTGATTTTTCTCCAAATGTCTGCAACACCGGTCATCTGTCTGCTGATGGTTGAGCACCTTACTTTGTCTCGCAGTGAGATGTTTAACATTTACCGTTCCATTGCTCTTTGAAGTTTGAGCGGACTGTAGTTTAGTTTCTAAGTATTTAGTTAATGACCATGTTTCAGAGCCATACGTCATTGTTGGAAAGACACATTGATTATATACTTTCCTTCTGAAGTAGTCGACTCACAAGACTTTAAAGTATGCTACCACGCCTCTCGCCTCGCAGCGATCAGCCTTATGTTCAATTTACAGGAATTTGATCTATAAAACATCATCTGTCCCAACGATTTTCGCACAAGATTGTCTGAATAGATCAAAAAGATGGCCTATCATAAAATTGACCATATCTCCATAACGCGTTGTTCGATTTTGATAATTCTTTCAGTTATGAAGAAATTAATAAATTTGCCATATTTTATTCTACCACGCCTCTCTCCTCGCAGCGATCAGCCTTATGTTCAATTCACAGGAATTTGATCTATAAAACATCATCTGTCCCAACGGTTTTTGCTCAAGATTGTCTGAATAGATCAAAAGATGGCCTATCATAAAATGACCATATCTCCATAACGCGTTGTTCGATTTTAATAATTCTTTCAGTTATGAAGAGATTAATAAATTTTCCATCTTTTATTATACACGGTTTAATTAACTTGTTAATTTTTTTTTTTTATACACAAATACATGCATATTCACGTTATCAATGAATTTTCTTAAAATCAGAGGCTTATTGCTTTGAAAAAATGAAGAAACTGCTTATTTTTTTCCTTTTGCTTGGAATAAATGGTTCGGGAGTAAGAAAGTAGGAGACACACACACACAAAAATGAACGAAACACTATCCGAGATTCGAACTTTTTTAATACTTGTACATTTCAGATGACACCTACGATAGTGGAGTACAGGGATTTATATATTTTGGTCAAAGTTAAGAGCAACATATATATAATTGGTGATCAGTAAAATGCGTATATTCTAGCGTTTTTGACATTTAAATATATTTGTATTCAAAATAAATACAAATTTTGCTAATTAGGTAATGCATAATACCATTTTCTTAACACTACTGAAAAAATCATGAAAATCGAACAACGCGTTCAAGAGTTATGGCGATTTTATTGATATTAATAGATTATTTTCTCGCTTCTTTCAGACAATCCCGCGCGAAATGCTTGGGACAGTTTGTTTATTTTACGCATCCCCGCTCCCCTTATTAATGTTGAATGCTGAAAAATAGTAAAAAGTGGTTGCACTCAATATCTGCTCTGACATTGTTTCCAGGGGGAGGGGAGGGCAGGGACGGATTTACCTATTTGGGGGCCCTGGACCAGGCCAAAATTTGGAGGCCCCCAAACGCACCGTGAGGAAGGCATGTGCACTCAAGTGGCCAAGATTTTAGATTCTACTAGGATATTTGTGCGCGAAGCGCGCGAAAAAATTCAATTTTACACTATTTTAGCCCAAATTGAAGCTGAATTTTGCAGTTCTTGTACCATATTTTGGCCCAAAACATGGTGTTTTCGGATAAAATGGAAGAGGCACACTGCACAGGGCAGTTTTGGGGGCCCCAAAAATTTGGGAGCCCTGGGCCCGGGCCCATCTGGCCCTATGGTAAATCCGGCCCTGGGGGAGGGGGAGCAAGCAAGTACATAACGTGAGCTATGAAACGTATCATGTATTTTCAGCCTTATGTTCAATTCACAGGAATTTGATCTATAAAACATCATCTGTCCCAACGATTTTCGCACAAGATTGCTGGTTGATCGTCAACATTTCAAAGTTTGCCTAGCACCTCAGTTAAGAAAATATAGGAAGCTGCAATTAGACCAAATATCATTACTGAGTTAGAGAAAAACCCATTGTCTCCAATCTCCATGCAAAATGTGATATTGTATAAAAACAAGTTGTTAGTTGAATCGTTCAAAATCATATGTAAAACTTGACCGTAACCATCAAGTCTGCTATCAGCATGGAGGTTATCGCCACAATAGTTTACAAATATATAAAGGCTGACCAGTAAATGTGCAACATAAAACCACACACATCATCATAATGACCGTGGCTATCCATCGACCGTTACATTCCAAGTAGGCTATTGTTTTAGCTAAAATTGGGCAGTCACTTTTTGCGTATTTTATGACAAACACATTTTCAAACTTTGACACCGTATTACGCTACTTTGATACAAGATATATAATTGCAAGTTTCTTTTTCATTTTTTTAATTATGTAATAAAATGAAAACGTATAAAATTGTGTATTTAATACAAAGTTAAATATACCAGGCGGTCAACCGTATTTGGCAGTTTTCGGCTGTCGCGATTTCCTGTGTGTTGACAAACTGATCAAAACGCTATATGTATAAAGCAGATAAATGGTGGCTGTAACCACCAAGTTTCATGCCCATACGACAGTTTATACGAATTTAACCTCAGATGACCGCTGGTGTCCCCGGAATGATCTTCCCAAAATTGGGCTCTAAATGTTGACTGTACCCACGAAGTTTCATGCCCATACGACAGTATTTTTTACTACTTTGAAAATGACCTCCAAAAATGCAGCAGCCGTTGAATAAGCAGCACAAAATGTCCATATAAAGTACCAGCCACTGACAATGCAGCAGGCACTGAAGAAGCAGCACAGAATGCCCATATGGCAGTTTTTACTAATTTGACATCAGATGACACCTGGATAACCTCGGGTGTCCTTGACCCAGTAACCAATACAAACTTGTTCGGTCTCGCGAAGATGCACCCACCCACCAAGTTTGAGGAACGTGCGACCACTAGTTTTCCGAATCAAGTGCCGGACAGCGGACAGATACACCGACATAAACAGATCCGGTAAATTACATATGTGTAATGTAGTTATATTTTCAATGACACTAATTGGGTCATGATCTTAAAAAAAGAAAGTTATGATCAAAATACTGTATTATATGAAGGACGTGACAGGTTTTGGACGGCATCTTGGAGTTAGAGGTATATAATATGAGGACAATGAAAATGACTCCTTTTTTGAGAAAATAAAACGTTTAAAATTGATATTCCGCAAAAACCAACTGTAAGCGGTGAGTTCCTTCGAACCAAACAGATTAGACCTAGAAAAAAGTGTGACGTTATGAAATGAAATGTGCCCGCTTTGAGAGAATGGGCTGTAAACACTCTCAATGCACAGAACGTATACCGTTGTTGTTATCAGATAAAAACTCTGAATCAAGTATTACAAATTTAATCTTTTTAAACATATGGATAAAATTAGGCCGCTTCTTTATTATATATTAGTAAATTGTGATATTATAATTAATATGTACATCAACATCATTAGAAATATTTGGGCTAAAAATATTTTGAGCTTAAAATTTGAGCGTGATCAATATTGTATTTATTATGCAAATAAAAAATGGGCCGGGAGCTAACCTTTTGTTGTCCATTGAAGGTCGCGCATTAATTTTATACATAAACGAACATGAAAAGAGCTCTAGGCTCATGTGTTATGTACTACTCGTGAACATAGGGGAACGGCGGGTAATCCCGAACGGTGCTGTTGTAGCTAACCTGAGAAAGGTCATGATGCAGTCATGTCTACAGTAGAATTCACCACGACCTTTGCAGGACTTAAACCTCATTAAAAGCTATTAAACCAAGATAACACTCATTGAAAACAGCTCAACTGATTAAATCAGATCTTCTCTGGTTAAATCCTCACAACACATGTGTCTGTTTTACCTGTGCAATGAGCAATGAGCTGGTATTATAGTTTCAGTTGGGTGAATGATTATTAAACAAACGCGAGGTATACAATAATGTGTGGGCTTTTGTTTACGAAATGAGACAATGGTCTGCTTATTGTTAACCAGCATTCTTGAAAATGAGAAGCATGGTTGCAGACTTAACACGGTTTGAAAATAATTTCTTCATATTTTTGGGCTTTATCTGTCGTTTACATAATTATTATCCTTCCTAAAACACAAAAGTGCGACTATTTCCACCTAAATTAGCTAAACATTTAGGACATGTTACAAAACTATATTTTCTAGAATTTCAGAGAATACTTTAAATATTGGCCGGTTATTTTTCACACAGTGACATTAAATAGGCAATGTCCTATTACCTATAACATATACACTAAAACACCAAAGTGCGACTATTTCCAAACACCTAAATTAGTTAAAAAATTAGGACATGTTACAAAACTATATTTTCTAGAATTTCAGAGAATACTTTAAATATTGGCCGGTTATTGACGTTAACTAGGCAATTGCCTATTACTTCTAACACACACTTTTTGTAAGGTCACGCGTCAATTGTGAGAGCACTGTGTATTGTGTATAGGAAAACGGACAGTAACTGCAGTATGTGACGCTTTCACACTACTCTGCGAGGTTGGGGCTCTTCTCACAAAATATTAAAAACAAAATTATACACTTTTGACTTATGATCATCGGTTTTCGGATGCGTAGGAAATATTGTAGTGATGAAGAGGGTGGATTGTACAATTAATAAGAGATTAAGACGATTGCTTAAAGATATGACGTGACCATATCGTGTAATAAAAACAGTAATGATGCCGTGTGCGGGGTAATCGCGGACGGCCGTCATGAGTGCGATATTTTGTCTGCATTGATCTACAGAGCTATATGTATCAAGAGAGCTGGATATGAACTAATCTTTCACCGAGGTTCTAGAAATAAATTTAAAGGTATAATCAAAAATTCAATTTTGTTTAATACTCCAAATTGATTCTTCAATGGGCTTTCCAGTACCGTTCGGGATTACCCCCAGATCTCGGGGTAATCCCGAACGACGCCATTTTCTTTGTTTCATCATATCTTCTAACTAATTTATGAAGGTTTAGTTAATGAGAACGTGCTTATAATTAAAGTATTACCCACTCTTGATATTGGTACGGTTTATTCTATCTTACGTTGTTTCAATGTGTAGTATATATAGTATAGGCTTAAATGAAAAGGTGTTCGGGATTACCCCCACTCTCCCCTATAGTGTCCTCTTCCTTGAAAATCAATTCCACTTCCAACGGGGGAATGACCCGTATGAGCCCGAATTTTTCCATCACAATTTCTCTTTTTCCAGGAGAAATACGAATAAAAATATTGTAACGAGTTTCAACTTGTAATTTAATAATTATTCTCTTCGAATTGAGTTAAACTTGTTTTGCAATAGATAGGCCTATGTCCTAATGAGGTGTAATATCACTATCAATTAACAGTACAAACACAGAGGCTTCCATTCTGGATTGACAATTAAAGTAGCGAAAGGATGCAAAAAAAACCCGTTATTGAAAATAGCTGGCAGAAAATGTAATTACTAGCTGAGTAAATGTCACGACTCTAAAACGTTGTTTTCAAATAATGAGCTTCAATATTCTATAACCCTAAATACTGCAGGTGGTAAATTCCAATACTATTGTAGGTTTGCTAGACGTTTGCTCCGAAACATTTGAATTCGTATTATATTGAGTTCAAATAATATGGATGGTGTTTCTTAAAGAACTTGATCGTCAGATACTTGAATTTATGCTTCACGGTTGTTTGATCATTCTTTAAATTTTCGAACAAAACATAATAGGCTTATAATGTTCAATTCTATACCTGGACAATACCAACAACTATCACACTACTATATTACCAGCTCTTTTTAAAGGGCATGCAAAACCAAGTTTAACTCCATTCGAAGAAAAAAATTATTACATTACAAGTTGACACTCGTTGCAATTTTTTTATTCGTATTTCTCCTGAAAAAAAGAAAATGTGTTTGTATAAAAATGCTGCCTCGTACACAAATGTACGGTCCTTCCCCGTTCGAAGCAAACTTGATTTCCATGGCAGGAGACTGGTGACCTTACAGTAAATGAAGAGTCATGTTACATACACATGAGCCCTGGATATGAGCTCTTTTGACATTCAGTCATGTGTATAATATGCGACCTTGTAGCACGAGAAATCGCGAAGGTTCGAAGAAAAGGCCATTGAAATTGTTTATTTGCATAATAAATACAATATGGATATACGTCACGGTAAAATTGGTCTAAAATATTTATTTTGAAACTTTGAAATGACGAAAAAATAGATTAGCAACACAACACAAATATCTAAAATACAAATATTCTTCTCACGGAGACGACAATTTCAGCAAAGACTTTTAATGTAATAATGGTAAACTTAATTTTCAAACATGTCAGAACAAACCAAACTGACATTAAAAGAATGATACAAAGTCAAATTTTAGTTCACTCATATGGTATGTTAACCTTTTAATAAGAAACATAGTTGGTCTTCTTATTATTCAAAATTATCTCAAAATAGGCTTAACATTATTATACATGTAACAGTAACTATTAAAGGGTGTACAAAATACGAAAGGTTGGAAACCTTAAGGTAGGGAGGGAGATTGAAGCAAATATGCGATATTTAGTAACAATGGGAGAAATGTGTACTAAAATAAACATTTTCAGTATTTTTATATAACGCATTGCCCTGCACTTTAATAAAGAAAAGATTACTAATTTATACAGCTTAATTTCCAAATACATATACAGATGGTCAGGATGCAAGGAGACCAAGATATGTCAATACGGTATTATACGGTATTGAAGTTTCTTGAGTGTACAAAAATGATTCGCTTAATTTAAAAATGCATATACAGATGGTCAAGATGCAAAGAGACCAAGATGTCACTATACGGTATTATACGGTATTAAAATGTCTTGAGTGTACCAAAACGAATTGCTTAATTTAAAATACATATACAGATGTTCAAGATGCAAAGAGACCAAGATGTCAATACGGTATTAAAATGTCTTGAGTGTACCAAAATGATTCGCTTAATTTCCAAATACATATACAGATGTTCAAGATGCAAAGAGACCAAGATATGTCAATACGGTATTATACGGTGTTAAAATGTCTTGAGTGTACCAAAATGATTCGTACAAGCAAATCATCTCGTAAATTTTCTGAGGGCCAATTGTTCTTGAACAAAAACAATAGGAGAACCTTTTTCTATGTTGCACTTTTATTTTTATAGTGTACCTTTTTATTCAATGCTTTACTTCCCTCCTCTATCTTCTTTCGACATCTTCTCTCTCTCTCTCTCTCTCTCTCTCTCTCTCTCTCTCTCTCTCTCTCTCTCTTTCTTTTCTTCTCTCTTTTTATTCGTTGTTCCTTCTTTTATTCTTTCCCGTAATTCCGGGGTCACTAGAATTTGTCCAAGCTGTCGTCCCTATACGGTAGTTTACTTGCACGAAATATACAGTAAGCCAAAAAATTAAGGTACCAGTTACGTTCGTCCCTGTATATCTTAGCGTCGTGCTTTCATTGATTAGGACACAAATGTGCAACTTTTTATTTCGTATCTTCATCAGGTTTTGGACTGCCGTTTCTTTAATTCTCAACCAATTTCAACAAACAAGGTCTTAAATCAGAGCTAAAGACTACAGGCATCGGCTGTTTGTTTTAATTTTGACACATTTGTCTTTTGTCGACAAGAGTCGACATAAGCAAGTAAGCAAGCAAGTCTTTATTTAGGATATACAGTGGTGAACACAACTGGTACCTTAATGTTTTGGCTTACTGTATAGATCCTATCTGGAGTAACCTGCTCAAACTAGAAATAGATCCGGTTTGCGCCGCCCAGTGGGCGGTGCAACATCATAATATCCTATATATGACGTCATCTTGTCAATCAAGCTGGCCAAAAAATCCACAATTATTTCACCTTATTTAAATACATTGCTCGTACCTTTATGTCATTGTGCTTTGCATTGTTGCTTCGTACGGACCGAGTTTTTGGTTGACATATTGGAGCAGGTGCAGGAACCAAAAGGAAGGAAGATAACTGAAGATAAATAAGGTAAGGCCAAATAAAAAAATAAACATGTTTCACGTCCCCTCCCGCTTCCTTTTTTGAGGTTTTCTCAAATAAATTTTTATTTTTTGAAATTCAGTTATAACTTTTCAAAAAATATGTCTAGGAAGTTGGGATGCTTTCTATAGCCTTGTTAAGATACAAGAAACATTTTAGGAAGGTTTTGTGATCATTAGAGGGGTGTAACTCTCAGAACAACAAATAAAAAAGGGCCTCCTCCTTTTTCCAGGCATTATTGTATGTACGGATTGTACGCTAAAACAGCTTTAAGTATGGGTATTTACACCAATTTTGCGATAACAAATAGAAAATAAAAAGCCCCCTCTTCCTCCTTTTTTTCGAAAACCCGGACGTGAAACATGTTTTATTTTTTACTTAGCCTAATACATAGTAAACCGATCTCACTCGTAGTGTAACCAGGGTGACGTAGCCAGGGTTTTATTTAGACTTGTCGGACCGGACAATAAAATTAGGAAAGGAAGAAGGAAAGGAAAAGGAGAGGAGCAGGAAAAGAAAGTAAGAGAAGAAAGAAGGGAAAATAGGCAAAAAGAAGTGGCCGAGTCTGCTTTTAATACATCTTTCTATGGGACGTTTTGGTGACGTGAGATCTTCTAAATAATTACTTGAATTGATTTGAATGGTGAGAATGCACTTTCAGATAGTTATGTGTTTATAGCTATGTTTTTTATTTAATTTGTATTTTGTGTGTGTGTAATTATGTCATAGAAAAGAGTCAGAGTAAAATCATAAATGTAAGATTTTATTTAATTTGATATACAATTTTGTATTAAATCCTGTGCTTGGTGTGGGTCGAGCGTGTAATAGTCTATTAATTTTTTATGGCACGCCACAGGCTGCATATTGTATTGAGTCGCAAAGAACACATCGAGTTTAAACAAAACGCATCGAGTTTAAACAAAACGCATCGAGTTTTTAAAAAAACGCATCGAGTTTAAAAAACACACATCGAGTTTAAAAAACGTACATCGAGTTTAAACAACGTACATCGAGTTTTAAAAACACATGTCGAGTTTAAAAACGCACGTCGAGTTTAAAAAACACACGTCCAGTTAAAAAAAAAAAAAAAAAAAACACGTCGAGTTTTGAGGAAAAAGAAATCGCATCGAGAAGCGCCACCTAGAGTTTCTGCTAGACTACGGGCTAAGAGGGGATCATAGGGGAAATATTCTTGACATTGTTCAATAATGGTCAACTGACATGTTTGGTGTTATTCGGGCTGTAGTGACTTTTCGGAATTCGGGGAAACATTAAAATTGCAACAGTCAGTGGCTCAGTCAACATGTGTACGGTGTCATATCGCAACGATGCGATATGATGGTTTACAGGGATCATAGACTCAACACATAGATGCTCTGAACACAGAGTCTATGCAGGGATATGGTCACTTGTATATTGGTGTATTATTACGGTCAAGGCCGTAGATGTGTCAGTAGGTGGGTGTTGTGGCCACATTGAATGTTGAAGTATGATCTAGTACATGTATTCCTCTTTTAATAGTATTTCCGGTAGTATTTCCACAAATGGATGATAATATAAATATCTTGATGATAATATGCATGAAGATAATTGCTATTTTTAGTTATAATTTTACGAATGGTCCCTTAGATCACTTTTTGTCTTCAGTATACCACCGGGATACAAGATTACGCCACAGGCCTATGCTAAACATTTAAGAAAGACCCCTAAAATCCCATCGGTAGTGTCACCTGGGGGCACTCAACTTTAGAAGTGATATACCGGCGTTGCGAAGTAGAAAAAGAAGCCTCCTATATACTAAGATATATCTCGGATATGATAGAAAGAACCCCGCCTGGTAGTATCATGTTAATAAAAATGAAAGTTCCAAAACGCCCCGGTATCGCGCGCGGTAATCTCATGTCGGTTGTAGCCCTATATACCGAAAGACTGTATGTAATGGTCTTTGATGTTAGAAAGGCCCCTATCCCCCCGGTAATCTCATGTTAATGATGAAGAGAACTATCAAACTCTGGTAGTCTCATGTCGTTTGCATAAGCAACCCCCTATATCAAAGATGTGTTTGATAGAAAAGCCCCCTACCCATGTACCCCAGGTAGTCTCATGATAATGAGAACTCTGAGTCTCCGGTAGTCTCATGTCGTTTGTAGCAAAAGACAATATCTTAGCTGCCACAGGTAGTAAATTACCAACAAATGTTATTTAATGTTATGAAAACGTTTTATACCATTAATGTACCCTTTATATAACCCAACATTTAAACGTGACAACCTTTTATAACCTTTTACGAATGATGTCGAAAACGTTTTGTGTTTGCTGGGTATACAAATATATATCACAGTATGTTAGAAAGACCCCGGCCTATCCCCGGTAGTCTCAGTTATTGATATGAAAGTCTCATGTTATTGTCTGATTTTGCTTGTAGAAGAAGCCCCATATACCCCAAGATATATAATGGTCTAACAGAAACTCTAGGTGGCGCTTCTCGACGTGTTTTTTTTAACTCGACGTGGTTTTTTTTTTTGTTGTTTTTAAAACTCGAAGTCATTTTAAACTCGACATGTGTTTTAAACTCGACATGTATTTTTAAAACTCGACGTGTGTTTTTAACACTCGATGTACGTTGTTTATTCTTGATGTACGTTTTTTAAACTCGATGTACGTTTTTTTAAACTCGATGCGTTTTTTTAAAACTCGATGTGTTTTTAGAACTGGATGCAATAAGCAGGCTGTGGCGTGCCATAATTTTTGTCTGTTTCCAAACCTCCAAAAAGTATTTGGTGTTCCACGCGACAAACGAATTTCTGCACATGAGATCAGGGACGTGCTTCCCTGATGAGATCCTGCCCTAGACACATACGTCGGTCCGGTAGTGCGTGTAAATTATTATTCTATACTAGTTGTAAAACATGTTTATGAGAAATATTAAGAACAACGTTCTTCACGTCGGGAGACTTCATAGTGATATATAGTCATCTGATCCACTTTCCCGGGAAACTGGTTTCCGGTACTATAATTAGTAGAGAGCTTGCGGAATGAAGTTACTGGAACTTTAACGGCAACTTCAAAAATATCGATTCGATTTCTTGCTCAATTTCACTTCAACGCGAACGTCAGATTGGTTTCTGTACCAACAGCGTCTTGTTGTTTAAACTACGGGAAGTGTATCAATGGGTGATCAAAAGAAGGGTATGTAAAAGCGACTGCATCAAATTTCTCCCTTTTGTTTGCTGAAGTGGTTTGTTGGTAACACTTATTACAATAGGCGCTTAGTTTGATATAAAATTGGATCAATTGAGCCCATATTTATTGGTCGAGCTACGAGTTTTCAAATATTTTCCAATATTTTAAAACTCAAAGCGAGACCATTAAATATTGGGCGTAAAGCATCCAATTTTATCATTATTATGTTTTAGATCCAATATTTTCACACACTTGGATTCATCAAAACATAATAATGAATAAACATGGATTACATCTCTTGGCGATGACCAATGCAATGGGAATTAGGTCTATGTTATGAGCTATACGCTAATATTATACTTCTAAACATGTTTCAATTAAATATTCTTGTGATATGCCTATATTATTGTCCCGGATTATTATAATAAAAGCTCAATTATTATTCCAGTAAACGTCAGCTTTGTCAATTTTATATTTCCATCAGGACACAAGCCCATTTTATCTGTTTGCTCTCCCTAGCCACACCCCCCCACCACCACCACCACCATCACCACCTCTCCATATCATCCCCTCCTCCATCTATTCATCTATCCTCACTTTCCCACTCCCCAGTGGCGTTGCCAGGAGTTTTCTTTTAGGAGGGCAAGGACTCCTCTTTGCATTCTGATCGAATTAAATATATGTCCCGAATGATCCTCATTTTGTTCTTTAAAAACTCCCAGAATTTTGAATTTCAACCAACATATTTCTGGATGCTCCTTTTCTGACATTCTTATTTTTTGTAACAAATAGGCCTCCTCTTTTAATAATGAATAATTTGGTTGACATACAATACCCATAGGCCTATAATATGCGTATAATAGCGTGGCACATGTTAGACCAGCTTTCTGCTGAATTGGGGGTACATAATGTAGGCCTAAATGAATAAAATAATAATTAAATTAAATACCTGAACAGTACAAACATATTTGGTTATATAGAGGTGTAATTATAAGACACGCAACGTTGTAAAAAAAATGTTCACATAGTAGCTGCAATTCGCAGAAGTTCACTACACTGCTGGGTCCCGTAAAAGCAGTCCATTTTACTGGAACTTAATCCCCTTGGCGTTGAAGTCAAGCCAAAAACTTTGTTCCGCAAGCTGATTTGGTGTACGTCATGAGCACACACAAATGTATATATCAAGTGTGACGTTTGGAACAAAATTTATTTTGATCTAATTCAATCAGTATTTTTTAGCATCATGTGGCATGTTTTTTACCCAAACCAAATTAGATTTCCAATAATTGGTCTATTAACTAGACAATACATAAGTGGTAATTATGTAGTCTATGAAGAAATATGCAAACCATTGTTTTAATTATGACGTATTTTCATCATAATTTACGGCACACTATAGATTCTGGCGTTAACTTTAACTTCAAGCGGCTTTAATGGCAGAGTGGTTTTGAATACATAATCCTCTATAATCCTAAGTTAAAGTAAAAGTAACTCCATTTCGCAAGCTCTCTATTCTCTTTTCAAATACGTGACTTCGGAAATATGTCCACACACCTCTGTTTTTATTTTGCTTCCTCTTCTCCATATTTCAGTAGCTTTCCGCACTTCTCCAGACCTTTCGTTTTGCTCCCGCCCAAGGATCTTGTATTCGTCCCAGTTTGTCACATGATTTTCTCTGGCGACGTAATCTGATATAGCTAATTTTGCCCGGTAATTTTGTTTGTTCTTTTTTCTGATGTTTTGCGTTCTAAGCGTGTGTACTTTTTTCTTTTTGCCTTTTTCACTTCAGCTTGGTGTTCGACGAGCCCGGGGGTACTCACATATATGGTCTGTACGTATGCGTGACCAAGAAAAACAAGTAAAAGATGGTGTTTTTTTAGGCAAGGCAAGTTACGCGCGTGACGCATTTAGGGTCTAAAAAACACTTATTTTCAAGAATAAGGGTAGTTTTCTGAATCTGAACAATTTGTTTAGAGTACCTTTTCAAATTTTGGTAAATTACAAGTCCAAAAAGGGTACATTTGTTGCATTTTTTACAAGCCAAAACTCATTAGGGGGTAAATTCTATATTATAATTATATTCTATAAATTACCTTATTAATGGGCTAAATTTGCTGGTAGGGTAAAACTCGTTTAGGGGGTGTTTGAAAAACAAATGGTCACGCATGAGTACACTGCCATATTGGAGTGGTCGCCCCTGGTCCCAAACATTCGCGAGTTTCACCGACATAATTATGACAGGTCACAGTTTTGGCATTCAATGTCATAAATACAGTTGACAGTTTATGGTGCAAAAGTGGAATAAATTTGATGATTGTAGGGACCATCACACTGGCAAAATATTGGGAGGATTTATCTTGCATTTCCATATTTTCAAAAGAGTTAGAAAATCTCAAAAACACAAACAAAAGAAACCCCCGTTAAAACGTAAAAGAAGCCCTTAAGGGTAGACAAGGTGGTCGAAGCAGCCAAAGAAACAAAAAACAAATCGATTTTCATTATCTAAATCAATATTTTATTGAGAAATAACACTTTTATGTTTTTCAAAAGTTCATTCTACAAATAGCTACAAATCATATACTTTGAAAACTTGCTTGATTTGTTGTTAATGAGTTATGTACGTTTTACAAAAGTGTTGTTGTTTCACCCCTCTTTCCAACTCAAGAACCATAGTATTCTGTGATATTTGAATTCTTCTACACGCTCGCTATGAAATGATTAGTGCAATTTTGCCAAAGCTCACTACCATTCGTAAGATGATGTGATTTACCAAATCACAACAGTTTAAAATAGTTGCTAACCTTAATAAGGTGATTACCACCGCACGTATTTTGGGAGATGTTTCATTCCAAAAATTAAATTGGATTGAAGCAGCTGTATACTTTTAGTAGGGGAAAGGAGAACTACCGAAGAGACAGAATTGATTTAAATACAAAAATAGAGTTTTCATAAATGGGACCCCAAATTTGAAAAAGGATAAAGACACGAATAATATTCGTTAACATTGGGGCTTCATTGACATTTGTAATGTTTTTAGTAGATAATGTCTCCGGGCTTGTTTGAAATATTTTTCCTTTCTTTTACATCTAGACGTGGAGGATTCAGAAGGGCAATTCGAAGATGTACAACGCAAGAGTGTTAGCCTTATTCCTGCTTTTGGCAGCTATTACTTCTGTAATGGCCAAGAAACCAATAGGTAGTCCTGGACGTGGATCTGGATCTAAACCTGCAGGATCTAAATCTGGAGCTAGCCCTGAAACTGTAGCTAGCCCTGAATCTGTAGCTAGCTCTGAATCTGAATCTAGTTCTGCATCTGCATCTGGAGAAAATAATTGCGATTCTAACCCATGTCAAAATGGAGGTACCTGTGCAGACGATGGCACATGCACATGTCCCGACAACTATACTGGAGACTCGTGTGAAACAGGTCAGTTTAATATTAACCTTCTTTTCACTAAACACAAATTAGATAAGAGCTCAAAGAACGAGGGAGGATCTGTAAATTAATGCGACTCTAATGTGTTAAACTTGAGGTGGTTATTAGATAGAATTTAAATTTCACTTGCAGATCGCATAAATACACGAAGTTAAAAAGCGACTTGCAGGTTATTAAATGACTGTGACAATATCAACATTGAGGTTAACCCCATGAGAACTACCTGCCGATTGGCCAAAAACAAGGTTCCATTATCAATTGGACCAATCAGCAACATTGTTAGAATAATTCAATTCAACCACATAAAAAAATTGGGGTGAATTATTGCAAAGCTCCATTCTGATAGGTGATTGACCAATCAGAGGCAATGTTAGATCGGCAGGTAGTGCTCAGGGGGTTAAAGCTGCATATTGAGTCTGATTTTCTTCGGTATATATTGCTGCTGGATAACTGCATTTTAACTCAGCTCAAAATAATAGCCACTATTCCCCATTCCAGAAAAATACAGAACTACTTTTTGTGGATTAAAAAATATTATCATGTTTTGCCAAATGAAACATAGCTCAATCCTAATCCTTTAGTTGGTCCTAACTGGCAATAAACGTAAAATTTTAATGTTTGATCAATTTTTGGAAATAAAGGCCAAAAACATGCATTTTAGGGCGTTTTTTTACCTTTTTCGTATTCTGTGACGATTGTCTTTTCGTATTCTGTGACGCTTGATTAAGCCCAAAGACTTGAACCAAGACTAATGTCAAGTTATGCATTCTAATATTTGGAAAACACATTTTCTTACCTTTTTCATAACCAATTAGCAAAAATAACTTATAACATTATATATTTGAATGCTTAGACTTGTGCCAAGTCTTACAATTTTGAGACTACAATTGTAAGAAATCAGGCAAAATTGCATGTTTTTGGACCATTTTCCCTGAAATTGCAAAAATATTAAAATTTGACTTTTATTGCCAGTTAGGACTAACTAAAGGATTAGGATTTAGCTATGTTTCATTTGGCAAAACAAGATAATATTTTTTAAATACAAAAAAATTAGTTCTGTATTTTTCTGGAATGGGGAGTAAGTCCTTATCAATGGTCAAGCGCCAGTGATTTTACAGTTGTGGGAGGACAAGATGGTGATTTAGCTATCAAATATAGCATTTTGACCAAATACTTTTTAATCTAATGACATTTTTCAAACTGTATACTTTATTTCTATATTTCCACTGTGAAAAAAGTAAGCAAATTAGTACCGTATTTATTGCTGGTTGTTACTACCTGTAATGGCAGAGGAGACTGCGCCAGCACCTAAATCACCAAACTGTCATCAAGCCATTTTCCACTTGTAAATTCATGTTTAACTGTGGTAGTGTGCGATGCGTAATTCTTTTTCCCGCTGTATAACCAAGTAAATAAATATAAATAAATAAATTTTGGATTTATAAAGCGCCTTTCTCCAGATATTAGAGGACTCAAAGCGCTGTAATTTCGCTGCAATGTTCGTTATTTATGATAAGAAATAAGGTACCGCTAGGATGTACCTCATTTCCTATCATATATACTGAACCGCTTGTCTTGAGTCACTGAAATTTCAGTGTAGTAATTGGATTCCTTGCCCCAATAATATACATAACTTTTGTTACCAGTGTGTTATTATTTTTTGGAAAAAATGCAAAAATAGTGACAAATTTACCACAGGGGTGTAGTACCCCCTTAAGCTATAGTTTTGAAAGTATTATGCAATTTCTTTCTAAATGTGTTACTCTACCATTGCTTAGGTTTGCAAAGCAAATTCATGTTACAACCAAAATTTTGGTGAGCGGGCGTTTATTACAATGTATTATGTATGGGGTGAGAAATATATTAAAATAATATCAGAAATATCACCTTGATTATTTCAACTCAATTAACCAAGTATTATTATAAAGAGTAATGAAAAACCGAACTGCTGACAAAGTTTTCACGAAAACTTTGGCACAATTAATACCATTTATTCTATATTGTGTAATGCACCATTTTCTATGCACCAAAAAGTGTTTTTACATTTTAACAATTAAAATTCTCCAAAAGGAGTTACTGTTAATAGTTCATTAAGAAAAAATATCTTATTTCATATTTTTTGATAATTGTGACGCAAGTGCTACTTGCACCCGATACCCCTGGTTCCTTCACATGTGCATGTAAGTATTAGTTAAAGGATGAGAAACAGACCATTACCAGAAATAATGGGCGTGTTGTTCATGACTGGTGAGATGTTAATTGCTTTGAGGTTGAGACCCCGATAGTGGTCGAAATAAGTTGTTACCGACATTAAATTGGTAAAATGCACAATTAGGCAGATGTAGATTTAGCTATATTTGAAACGACATGTACTTGTAAGCACAAAGCTTAAAATGCAATTAACACATAAGTCAAGATTTGACGTTACGCTGTTCTGCCATGTCAGGAGAGTAAATGCTCACAAGACTGATTACTGATTTCTAACCAATAACCAGCTGATGAATCAGCCAGTCATCAATCACGAGACACCAATTAATCATTTTTACTTGCTGTATGTTTTCTAGACTTTATTATGACAATTGCTCAGTCATTGATGAAAACATATAGAACAGTTTATGAAAGAGTGATGTAGTTATTATTATTATTATTGCTTCGCCAATTTTTTTAATATCTTTAATTTGTTTGTTTCTTTTCATTCCTCAGCTGGGGACTGTTCTCCACCCTGTGAGATTGGGTACACATGTATACAGTTTGAACATGGTTTCTTTTGTGTGGGTGAGTATTCAATGTGAATACGGATACATAATGGTTATATACCACTAATAGGCCTGGGCGATACATGGAAATACGACGAGTAACTATTTGTTTGCATGGCATCTGAAAAGACTGCTTTAAAATTGCTGAAATTGACCAACCGTCTATTATCTTTTCTGTTTCGGTTTCAGTTTTCGGATCTCATTGTTATTTTCCCCCTTATTTCTTTTTCCCTTCCTTTTTCCCTTCTTTCCTTTTTCTTTTCCCTTTCCTTTCTCCTTTTTTCCCTCCTCCCTCCAACATTTCCCCCCAGATTTTTCCAGGGTGGGCGAGTCTCCACTATTGTTATTTCACTCCAGAAAATTGATTTCAATTCTATTCAAATTCAATTCTTTCTACACCGGGAGTCTTGCTATTCAATTCCAATTCAATACACCTTGCTTTGGAATTAATTCAATTCGATTCCAATTCAATTTTTCAATTTCAAAATCATTTCATTTCAATTCCAATCCAATGCAGTGAAATTAACAGCTAATCAATTTCAATTCAATTCTGAGCATTCATTTCAATTCCACTTCAATTCCAATTCCAATACAGTTGCAGTTTTTGTTAATTGACCAAAGGCACACTGCAAAAACTGTGTCTAGAGATTGAACACTTTTTTGTCCTCGATTTGTAAACACATGTAAAATCTAAACACAAATGTCAAATTTCAAAACATCAAATGTTTAATATCTAAGCACAAGGCATCAAATTACTAAACATATTTAGCATTTAGACATGTTTACAAATCGAGGACAAGATGGTGTCTAGAATGGTGTTTAATATCTAGACAGTTTTTGCAGTGCATGTTTTAAATATTATTTTACTACCAATTTTATAATAAAAACACTCGAGTCGGCCACACAAAGTCAAAATCAAGTACACTACCGTACTTGTCACAAAAGCATTTCAACAGAAGATACTTTATTGTTATGTTAGCTCATTTTCACATTCAAACAATACGAGTGATCCTTGACCTCTAGGTCCTATTTTATGAAACTTTGGAACTTCTTAGTTCTTAGGTGACTGATTTCCTAATATGTGTCTCGTCCACCATGTACATTATTTTCTAAACTTAAGGGGGTACTACACCCCTGGCCAATTTTGTGCCTATTTTTGCACTTTTCTCAAAAATTATAGCGCATTGGTGACAGGTAAGATATGTATATTATAGGGGCAAAGACTACAATTACTGCATTGACAATTCAGCAACTCAAGGCAAGTAGTTATTGATTTATTGATGAAATATTGGTTTTCCCTCATTTTTGACTGTAACTCCACAACTGTTGTCTGTGCTGAAATTAAATTTCCAGTGCAGTAGTTGTAGTTCTTGCCCCTGTCATATACATATCTTACTTGTCACCAATTTCGCTTAGATTTTGAGAAAATGCAAAAATAGGCACAAAATTGGGGAGGTGTAAATACCCCTTAAGGTGTGTGGTATTATCGATAATGGGACCCTGTCCCCACACTGACCTCAAAGATGTCAAAAATCAAGGTTTTGATACTATAGATAGTCCCTAGTACTTGTCTCCTGCTCCTCCTAAGATTTTACACCCAAAATCCTTTTACTTTTGAAAAAGTGTGAAAAAAGCTGTCAAAGATATAAGCATTTTCTTTAATGATTTTCTCACAATTCGTTCAAAGTACAATGACTTTTGAGCATAAAAATTTGGAGCTTGAGAAAAATAGGGGCTTTATGATTAGTGCCAAAAGTTAGAACTTGGGCAAGTTGGGGGATCTCATACTCACATTATCGATCATATCAAGCAATTTAAAATATTGGAAATGCTAAGAATCAATTTGCATCATATCGGAAGATATTAGTGTCTTTATGAACATAGAACCTATAATTTTTCCACATGACAAGAAAGAAAGAAAGATTTAGAAGAACTCCAAAAAGTCTCAAAAAGTTTAACCATACCTGTGTATGAGAAATGATATCATACTTTTCATTTTCTTCAATATATGTGTATTTTATGCTATCATTTTTAAATGAAAGCTTTCCAGAATACTTAGTTGCAATATATTTTGTAACACTATTGATGCTAAATTTGTGTCTCTTGTGTGAATAGACCTGGAAGTGTATCAGAATTCAGAACGGGGGAAGGGCACTTTTTACAGGTGGAATGATCTGGAATCATAGACATCTGTTATGAATTGAAATGCTGAATTGAAATCAAAGCTGAATTTCATTTCAATTCCACTTCATTCTTCATCACTCAACATGATTTCAATTCCAATCCAATTCAATTCTTCATTGCTCACGATGATTTCAATTCCAATCCAATTCAATTCATGCCCAAGTCCACTCATTTCGATTCCAATTCAATTCCAATGCATTGAAATGAAAATCGCCCAAAATTCATTTCAATTCAATTCGATTTCAATGCATTGAATTAACATTAGTCTCCACCCTGTCCACCCCTAACTACGCCACTGGTGACTGTAGTTTATCCATTCGTTTATTCAGCGTGCACAGTAACATTATAGTCTTTAGTTCGGCGTTGGAAACGGTATCGGGTCCATCCATTGTATTGCCCGCCATGTTTCTACTCACGTACTGTCCGGGCGTACTGTATACACGTAGTACTGCCTGGTTTCTGTCCTCGCCGTTTTTGTATCTCAGTTGAGTCAAAATTCGATGTCCCGTGTTTCAACTGATTTGGCTTTCCACTTCGAAGATTGTCAGATTGATTTTGTTACCTTGATTATTTTTAACTCAATTAACCAATTATTACAAACAGTAATAAAAAACCAATTGTTAACAATGTTTTTACAAAAATGTTAACACAATAATATCATTTATTCTATATTGGGTAATGCACCATTTCCTATGCACTAAAAACTGTTTTAACATTTTAACAATTAAAATTCCTCAAAAGATGTTACTCTTCATAGGTCATTTAGAAAAATATCTTGTTTAATGTTTTTATACAGATGTTGATGAATGTACTTTGGCTACGGATAATAATTGTGACGCAAGTGCTACTTGCACTAATACACCTGGTTCCTTCACATGTGCATGTAATGCAGGTTACACTGGAGCTGGTACTACTGGAACATGCATAGGTTAGTATATTTTGTAACATAGAAGAATTACGCATCGCACACTAGCACAGTTAAACATGAATTTACAAATAGAAACATGATATGCTTAGGCAGATATACCAAAATAAAAGCTCCGGACATACCTGCCTGTGCGGGGACTTGACCCCAGACCTCTCGCTAGTCGGACGAGTGCTCTACTACTGATAATCTACCCTGCTGACTGCTCATATCCATAAGTGCATGGGCGTAAATTGGGTGGGGGAACATGGCGGCCCTGATTTGGTAAAACGATCTAACTTGAAATTTGGACGAGATAAATGGTTGTCATTTCTTTAGCTAAATTTTTGCAAATAAAAAGATTTTTATATTTTCTAAGATATTAGATTTCTTTAGTAATTTATTTTATTCAAAAAGAAAAACATCAAGTGTTCAAAATCTCTTTCCTGAAACAGCGATTTTCAAGTTAGATCATTATTTTTACCAAATCAGTGCCGAATTGGGGACACGTCCCCCACACTTTTTAAAGTGAGTGACACAATATTATCAAATGTCCCCCCACATTTTGGTCCCCACCCCCCCAAAAAAAAAAAAAGAGAGAAGAGAAAGGGAGAAAAGGAGAAAAAGAGAGAAAAGGAAGAAAAGAGAAGAGAAAAGTTAAATTGCATGTAATTGAGCAGGCCCATCACTGCTCAAGACTAAAAACCACACAGTCGGGACATTCGTATTAGGTCTGACGGTTATTTTAGGCAAGGCGGGTCCACGGCCCAAAAGCCAGTGAAAATTACTGCGGGCCCGCCGATATGCAGGGCTCGTCACATTTTATCACACAAAAAGTCAGTATTAAGACGGACTCAATGCTGACTTCAACATGTTCAACATAAAGCCATGTATGCTTTCGTAATTGCGAAAATCAAATCTCAAGTAAAATTGTACAAAATGAGTTCGGGCCCTTTTTTGTTTTGAAAATATTGTAAAAATGATGCACCAAATGACTTCAATTGGACATTCATATTGCAAAATTTCCCAAATTTTCCAGGCTATTAAGACCCCCTTTTTCACCATCGCTGTCACCAAAAGACCCCATTACCAGCACATGCTCTGTCACCCAAAGACCCCATATTTTACCTTTGGATCTGTCACCCAAAGACCTAGACCCTAATATTTCCATCTGAACAGCAACGAGTCGTCTATCATTGATTTTCGAGGCTTCTTTTGGCTCTCACCCAAAGACCCGTTAAAATATTCTCACTCAATGCCCCCTAATTTAGATCCAAACGGTCCCTCTCTCACCCAATGATCCCATATTTTGTACACTGATTTTTGCTCTCACAGAATGCCAAAAATCATATTCTCAGGCTTGCAATGACCATATATTTTTTATACTTTGCTATCACCGGATGCCCCTTACTGGCCAGCCCTGCACCTATATCCATTTCATATTGAAGTGCCCGGGGCTGAAATGCAACCGTTTGGATTTTTTTTTGTTTAAAAGAATCATGTAACATTAGCATAGTAAGCAAAGAAATATTAGGAAAAGTAAAGCATTTTTATTGCAGTGAGAGAGGTGTAAACTCGTACTGCATGGGACGAAAGAGGGTTGGTTTCAAATAAGAAGGAATAAAGATCTTACCATTTCAGTTACTATTGTTAGGAAATCATGCTGTGGGGGTTGTTGGAGCAGAATTATTTTATTTAAAATATAGGTTTGTTAAGGGTTGTTTTCCAAGTGGACATATTATGATATTATGATATCCAGGATCGAATTCTTTTTAAACTCCTGCTTTATGTTTTCAAGTGTTCTCAGGGCCGTGCCCCAATTATCTTTGTGAGCTTCTTTCAGCCTATGCTCCCGGAAGAGAATTGAGATCTTCTTCCGATAAGACCCTGCTTAGTCAGCCTAGGGCACATAGAGGATCTGGTTTAAATACCTTCTTGGCCCGAGGGAATGGAACAAACTCCCTAAAGCCATCAGGGAGTCTCCATCAATTCCAGTTTTCAGGAAGAAACTGAAAACTCACCTTTTCAGTCGGTTAGCTTCTTTCTTGTTCCACTGTGTTTCTTTTTTCCCCATCCTTTCTCTCCTTGTTCAGCGCCTTGATAAATTTTAAAGGCGCTATATAAATACCTTTATGTATGTATGTATGTATGTATGATCATTATTACTGTCGGTTGTAATACCTGACAATATTTCATTCCAGGTTATTGATTTAACGGAAAGTCGCCGCGGATATCAGGTTAGGTTTTAAGAGCATTTGAACTTGTTTAACATGCTTAAGCGACACAAAAGTCACGGTGTATTGGGTGTTTTTATCAACCCAATAATTTCAAACAAAGATGACAAGCCTATACGGGATTTTAATGATTTTGGTAAAGGTAACTGTTTTAAATAACATGTCGCTCTTCTACTCTGCGATCGTAATAGCGCCATCTCTCTATCAGGTTCTAAGAGGCGGTAAACTGTTTTCCAAGTGGACATATTATGATCATTTTATTCATTTATATTACTGTCGGTTGTAATACCTGACAATATTTCATTCCAGGTTATTGATTTAACGGAAAGTCGCCGCGGATATCAGGTTAGGTTTTTAAGAGCATTTGAACTTGTTTAACATGCTTAAACGACACAAAAGTCACGGTGTATTGGGTGTTTTTATTAACCCAATAATTTCAAACAAAGATGTCAAGCCTATACGGGATTTTAATGATTTTGGTAAAGGTAACTGTTTTAAATAACATGTCGCTCTTCACCTGGATCATAGGTCTACTCTGCGATCGTAATAGCGCCATCTCTCTATCAGGTTCTAAGAGGTGGTAAACTGGTTTAAGCAATACAAAGGTCTCGGTATATTTCAGGCGGTGGTCGCAGTGCATTCTCTAAATTCAGTAAATTTTCATCGTCAACCGTATAATTCAATGGGATTATTTTGAAATGTCAAAACGCTTGAAATATCACAAACAAATAGGCCTATGTTAATAAATAATATAAATACATGCTAAAACCGTTGGGGTTCGATAATGAACCCCACAAAACTAACCGAGTATATGGAAAATGCCATACGGCCGGGCGGTTTCACAAGTTGCCGGCTCTATCATGCCATTCGCCGCCGGGTATATTTGGTGTTTTTATGAGTCCATTAATTTTGTATTTCAAACAAAAAATATACGCACAAGATTTCATCCCGTGCATATTTGTAAACAATAATCAAAACAAATCCAAGCAAATTGAGGTTTTATTTCTAAGCTGGGCATACTTTAAGCAAAGCAATTGCGAAGTAAATCTAGCAAGAGTGAAATTAGAAGCTTTTTACAAAGTCATGCCAAATAAGTGGCCCAGCCGTAGATGGCGCCCTAAAAAGTGTTAGAATAGCCTTAGACCTTAGTGAGAATGACAGGTTGTACTTTCGGTAGACAAGAAGTTGCTCAAATCTGGTTAACAAACACAATAAATTATTTCAGGGATTATTTCTGCAAGGATTCAGAAAAAGTATAGTTTGACCTACCTGCGACATACCGTGCTTGAGGTATAAGCAAAAAGGTAAAATCTTATGGGTGGTCAGTTTTTATGGCCACATAGGGGCATTATGCATGTTATGAATGCTTCGACTTCTTCATTACCTATACTGTTTTTTGTGATGTCGTTATACAAGAATTATAGAAAATGAAATTCTTAATATCTTATTATTATGTGTCTTTTGCATATCGCTCCAATTGAAGATACGGAAAAGTAGTCGGCCGGATCGTACATCATCTACCAAATCGCCGTCGGCTGATAAACATAAGCAGCAATTATCACATCATAAAAACATACTAACCTCCTTTTGTTGGGAACACCTATGGCAAGTATATTGCACAATAGAACTGAAAAACCTGTTTTTTCGTCAATAAACCTGGTTTTTCAATCAGGTTTTTTTGGATCGAAAAACCAGGTTTTACCCTTTCAACCGGTTTAAGGAAAGTGACGTAAAGTAGGCAAAGAAAAACTGCTTGACTGGCGTAACCCGACCAATCTTAAATATGTTGCCGACCCTGGATATTGTTTTTATTTATTATTATAAGGGAGGAAAGGAAAAAGGTAAACATTTGATACACTGTGGTAATGAATACACTCTAAAAATGCCACAAATTAGTTTATAACCACTTGAAGTTATAAAGAAGCTATGAAGATAAGAAAAATATGCATTTCAACAATCTCATGATATCCAACGTTATGACTGTCTCTTAGTATTCGAAAACAAGTAAGATTTAGTAGTCTTTTACCAAAAACAAAAACAAAAAAACAAAGCAATAGTAAAAAGAAAAGGGGAAACACTCAATCCCGACTTACCTATTCTATTGTTTTGTGTTACGCCAATCAAACAAGTTTTGGTCCAAAGTCTTGTTATACATGCTTCATAGGAGACATGTTACCGTGAAAAATCTGTGACGGGTCAAAAAATCTGTGTTGTATTACGGATTTTTCAACCGATCACAGATTTTTGTCTCCTAGCTTTACGCTCCACCGTTTCTCAAATTTTGGTTTGTCTTCTGTAACAAAAAAAAAAAAGGTTGTAGGCAGTTTCTGTGTTGTGTTAATACTCTTATAGTTGTATTAGGATAGGATAGGAAAGCACTTTAAAGTTGATTTAGTATAAATATAAAATAGAGCATTTCACTCTTAAAGTTTATTAGTTTCAAAGGAACATTTGAAGGGGTGGGTGTAATATAGTCCTAACCCTCACCTATTTTTCAACCGACTTGTTACTGGTTTCAAAAACAGTTGCGTTAAAAATGTTTGTAAAGCTGGTGTTTAGTTCTTTCTCAACAAAACTCTAATCATTGCGCTTATCAACACTATGTGTTATAATCAGGAATATCAATGATTATCTAAGATATAGCATGTACACTCAGGTTTAAACGAGTCACTTCTATCATGTCCATTTTGATGGTTAACACTATATTGCACCAACATTTCAGTCCAGTTTCTCAGATCATCTAGAAACACTGAAAGCTGAATCTCTATTTGGAATCACCGAGAACATGTTTCTTACATCCCATACATTTAGATTTGTCATTTTCTTATAAGAAATATCCAATTTATTTAGCGTTTCCAGGGTCTAGAAAGAAGGTACAAAAACAACAATATAATAGTACATGATCTATTGTGCAACATAGTGCTAACCCTCAAACAAGTGACTGGTTTCAAATTAATAATTACACAAATAATTCCAGCAACTCACATTATCTGTTGCAAAACCCATGTACTTTTAAGCTTTACTTAATGCATCTCTGATTTCACACACTGACTATGTGGTCAAAAAATGGTTTCTCTTAAAACCAGTAACATGTGTTTTTGGAGGGTTACTAGATTACATCCACCCCTTCATTTCGTTCGTATTGTATTGTATTTAGTGTCACAGGAAAGCACGATTTACTCTTAACATTTAGTTATTTTGTTCTTAGAGTTCATTAAGAAAATCATTTTTCATTTGTAAAGTTTATTTAGTTCAAATTGTATTCGTTATCATTATAAGGAAAACAAATGCGTTAAGTTTATTAGTATCAAAGGAAAGCATAATTCATTCGTAAATTTTATTCAGTATCAAAGTAAAGCACATTTCACTGGTAAAATTTAATATCAAAGGAAAGCACATTTCATTCGTAAAGTATAACTACCAAAAGCGAGAACTTTTCAGTTTCAATGTTTCAGTCTCGAATTTAAGTGTGATACGAAAATATACCGCATAAGTCATGAAAATGCCTTTGTTATTTTCATGACGAGTGCGGTATATTCTCGTATCACATGAATATAAGCCATACAATATTATTATTATCATATAATATGAAGCTTTTGCGGTGATTTTAATAGTGCCAATGTACCAAAATATTGGTGCCATTATTTTGGAAACCAGTCTTTTATGGTACTCATTTTCATCATGTTTGCCGGTGCAAAAACTGCGTAGGCTAACTCAATCAATCACGCCTGCTTTCGCTACCAACCTCATTAATATTTATGTTTAATAAACGAAATATATTTCTGCACAAATAAAATGAGAAATTTGAAGGTAGTTTTTAAAGTAATGAAATGGTAACATTTGTTTGATGTAACTTATAAATATTGTTGTAATTCTTAAGTTTGAAATGTAGTAAAATGAGTTCAAACGTCCTTCTGTTACCGTGGAATTGCCTCTCGAATTCCAGACAGAGATAAAAGACTAAATCGCGTCTGACGTCAGGGCAAAGGCGGCGCGCCGTCATTGGTTGCCGACCTGCGCAGTACGACATTTTCTGTCTAGTTGTCAGAATTTCGGGACGCGATTTAGTCTTTTTTATCTCTGTCTGGAATTATAACTCTATCAGATGTTGTCTTTATCGACTCCTTTGCGGTTTGCCATTCATCTATGCCCCGGTTCCAAAAATTAACAAAAATAATTATTTTGATGCACTTTGGGATCTTCTGGTTCTGCAAATCACGAATAATCCCATTAAATAACGCGTATTATATACCTCATATATAGATTCCTCTCATCTGATTGGTTAAAAGTGGAGTCATTAAAATAGCTGTGCCCCTTTTTTCTATCAGGATGACGTCATAAGCAACAACTGTGCCCCGGGCATAGAATCAACTGTGCCCGCTAAATAATTGGATATTCGCAACCCCGAATACACAGATCGCTCGTATACATTACGCACCCACTATACGGTCGGCGTTGATTACAGTGTTGTAAAAGAGACTATAGCGGTCACAGTTATAGAAGAATCTATATTATTCGGTATATAAAACACATAACTGCTTAATATTCGGGGCACAGTTTAATATTAAAATTATAGGCCCTCGGTGATGTCAAAACCATGACTATGCCCTCAGCTTCGCTTCGGGCATAGTCATGGTTTTGACATCACCGAGGGCCTATAATTTTAACTGTGCCCCCTCATAGCAGTCAATATTTGTATACTATTTTACTTGCATGGCCTTCTTTAGTGGTAGGCCTATTGTTGAAAGGTTACCTTGAATATTGATTAGTATTTGAAGTTACAATTAAAAGTCCAATGTCTCTGGAGCAACTGCTATTGTGAAGTGTGTTTATTTTAATAAGTAACTTATGATATCAATTTTATGATGTATTGAGTCGAGACAAAAAGCTTAGGCCTAGACATTTTTCGTAATTGCCCACCTTTCGCCGTATATGGGGTAAACATTGAATCAATCAATCAATCAATCAATCAATCAATCAATCAATCTTTATTTCATTCTTTATTTCATTCAAAATACAACAATACAATAACAGCAAAACAACACATTTGAATGAGGAGATGCTCAGAAGGCCAAAAAGGCCTGAACAAACATCCGTCGAATTTGTCCTCGATTTCGATATATCTAGTCACGATAACCCCATCTATGGCGATTGCCCTCGCTTTCAACATTGTCACGTGACATCGATATGTTTATCCCATCTACGGCGAAGGGTGGTAAACATCGAATTTGCCCTCGCTTTCGATATTTTTTGTCACGTGACATCAATGATAAGAGCAAAGTTGTTGTGACCAGTAGCGTAGCCAGCGGGGGGGGGGCAGAGTGCCCCCTGACAAAAAAATGAAAGAAAAAAAGTGCCCCCTCTGACAAAAAAAATGAAAGAGAAAATCAGGAGGGCAAAGGAAAAGAAAAGGGCAAGGAGCCCTTTTCTATCAAAATTCAGGGCCAATATTGTGTAAAATAAAAAAATTTTCCGCGCTACGCGCGCCATTGTAACAATATAGCCCTTTTCAGCCGGATAATGGACAAATATAATGTAAAATACCATTTTTTTCGCGCTGCGCGCGCACATCATCCCAATAAGGCCTTTTTCGGGAAGCTCGAAGACATACAGTCTCTATGTATTGTATGATACAACTGCAATTTTTTTCGTCTGTGCCCCCCAAAATTTTATTTTGCCCCGCCCCCCCTGACCAAGAAAGCTGGCTACGCCCCTGGTTGTGATCGCTTAGCTTGTACAGTACCGTATTGTAAGTGTACTATTAAAGGTATTCCACATTTTCAGGGGGCCAATGTGGACCATCTTCAAAATAAAAAAAACATGCATCTATTATATAACTAACTATTAGTCATACAACTTTGCGTTTGTCATTTTGTATGTAGGCAACCTATAAAATTATTGGGACTTGTAAATCAAGCCCATTCTCAATTTTTGCATACACTTGAATACAGGCATGAGAATTTTCAGTTTTTAAACTGAATTCACTTTTTTTGAAGTCAAAATTTCCGCAACTTCATTTAATTTCAGCCTGTTTCTGGTACTTTTTGCCCAATTTCACGCGCATTTTCAGTTTTTTTTAGGAAAGTGCAGTCTCATGCCTGTGAATGTAATTAATTAATATATTTGAATAATTCAAGTTAATTAACATATTTGAATAATAAAATCCCCCTAATGATTGTGAAGAGTAGGAACGCCAAAGTGGACTATAGGCCTACGACCCGCACACACACATGCTTTGATGTCGGCCGCTGAGTCACGTCATCGGCACCGCGCGCAATCCACCGTCAGCCGTCGTTCCTTACCGCCATCGCCAGTCAATCTGCTGCCAGTCATTCGTCCCTTGCCGTCGTGTTGTCGCTGAAGGTCGTTCCCACCCGTCAGCGAATCTTGCTTTTCCCATTTTTCCGCCGCTTTGTCGCCAAAATTTTGTGATTTTCACGTTCGCCTCATTTCGCGGGTTATCTGCCGCTACTATGTGAGCCAGCCTTTATATTGTATTTTTAGCTAATATATTTTACACACTTAACTTTAAATGTTAATACATCAGCAACTCGCTTAGAGTATTACGAGAAACTATACGCTGCATCAGATTTGCACACTTGAAATCAAACTTAAGGGATCTGGAATGAGCGTTTTGAGCGTTTCGACAGTAATTTTTGTGGGATATGAAAGCACATCAGACATATCGAATTGCATTATGAATACGAAGAATGTCTTTCTGATATCAAATAATTTTCATTTTTTAACATTCACGATATAATACAAATTATTAAAATTTGATATTTTTCAAATTTTTGATATATAACAGTCCTCGAAGTAAATTTTATAAATTTATTCTTAAAGTGTATGTAGCTGGGAGGAAAAGCCTCCATTAAAAAAAAAAAAAGAGAAAAATCAATTAAAAATGTTGACCTTTCAAAATGACCTACTTTTTTCGGGTGTTTTGGGGGAAAAATCCACATCTTCAATACGAAAGGTCAAAATTTTCAATGATCGTCGGCTTTTCATCCCACCTATATACACTTTAAGTATAAATGATCAGATTTATAAAGTTTACTTCGAGTACTGTTAATATCAAAAATATCAATTTTTAATCATTTGCCATAAAATGTGTATTACATTGCGAATTTCAAAAAATCAAAATTATTTGATATCAGAAGGCCCCTTAAGGGATCTAGAATGAGCGTTTATGGCGTTTCGACAGTACTTTTTGTGGGACATGAGAGCACCTCAGACGTATCGAATTGCATTCTGAATACGAAGCATGTCTTTCTGATATCAAATAATTTTCATTTTTTTGAAATTCACGATATAATACAAATTTTTGACAAATATTATCAAAATTTGATATTTTTCAATTTTTTTATATATAACATGTATAACAGTCCTCGAAGTAAATTTTATAAATCTAATGATATATTCTTAAAGTGTATGTAGCTGGGAGAAAAAGCCGACGATCAATTGAAAATGTTGACCTTTTATATTGAAGATATGGATTTTTATCCCAAAAAGACATAATTTTTTTTGGTGTTTTGGGAAAAAAAATCCATATCTTCAATACGAAAGTCAAAATTTTCAATTGATCGTCGGCTTTTCATCCCACCTACATACACTTTAAAAGTATAAATCATCAGATTTATAAATTTTACTTCGAGTACTGTTAAATATCAAAAATATCAATTTTAATGATTTGCCATAAAATGTGTATTACATTGCGAATTTCAAAAATCAAAATTATTTGATATCAGAAGGACATTCTTCGTATTCAGAATGTCAAAAAGTCAACATTTTGAAAAAAAAAGTCCACTTTATCAAAATCCGCGCTCCCAGTCCACTTTTTCAAAATCAGCCCCCCTCCCCAACAAACCTTCTCAAATCCTGGTGACGGGCCTGGTTTTAACACATGACAGTGAGTCCATTCAACCATTGTCAATCTCAACAACTTGTTCTCAGAGACAGGTTAATAATTATTCATTTGAAAAGCAGTACAGCTGGCTTTTAGCACCAATGGCTTGCAAATGTGCTATCCCAATTGATATCAATACACCCTAAATAGAAGACATGACCTTAATCTCCCACACAGGGAGTGTAAATTTCAAATGGAGTCATCCATTCAGGTGTATGGATTTCAACTGAAATAGCCCAATGGACCATGGGATGCAACACACGTTACCAATCTCCTTACCTGGCAATGTATCAAAATAATCATTGGTTGTTGTTGGTTTTTTTAATGTTATTGACAAATCGTGTTAGAGAAACTAAATTCAAACCAATTAAAAAACATTTTCGTTATAGGCTTATCTTCCAGTTCATGACATGTTTGATGAGGTTCAGGGACATTTTGTTACATTGCAACAGCTCAATAATAAAAAAACAAAGTAGCAGCATCCGAATGGTGACCACAAAATATAAAATGTACCTTTTTCAAAATTTCGAAATTTTGATGATTGGCGAAAAGAATTGACATTCATAATGATTTACCATGCTGACGATGCAATGTTTACTTAATTATCATCGTTTACTGTATTGTGTTTGATTCGCGTGCATATAAATACCGAAAAGATATTGCTGAGTTCAGAAGGTGACCATCGGATGATCAAAGTGGCTATTCCGAAACACATCATTCCGAATCGACAATAATTCGAATCCAATTTAGTCGCACCATCCGTAATTCTTTTAATAAGTCCATACTCTTGGAACCGATTCAACTGAATGTGGTGATACAGGCGTTACGTGGCATAACACGCGAATCTGGATTTAATCCGAATCTTACACAGTCCTTATCGAAATACATCAAAATCCTACTAGTGATATATTGATAGTCAAATCATAGACTTTGATCGACTCCAAAGCATCTCACATGCATGACATGCTACGAGTCGCGAGTTGTTATTTCGTGTACATGTACGGAGAGACCAGGGACACAGACGAACGATATGGCCGATTCAAAGCTACTAAACCTCGAAGAAACTGTTAATAACGCCGATCTTGTTCAGTGCGGCATTTGCCATGCCGCTATTGACAAACCTAAGGCATTACCATGTCTTCATACATTCTGCTTGAAATGTCTCACAAGTTGGGCTCAAAGCTAGGCAGAGAAAAATTCGGATAAATACAAGGGCGCAGTTTCGTGCCCCACCTGTCGCGAAGGCTTTCCGTTACCAAAAGGTGGGGTCAAGGAACTCCGGACTAACTTTTTCGTCAGCAAATTGAAGGAGCGAAATGAAATTATGAAGCAACTGTACGAGAAAGATGCCAAGATTCCATGTACCTCGTGCGATAATTCTGATAACCAGGCTGTTGGTCGATGTGCAGAATGCAATGATTTCTTGTGTGAGAAATGTGCGGAGAGTCACAAATCGTTGCGAGTACTGAAACATCACCACGTTCCTACTCTGGAAGAGCTCCGCTCCGGAAAATTGACCATGCACAATCTGCCTGAACAGGAGATGTGTCCCAAGCACAAGGGTGAAGTTTTGCGGTTCTACTGCGAGACTTGTGATGAGCCAATATGTCGAGACTGTACGGTCGTAGGCCATCCGCGTCCCGATCATAAACAGACAGAGCTGAAGACCGCGGCCGACGAACGAAATGACACACTCCACGGGCTACTCAAAAAGGTGAAACTCGTTCCAAAAGCTATTGATATTGCCACGGCAGAAGATGAGTTACTGCTGAAAGAATTAGAAGCCAGTGAGATGAAAGCCAACAATCTCTATAAGACGACAGCTAAGAAAGCAGAATTCGAAAATGAAAAGATTAGTAGCAAAAGAAGAAAGGAGATAGAAGCGCACAGAGATGGTTTACAATTTCGCAAAGCCCGTCTTTGTACTGCAATAGAGATGACACAACAGATTACGTAGAATGGTTCCGAGCATGATGTGGCTACAATGTATTCATCGCTCTCTAATACCATGCAACAGATGTCCAAGTTGAATCCAAAAGCTGTCAGAAAGTCTATGGGTAAAGTTGATTTCATACCAAGCGAGGATCTTGATAATGGCTTGAGGTCTCTCGGTTCACTTAACACCTACGAGCAATGGGCTCTAGGAAAGACTATCGCATCGGGACAGTTCAGTTCTGGAAGATACACCATTCTCGGCACTAATGATGAAATTGCGGTGGCTACATACCAAAGTGGCAATTACGTTCGAGTTTTTGATGACAATGGCACAAACAAGCGGCAAGTCCAAACTAGTGGTGTAGGTGGAGGTGATCCACAAGGCGCTTCGTATCCATGGGGTCTGGCAATCGCGCAAAATGGCGACTATTTCATCACGGACACCAATCCATACGTGAAAGTTTTCAACGCACAGGGAACTTTCAAGAAAAGGTTCGGTGCTCAGAATCCTAACGGTACCTTGTCTCAAAGTGAAAATTCCCGGTTGTACGGTCTAGCTATTGACACCAAGGATCGCGTGTATGTCGGAAGCTCTAGTCGGTACATTAGTGTCCACAACCAAGACGGTGCTCGAGTATCCGGCTTCAGACTCAATAATCTGTATCCATACTTCATTGCTATCACTGCAGATGATCACATCATTGTCAGCGATTATGGTGGCTGCCAAAAGGCCGTCCACGTGTACGACACCAAAGGCACTCAACTCCACACCTTCGCCAAGCCACCAGGAGATAACTTCTACCCTACAGGATTATGTGTGGTCCAAGATGAAGTCTACGTCTCCAACAAGGAAGGAGTCCCAGCAGTTTACCGCAACTCTCTCACAGGTGACTATATTGGAATCGTGACTAAGGAAGTCACATCTCCCTGGGGAATGGCCATCAAAGATGGTGGAGAAGAACTACTTGTCTGCGGCAACAATTCCATCAAAGTTTTTCAACTGAAATAGGAGCATTTCTTTACATAAACTATCATATAGGTTGCCGAATTGGTCACATTTCCTAATCTGGATTGGACTACCGTTACTCAGTCACATGTATACAAGTGATATATTGATCATATCCCGACTATTAAAAGATGTGACAAAGAAGAGCTTCTTGTTTGCAACAACAATTCCAGCAAAGTATTTCAACAGAAATTGATTCCTTTACACTAACTGCCATCTATAGACCTAACTAATCAATATTATCATGGACCGATTACCGCACCAGAGGCACTCAATTTTCATTTTGATAGAGGTATGCCGCTCCGAAACAAAATGTACATTAGTATCCATAACCTCAATATAATCTGTATCCATACTTCATCGCCATCACCGCAGATGATCACGTTATTGTCAGCGATTACGATGGCTGTCAATAAGCCATTCAAGTGTACGATACCAATGGTACTCAACTGCACACCTTCACCACCAGGAAGCAACTTCCACCTTACGGGATTATACGCTGTCCATGATGATGTCTTCGTCGCCAGCTACTAAGTAGTTCCAGCAGTCTACCGCTACTCCCTCACAGGTGACTATATTGGAATCCTTACTAAGGACGTCACAGCTCCCTGGGGAATAGCACTAACGGAGAAGAGCTTCTTGTGTGCGGCAACAATTCCATCAAAGTTTTTCAACTGAAATAGACACATTCCTGCACATAAACTATTATCTAGAGACACTAAGCCTGACAATTTGGTTATTTTATCATAAGAACATGGACCGATTTCTAGGGGCAATCAACTTTAAATTTGGTAGGGATGTGCCGCGCCGAAGCAAAATGTGGTTCTAAAGAAATGGTTTGAAGTAAAAACTAGCAAGAGCCTCGGGGGCACATGGACAAGAAACAGTGCGGGCCCTTTTAACAGGGCTGGATTTACCATTGGACCAGAGGGCCCCAAAACTTTCCCTGTGCATGTTCCTTTTTGCCCGACAACACTATGTATTGGACCAAAATATGGTAAAATTGCACAATTTTGCTCGCTTCGCGCATATCAGACTAGCCCTTTACATGGCAAAATTTACCTTCATTTTGGGCTAAAATGGTCTGAAATTACAAATTTATTTCGCGCGCAAATGTCACAGTAAGATTGGAACAAAATATGGTTATCTCCCTCTAATTTGCAAAGCTTCCGCCACCACATGTCGAGCTTATAGTAGGCCTCCAATTTGTAAACCAAACTTGACCTCTTGAGTGCACATGCCTTCCTAACGGTGAGTTTGGGGCCTCCAAATTTTGGCCTGGCCCAGGTAAATTTGGCCCTGCCTTTTAGTATCTCCTTCATTGGTGCTAATTGATTGTGAGGGCGCTATCGTGCTATGCAGATGTGTTACTGGCATCCTCCTGAGAATTAATTTTCTCATCTAATTATTTTTCATCTTAATTGCTTTTGGCATCCTCAATCTTCGAACATCTGATAGTTGAATTAGTCTTCCATATCTGGGATGATTTTTTGGACCGCGGATTATACCATATTTTTGAAGATTGAACAGATTAGAATTTTGCCAACTTGGAGACATCAGTCGGCCATTTTGGGACTCACACTGTATAGTACATTGTACATGAGTATACACACAGGGGTTTAAATATTTTTCTACACACAATACAGGACGCATACAGGTCGGTACATTTTCCTTATTTCAATTTAAGTAACTGTGATTGGAATCGTTATAGCTGGAACAAATATCTTTCATGATATACACAATTTGGTAGCCAGTAAGCTTACTTCAGTTAAGCTTATCTCTGTTCTCTGACTCTGAGCTTGATTGGAACTGGACTGGAGCTGGACTAAAACTTGAATAATTCTGTGAATGGCATTATATTTAAATGTTACATCAGTTTGAAATCATGATGGTTCATGGGACGCAACATGCTTGTGTGTCCCATAAATGCTGACAGTGACATCAAATTTTTCATTTGGAATCATACTTCATAATCATAGTATGAAATTCTACTCTCGTAGATTGTACACGACATATCTTGTAATTTATAAACTCGCATCATCGCCCATAAGTATGCATTTACACTTGGGTGTACATCAATCTCTGTAGACTATTTTTATATCTGCTTCACTTTTGAAAAGCACGCATACGTAGGTGTAACATAGAATTGTATTCAATCATGATGGACCTGTTTATTAAATCAAGTTTGTGCCTCATCTCAATGTTTTATGCATTGAATAATATCTATGGGGCCTGCAGGCTTCCACCAATCAGCCCACAGCAATTTTCCAACATTAATACCATGGATTCAAATATGAGCTGTGTCACTGATTTGGAAACCTCCTACACCAATTGGTCCCTTGCTGTGAATACACTAACCAAAACTCAAAGGTTCCAGAGCAAGGGTCTCATCAAATCACCCTCAGACAAGACTCGCCAAATGATTGTCATGATTCTCTTACTATCTGGGGTTGAATCAAACCCTGGTCCCCACTCAGAATATCCGTGTGGTATTTGTAATCATGAAGTCCAAAATGGCCAACATGCCATACAGTGTGATCAATGTGACATCTGGATCCACACAGATTGTGCGGTGATGTCTGATGATTTGTACCAAGTTTACATGACCCATTCAAATCTGTCATGGATTTGCATAAACTGTGGCCTACCAAATCTGGGATCATCTTTCTTCGACAGTGATCGCTTTTCTAGTGTTAATACTTTTGAAGCGCTGACTGATGATTGTGATGTAAGTACACTGGATTTTGAAAACTTTACTCCTGCTGATACATCCACTCCCACCAAATCTGCTCGTAATCCGAAACAGATACCTCCTAATAAGAAAGGCAAATTACCACGTGTAAAAGCAATGGTAATCAACTGTGATGGATTGAAAGGGCAGAAAAGCAGACTTGATTTTCAGGCGGCAATTGCTCAACACACTCCTGATATTGTTATTGGGTGTGAATCTAAACTTGAGTCTGCTATTCCTACCTATTCAATTTTTCCGGAGGACTACAACGTGATTCGTAAAGATAGAACTAAATCAGGTGGGGGAGTATTCATGGCTATTAAGAGCTCATTTGTGTCGGTAGATTTACCAGACATGGATACTTCATGTGAGGCTATCTGGAACTACATATAGTTTGCTGGGGCTGGCAAGCTGTACATAGGGAGTTTTTATCGCCCCCCTAAGGCTGGTATAGAGCCTGCAAACCAGGTGTTTGACAGTGTAGTCAAGATTATGGGAATTGATACTAAGAAACACACCAACATATTGTTATGTGGTGACTTCAACTTTCCGGACATAAACTGGGACATTGGCCAAACAAAAGCAGACAGTCCTCGTAAAAAGCTTCATGATGACTTTCTCAACTTACTTGCTGAGTGTGGTCTTGTCCAGCTAAATACGTTGGTGACTAGGCAGAGATCACAAAATGTTCTTGACCTAATCTGCACATCAAATCCAAATATTGTCAGTAATATTAGAACGCATACTGGAGTAAGTGACCATGATATCCTCCTATTTGACATAAACCTAAAACCAAAAAGGCAAAACAAACCACCACACAAAGTCTACATCTACAAAAGGGCTGATAATGAAAACTTGAAAGCCTGCCTCAACCAAAACTGTGAAGAGTTCTTCCAAAGCAACCCGGATTCAAGATCAGTTGATGACAACTGGGAGCTTTTTAGGAAGTACACACTTGAAGCAATGGAAAAGCACATTCCACATCGTATGTCTAAAATAAGCAAAGTCATCCGTGGATTGACAAAGAAATTATTAGGCAAATGAGAAAAGAGATAAGCTGTATGCTAGTGCTAAAAGATCAAATTCTCAGAGACTATGGAGTTGCTACAGAAAGCAACGTAACTATGTTACCAAGTTACTAAAGCAGTCTTACCACACATATATGGAAGAGGTACTTGGACCAAGCTTGGAGTCCAATCCTAAGCAATTCTGGTCCTTCATTCGCTCCCAGAGACGCGAGGCAGTGGGAATTCCAACTCTGACAGTCAACGGAAAAAATAGTTCAACAGATAAAGAAAAAGCTGATGTGTTAAACCATCAATTTGCTTCAGTTTTTACTGATGAAGACTTGGCTTCACTGCCTACATGCAGCAAGGGTGCTTCAGAGTTCCAATCCATCAGTGATCTTAATATCAGCGTAGAAGGTGTGCTGAAACAGCTACAGCAACTTGACACCAGTAAAGCAGGTGGCCCAGATTCCATACCTGCGCGGATACTACATGACTACGCAGAAGAATTGGCACCCGTACTTCATTTCATTTTGTGTCAATCTTACCAATCTGGTTTACTACCCGAGGTGTGGAGGAAAGCACTTGTTACATCCATTTACAAAAAAGGTTCTAAATCATCTCCAGAGAACTATCGTCCTGTCAGCTTGACCTGTATTGCTTGCAAAATTATGGAGCATATTGTCCTTTCGCACATTTCCAAACATTTTTCTACAAATAATGTCATCGTTGATCATCAGCACGGCTTTCGTGAAAAAAGATCATGCGAAACGCAGTTGCTTGAAGCAGTTCATGATTGGTCAGAGTGCCTCAATAGGAGTAGCCAAACGGACGTTCTGTTGTTGGACTTCAGTAAAGCGTTCGACAAAGTACCACACCAGAGGTTGGCGCTTAAGCTTCATCACTATGGAATTCGAGGAAATACACTGAGGTGGATTCAAGCCTTCCTTAATAACCGGGAGCAGTGTGTTAGTGTCAACGGTGTGCATTCACCATGGTCGCCAGTAAAATCAGGCGTTCCACAAGGGTCAGTATTGGGACCGACACTTTTCCTTGTGTACATCAATGACATAGCAGATGAAGTGAAGTCTAGCATCAGACTGTTTGCTGATGACAGCGTTTTGTATAGAGAAATTAAAGGAGATGCTGATCATGATATATTACAACAAGATCTCAATACAGTGTTCAAATGGGCAGATACCTGGCAGATGAGCTTCAACGCCTCCAAATGCCAACTTCTCACCATAACTCGTAAGACCAAACCCAGCCTTTTCAATTACAACGTTGCGCAACAAGACATAGAAAGAACATCTAATCATAAGTACCTCGGTGTCACCATCTCCAGTGACTTAACGTGGAACCAGCATATTGCCAAAATTAGATCAAAGGCCTGCAGTACTCTAGGAATCATCAGAAGAAACATGGGACCATGCTCACAAAACATCAAGCTGAAAGCATACCAAACCCTGGTTCGTCCCCAGCTGGAGTACGCGGCGGCAGCATGGAGTCCACACACTGCAAAAACATCTACTCTCTGGAGGCGGTCCAGCGCCAGGCTGTGCGTTATATCTGTGGTGTCTATGACCGTAAAGCCAGTATCTCACCTCTTCTACAACAACTTGATCTTGATCAACTAGTTACCCGGCGAATACTCCACCAATGCACCATGTTCTTCAAGTTCCACTACAACCTCATCAATGTCAGTTTTCCACCTTGTGTTCAGCTTCACCCACTACCAGTCAGATCAAGCCATCACCTCCGTTATCATCCAATACAAGCTTCTCGTGACACATATAAGTTCTCCTTCTTCATCCGCACCATTCCACTTTGGAATAGACTCCCGTTTGAAGCAGTGATAGCACCATCAGTCGCAGCATTCCAGGCAGCAGCCCTTCCAGCGGTGAGAGCAATGCAGCCAACCACCACCCATCATCAGCTTTAAAGATGAGGATGTTTTTTACTTGCACTTCTAGTCTTCTATTCTTCGCACCCGCACAGCACGATTTCGTCCGTCTCCTTGGACAAGTGGAAGCTTTCTAGGAGTTAAGACATCAAGCATCAAGCATCAATTTAATTTTCTCTTTCGCTTGGGGGCCCCCGAACCCTCGGGCCGATGGACTTCGTCCACCCTGTCCCCCACTTGCTACGCCCCTGAAAACTGGATTCTTGGGGAACAGATTTGAAGCACTGAAGTTAATGTATTTGTATGCTAAGACATGTAACAGAAGAGAGTTACCGATTCATGTGACGATCAAGGGGAATGAGTCTGATGTAGCTAATGTGATATTGGGTTACTGGCAATTGCAAAAATTATTTTGTTTTCAGCAACATATACATTACCTATAACCTAAGTGGTAACGAGAAATTTAGAATTTCCATGTGGTTTGCATCAAAACGAAGAACTAGTAGGTCCTAATGGAACAAACCAAAATGTCGATGACGTCCTATAAACTAAAGCCATTTTATTAGGAGGCTAAACCCTCCCCGTCCCTATATTACGTATAAGTTTGAAATATCGAAAATTCCAACCCGCAAGATCAATTTTGACCGTATTAAACACAATCGTACGTTTTGATCCCCCGTTAATGAAAGGACTTTCAATTTGTTTCCAGGACGTCATCGAAAGTTTGCTTTGTTTCCTAACTGAAGTAAACAGAACTTATTTTCGACATTAGACTTATTTCCTTTTATCGTGTTTATCATGTAATCTTGCGGAACTAAGAAATCAGAAAAACAGTTAAAGAGCATGGTTTTCGCATAATTGGAAAAGAGCTTCTTTGTCAAATAATAGTTATCGTGTTAAACTTGAATGATACGACTCGTTATTTTGTTCAAGACCTTGCATTGAAACAGCAATTGAATTGAGAAATAACTTTGAAATAACGAAGCTAGTAGTGTATTTGCTTAAATAACATACCGGTAATGTCAAATATCATGTAATTTTGCAAGTACTTGCTCATATGTCTTTTTTTAATTCTGTTTTTTACACGATTGTAATGTACTTTAGTAAACAAAGGTACCCTGCAAAAATCAACACTTAAGGTGCCGTAGTTTGGTCAAAATTCGATATTTTGAATTACGATGGAAATATTAGTCGAACACGTATGCGATGTTCATAACACAGTACGTACACGGCTTGCTGGACGCTGGAATTCTTTCTGCAACCATAATGGACCGCAATATACTATTACTAATCGCATAGTCCGAGGGTTAGGGTTAGGGTCAGGGTTTAGGGTCAGTGTTAGGGTTATGGTTGGAGTTAGAGTTAGAGTAAGAGTTATGGTTAGTTATTTTAGTTTAACTTATGACTCAATTAATACGACTTGAAGTGCTCACCCGATCGAAGTCAACAAACTATGGAAAAGGGTCAATATGGAGGCTATCCAGGCCCGTACGCAGGATTTTTTTTGGGGGGGGGGTGCTGATTTTGAAAAAGTGGACTTTTTCCAAGGGGGGCGATTTTGTGAAAAGTGGACTCCCCCCCCAAATTTGGACCTTTTCGACCAAAAACCCTAAAAACCTAACATTTTGGGCCTTTTTGTATACTTTTGCAAATTTGGGGAGGTGCGGTCGCACCCCCCGCAACCCCCTGCGTACGGGCCTGAGGCTATCCTAAACAATAAACATGTATCATGGGCGAAGTTGAGGCTTCCAAAAATCTAACAGTAAAAGACACAATTTCACGCATAATTTTAACACCAGGATGGTGGGATATCCAAGCACAATGTTTTTATCCGACATTACTGGTTACCGGTATTGTTTTTTATTGACCGAGACTAAAAATTAATTTCAGAGCCCAAACGGTGTATTTCTGAATTATGCTGATTTCAACATGTATTGTCGACTTTTTGTATGACTAGGCCTATGCATAACAAAAGAGGATGACCAGTGACGTTCTGAGCGTATACACACATCAAAGGATCGTACTGTACGTATTACGACCGCAGAAGTTTAAAACACCATATACATAAGGTTTCTATACAAAAACGATTCTCTTATAAACCATCATGCGCACAGTTTCTACCTCGATACACCAGAGCACACATTTTCTTCCAACAGCTCTCAAGCAAGCAGTGATTGTCTCTCTCTACAGTCTTTGATTACACTACACGGTTAAGTGCATAGCATCGAAGAGCTGTGGAGCTTCTAGCTGAAAAATGGGCCACTTTGATTATTTTTTGTCGAAACCTCAAAATGTTCCCTTATCCAATTTATTTTTTTTATATCAAACATAAACGTTGGAAAAAACCCCAACCCCCCCCAAAAAAAAAACCCCAGTGCATCCGGCCAGATTCGAACCGGCGACCTTTGTAATACTAGCACGATGCATTCCTAGTGGAAGGCACCAGAGTCCAGAACTGCATATTAACAACAAATACACGAAAAGTAATACACTTAGTTCTCTGGGTTAATAGGATGAACAAAATTTTAATTTTTCCCCAGACAGAGTAGGCCAGTGCACATAAACGTTGAAAAAAAAACTTCATCGAACCTAATACCTAATAGGCCTAGATTTATATCTTCCGCTAGGCTTCTCCAAGAGCGTCATGAATGCTAGCACTACGAATGTCACCAGTTAAGTAATTCGAATCCGGTTTCATAAACAACGAGGCAGGCCCGGGGAGGCAGGTAGCCAGGGGCTATTTTAGGTGAAAAAAGTCACTGCACGTTGGCAAGCAGTGATGGCGGAAGCATTAAATTCTAGAGGTGCAAGCACATTTTTTGCCGGTTTGATTTTAGCCCAAGGTGTGAAGTTCGGCATTGTGGGGCCAATACGCGCGAAGCGCGCAAAATTGTACAATTTTACCCTATTTTTGGCCCAAAACACATTTTTCGGACTAAAAGGGAAGATTCACAGGGCAAATATTGCTTTAATTTTTCTTTTATTAGGATGTTTAGGGGGAAATCCCCCTCCCCCCGCTTCCGCTGCCCGTGCTCGAGATTTTTAAAAATCACGAGTTAAAGTCTATTATCTTGGTGACACATTTGTGACCTCACGTACTTCTTCCAGGCAGACCAGCCACATTTGTGAGCTTGCGTAGACTTCTAGTTTTAGGCGGACCAGCCAGGTGGGGAGCGGCAACATTTCAAATTGACCCGCTAATACGCCATTATCATTAGTTTACCGGGACTAATGCGCGCGAAGCGCGGGAAAATTTTAATGTTAAAATGAGCCAAATGTGGATAATTATTGTGGCCTAAAACCTGGCCAAAAAAGATGCACATTACAGTTTTTGGTTAATTTTGTCCTGTTATTTGGAGCCCCGGGGATTTCTACAATCCATCAACACATGTGGTGGAGGCTCACCCTACAATTCATTACCCGATTAGCGCTCGAAATTTCCCACATTATAATACTAAATATGGCAATAATGAGGGTAAATTTTGCGCATTGACAAAATCTTTCATTTATTCATATATGGTCTTATTAAACAAAGGGGATTCCTCGAGCATAGGTTTAGAAAAGGCGCATTTGCCATTGTTAAGCCTATTTTTCTCCATAATTATGGTGAATATTTAAAAGAAGAGGTCCAGATCCTTTGTACTGTATGTTTGATCATTGTGATCTCACACCACCAAATCAGAGTCCCATAGAGATATGTGTTAAATTTGCCTTAAGAAAACGTCATTTTTTCAGTTTTAAGCGACAGCTATGATGGTTGAAATCAGCCCTTGCCTGATCCCACTGACTAAAAAAAAATATAGGTTGACCGTCATTATTTTTTACGACTGGCCCTCGAAGTCTACGATGTCCGGATATTGCCTATTTTACAGGCCAAACCAACGCTCTGCAGGGTCTATTTGTTCTATTGTTTCCGATTAGAGCGCTGACATATTGGAAAATGTTGACAATCAATATTCATGAGAGTGTACATTCAACGTCCAGTTTTCGAAATTGTGCTTGGCAGGTGCGAAATACATCTGACTGGGCTCATTAATTACGTAACGCACAACGGCATTGATGTCATCGAATGGCTGCTTAGTGCTGTTATGTGTTAAGTTTTATAATAATTATTATTACATTTATTTTCCTTTCTTTTCTTTCTCTGTATTTATTCTTTCCTAGGCATACACTAACTGTATCACTCCCTCGCTATCCTTCTCTCTCTTGCCTTCTTCCCCGTCTTTCTTTTCTTTTTGTCCTCTCTCTGTCATTCCAATATAAATATGTCCTTGAGTCTTTCTATTATTTTATTTACTTCTCATTATTTCTTTCTCTTCATTTGTCCTCTTTCTCCCTTCCTGTAGGCCCCCTCATTCTCGATATCCCTCCTCTCCTTTTCCTCCCTCATATCCCCTCGGCCCTCTCAAGACTTCTCACAGGGGAGAATCTGCCCCCACCCCCTTCCACCGCCGCTATTTCTATGCCAATCTCCTTCTAAAATAAAAGATAAATGGACATTTGTGAAAAAACCTTTATAGGCCTATACTTATACTTACAATGTATACGCAGCGATTACCATTATAGAATACTACAGGTGGTGGTCGCATTGCATTCTCTAAATTCAGTAACTTTTCATCGTCAACCGTGTAATTGAATGGGATTATTTTGAAATTTTAAAACGCTTGAAATATCACAAACAAATAGGCCGATGTTAATAAATAATATAAATACATGTTAAAACCGTTGGGGTTCGATAATGAACCCCACAAAACTAACCGAGTAGGCCCCTATATGGAAAATGCCATACGGCCGGGCGGTTTCACAAGTTGCCGGCTGTATCATGCCATTCGCCGCCTGGAATACTATAGAAACGGTTTTTTTTTTTTTTATGTCAAGACATATCAAGGCATTAACAGCTGTTATCGTTGCAATAAAGCTGACGGGTTGGCGCCTAGATAGCTATTAACCTCCTTTTTGAAGCTGTTCCTTTTAGCAATTCCAGGAATGTGAGGCGGGAGTGCATTCCATGTGCGGGCTGTAGATGGAATGAAAGACCGCTCATGACTAACAAGGTTAGATCTTGGAATTTGAACTGCAAGGTCGTGAGATCTAACTGAACGGCGAATGCGAGGGTCAGTCTGGAGCTGGTCCGGAAGTAGTTGGCATAGTAATTCAGGGGCATTCCCGTAGAAAATTCGATGGAACATAGTGGTGGCACCTACTGTTCTACGGTGAGCCAAAGGCTGAATTTGAAGAGAGGAAAGTTATTCGAAATTTGATGGCGGAACCCATTCACTGCCCTTTGTTCGAAACAATGGTACCACTTTTATGAATAGCCTGTCGCAATCGCTAATCGGCATCAAAGGAACAAAGCATTACGTAATCTATTTCTTCTCCTTTCTATCCTCCTTGGGCCAAACCATGCCAGTGTTTCTGTAAAGAAAAGGCTGCTTAAAATCATTAAAAGTTATTCGATCTCTCCCATCTGTGATACACTTGCAAGAATTAATATTAGGCCTACTGAATTAATCACAGATTTTTCAGATTTAGTATGACCTAAAGGCCATGTTTATTGATATCGACCTAACAAATTCCCGGTAGAGCCTATCAATACAATAGGCCTACAGCACAGGTAGGCCTATATATAAAATATAAAAGCAACTTACAACCAGCATATAACACGTAGCCTATTTTACATAATATTTGAACGCATTGTCAAAGCAGAAATAATATAGCCTATTAGTAACTTTTAATGTATCATAGTCTTTAGCACCCATTATTTGAATAAAGTAATCTCTATCAGAGTAATCACATATCTACAATTGTGGCGCAATCCGCTTGCCATAGCCCACTCGAGGTCATCGTCCGTGTCACCGAACCGGATGTTGCGTGATCATAATACCCCGCATAATACTGACCCGATGCCCGATGTATTGACTGATGAAGAAGCCGGGTTAAGCTTAAATGATTTGTTCTCAGATATTTGCTCGTGCAAAACGATCGAATATCATGAATTAGTGTGCCACCTTACTGAGAATATATGAAGGTGAGTGAAGTTCAAATCAAAAGTCCCTGCATAAGTAATAATATTTCATGCCAATGATGCCATGCATAAACTCATGAACATGAACATACATGTACACTGTATGATATGGCATTGTATGGGGAACTTAGCTCGAGTCTACTCTAGCTAAAATACAGGTTTACATTTACTATCTTACATTATCTCGCTGTATTTCAGCTAGAGCGCCAGACGACAATCTTCCGGGTTTTTTTGGAGAACAATACTATTACGTAAGACGAAGAAGAAACCCGCCTCGGAGCCCGCCTCTACTCATTATTTCATTGTACTTATTGCAATTTGCCTCCACACATTACGAAATCAACACAAAGCTTTTGTGAGGATTAGTGAGTGGATAAGAAATTGACAGCAGAGGATACGAAGGACATGCCGATTGTTAGTTGTCAATCATGAATTGCCGCAACGTTTTAGTATTTTACTGCATGGCATTCCGCAAGCACCAGTCCAAGACAAATTATGCCGTATTTTTCCAAAGATCATCTCATATGAAGTAAGCTGAATGCGATCTGTACTTTTGTTACATTCCGATCGCTTTTGATCACCTATTATTGGCGAATTTGCTTGAAAACACGCGAGTTCATGTCCCTTACCAAAGGTCGAGGCCTTATCTAAGCCTCGACTTAGCCTCAGAAAATAAGCCTCATGAATAGCCTCATATCCTTAGCCTCGTCTTAGCCTTACCTTAGCCTCACCTTAGCCTGAAAATTAGCCTAATTATGCAAATTAGATAAGCCTCAAATAATTAGCCTCAAATAATTAGCCTCAAATCATTAGCCTCGCATTATTAGCCTCGTAATATTAGCCTCAGTAAATAACTAGCCTCGTCTTAGCCTTACCTTAGCCTCACCTTAGCCTGAAAATTAGCCTAATTATGCAAATTAGATAAGCCTCAAATAATTAGCCTCAAATAATTAGCCTCGTAATATTAGCCACGTAAATAACTAGCCTCGTCTTAGCCTTATCTTAGCCTCGTCTTATCCTGAAAATTAGCCTAATTATTTAAATTAGTTAAGCCTCGCAATATTTAGAGGCTAAGCTAAGACAAGGCTAATTATTTGAGGCTATTTTACGAGGCTAAACATTACATGCATGCAGGGACGGTTGGGCTATTTATTGATCCAGCTAGGTGATAAGTGTTACTGATATTTTTGGGGTGTTATGAAGTGGGGGTAGGGTTATTTGGTGAGTTGCATTTGGAGAGTTCCAATATGGTGAGTTGTCAATTGGAAAATCCAACTATGGTGAGTTGTCATTTGGTATTAGAGTTCCAATATGGTGCAAGTTGTCACCTTGAGCATACTAGTATTGGAAAGTTTTATTTGTAAAGTTGGGATATGGTGTGCTGTCAATGTTACGGGACAGTTGTATTTTGAAGTGGGAGGGGTAATTTGTAGAGTTGTCACCTTTAGCGTATTGGAAGAGTTTATCTTTATGACACGTACACCATATCCCAATGTCACCAAACAACTCTTTTAATATGCTGAAGGTGACAACTCACCATAAGAACTCTCAAAATGACCATCCCCACTTAAAAGTACAAACATCCCCATATACCACATGTCCACATCTCAACTTTTACCATATAGAACTCCCGCATATCACTCTTTCAAATCGGGTGTAGGTGAAAACTCACCACACTTGAACTCTCCAGATGACCCTCCCCCACTTCAAAGTAGAAACATCTCCAATACATTGACATATATTGCATGCACACCACTTCATCCCATCTTAACATAACACTTCCAATATATGACAACTATCATATTTCATTATTTGAACTTTCCCAACAACATTTTAAACTCACCATATTTGAACTCTCTAAATAACCCACCCCCAATTTAAAGTACAAACATCCCCAAACATCAATTAACATAACACCCTAACAACATCAGTGCAGTAACACGTTTTCACCAGGGTCAGCCAGCATCAAACTGCAGTATACATGTCTAGTCTGCAGACTACAATACATGCATGTCTGCTGAATTCGACAACCTCAAAAAGGCCATATTTCCTGATGAAAAAGAAGCAATAAAATACATACTTTGAAACTTACTTAAAAGCTGATTTTTCTTCCAGAGACATGGTTGCCATGCTCCCCATGAACTAGGCACCAGTAAAAAAGCCTAAAATACCCTTTAAACTGTTAATTTTTCAAAATTATTGGCAATTCTGAGCAGCATACAGTTAGTCTGCTCCCTGACAGTTGGTGACCTCTGACCTATCATGTGACCATATTTTTGAGGCTAATAATAGCCTCAAAAAAGTTGAGGTTAATTTTAGCCTCAAAATTAAAGCAGGCCAAGACGAGGTTAATTTTTTAGCCTCAAAAACATTTCAGGCTAAGACGAGGTTAATTTCTTAGCCTTGTCACCGATAAGGTTAATTTCTTAGCCTCGATGGCTAAGTTGAGGTTAATTTTTAGCCTCAAAAGATATCGAGGCCAAGTTGAGGCTAAGGTAAGGCTTATTTAGCCTCGACTTATGGTAAGGGGTTGTGTAAACATAATTAGCATAGACACAAATGAAATTACGATGCAATACAATGCAATTTGAATGCGCAACAGATCTATAGAAATAACATGGCCCGGTTTTATGCAGAATTAGACCACGTCTGGGGGAACTCAAACTGAAAGCTTTTCACTTTAGGGCTCCAGTTTCCAACCTGAACTTGAATAAACCGATAGACCTAAATTATACAGTAATCTTTAATAATGCACATACCAATGATGAAATAAAAGTTGAATTAGCAGAGTTAAATCATTTCAGGTAGGTTATACAAGCTATAAATTAGCAGAGTTCTATATTCCAAACCAAATTTACCGCGTGTGAGCCACCGCGTGGGAGCCACAGCTCCACCCTGTGATTTTTATACTTCAACAATCATAACTAGAAGTTTACATGGTATGTGCAAAGTTAAGGTACCATTTTAAAGAGCTCATCAATAGTTTTAATTTGATTTGTATTTTACCTATGTAGGGTATCATGACGTGAACTAAAATTGTACAGGACCGTAAAAAATCTTGTGCCAATGTCACGGCTCCAGGCTATCAGTGTACCAGTTCAAAACACATGGCCACAACCTATATAATTTGCCCTTCAAAAAAAATCGAATAGGCTAAAATCGGGCTAACCAATTACAGCAGCGCGAAATGGCAGTTTCGCATGCTTGAACTGTTCCGTCGCATTGAATGCGCGCACGTGGAAAGCATGTTCAAAAGTACTATTTACGGCTTGGAGGTACTATATATTTACGGCTCATCCAGGACATTGAAAATACTATTTACAGCTTAGATTCTATTTACAGATAGGAGTACTGATGGTAGAAATATTTTTGGCCATGTGTGATCCACTTTTAACCAATCAATGAACAAGAAATGAAGTATATAATCAGTACTTAGTCCTGCAACTCGCAAGACTTCACTGAGGCTTTACATGTATCATAAATGATAATGACAGACCTGAAGTCTGTCAGCAGTACATAGGGATGCACTGTATGTTTTAAAGAAATCCAAAGTTCAAGCATCATTTGTCAGTTCATGGATATTTAGATATCCCTGGTCAGTTTTCACAGACATGCATGTATGGCCATGCGTTCTGAACTGAACACCAAAAAAGGGCGGTGGCGTCACACTTTTCTGTGATCATTCGGTTTTTTGAGTGCATCTTTGAAAACAAGATGACAGAAAATTTGATGTTTCTAATTTTTTTATGGAACAGATTTAGATATCAATAGCACTAGTATACAAATATTAATTGTCTATTTAAGTGTGATGGTCGAAATATAATCATGAGGTGAAAGATGGATTGTTCCATTCCACGAGCCAGAACGGCAAGTGGAATGGAACAATACATCTTTCACCGAGTGATTATATTTCGACCATTAAACGAATTTAAGTCAGTTAATATTTGTTTTATATCACTCATGCATAAATTCTATTACTAAAGTATTATTTAAGGTAGGAAATACATTTTTTCATCAACATAACACCATGTTTTGCTGTGATATACTTCACATTTTGGGGTCCACCCCATAACTAAATCGGCGAGTCCAAGAGTCCACAAGACGGCTTAGCGCTGGCGCACTCTGACGGCAGAGCACATGATGGTAAAGACTATCACACGGAGTGGGTGATAGTAAAAATGATAAATGGTAATCAACCAATGAACTGTCTAGAATTTATGTATGAGTGATATAATATCCAATAACATCCTGGAGATACTGAGTTACAGTTGTAGCAGAGCTACATTTTAAATAGTCATTGATACAATGAATACAAAAGATAGTAATACAAGTACTGCATAAATAGGAATTATGTGTAGAATACAAAATACATGAATGATCCTTGACATATAATAAACAAAATAAACATTTTATTCTCAAAAAAGAAATATATAAAAATTGAAGTGGATTATATACCGGTACCGTATTGTTTGTAATAAATGCTCCCCCTCTAATAAACGCCCCCTCCAATATTTCCATCATGAAAAATTGACAAAAATGCAAACATTTCCATGTAATGAGTATAAGCTTAAAACTTGCATCAGTCATGTCAGTCATGCAGTGACGATCGCTAAATTGCATGGACAAAACCTATTATAGCTCAAACTTTCATCCATTTTATTGCATAATTATGGTAGAATTTCACCAGATTCTTGCTTAATGATGCACTTACAAGTGTAATTTTGTTGTATTTGGCATAAAAATGAAGATTTCCGTCGTGTACATGCACACCATCGGGAAATTGAACCCGATTTTTAACTTTTTTCATTGACAATTGACTTCTAATAAATGCCCCCCTTTTGGAAAAATGCAACGCCCACTACTAAGGTGACGCAACTCAAGTTCAAGAACATGAGGCGTTGTGACTAAAAGAGTTATAATATACAGTTATCAGATCCCACAAGTCTCTGCCATTCTAGCGGTTTTGCGCTACTCTGAAGGCGTCCTTGATTGTCAAGTTAATGGCGTTGAGATCGCCTATGAGCTGAGCTAGATATATGTGCGGCGAAGTGCTCCACAAACAATACGGTAGGCTGAAATAAAATACAATTCTGGACTAGGTTGTTGAGCAAAGATAATTGAGAGGGAAAAAAGATGATTGATGAGGATTCTGCTAAACGCGGGGTGTGAGGTGCAGAGACCTCATTGACACACAAACATACACATACCCGACAAGAAGAAAAAAAGAGAAAAGGACATGAAAGGGAAGAAAAAGGAAAGAGAAAGAGGAAAATATTGAATGGCTTATTTTCGTGTGATACAAGAATATATTGCACTTGATAGAAAAATACCAGGGTCTATTTTCAATGAACCAGGGCTATTCAATGGATGGGAAAATTTGTTGTGTACATTGTGATACCTCACTCAATCAGGCTGGGAAATAATTCTTAAGAAGCGCCGACCAGGGGCTACTTCAAGTAAAAGAATAGCCCCTGGTTCACAGGGTTTTACAAGGAACCAGAGGCTATTTTCAGTGAACCAGTCCAGGGGCTAAATGGCCCTGGCCCCATATATATAAAATTATTTCCCAGCCTGTCACCAGGTAGTGAATAATCTCAAAGTTGTTACAATCATTACAAGTACGGAATGCTAGAGACAGGCCATTTGAATCCATACTGGTAGAGTTGGATGTATTCCACTTAAGAGTTGCTAAATTGGGGTAGGGGTAGTATTATGGAGCATTTCCCCAGTATTACTCAGTCAATTGCCATAGCAGCATGTAGACTGATATTGGACTCTGTCATATTGACATAAGCTTAAAAAGTTACCTTTTCAGAGTCTGAATAGAGCAGCGGATGTAGCTTGCGACGCCATCACGGCGTCTTCATTCAGCGGAGTGATGACCTGCCCGCCATCTATGACGATCTGCTGACACTTGCACCCACCGGGTGGTCAGGTGACCGGCGGAGAGTAATCACTACGCTGAATGAAGACGCCGTGATGGCGTCGCAAGCTACGTTGCTGCTCTATTCAGACTCTGAAAAGGTAACTTTTTAAGCTTATGTCAATTGCCATAGTTTTGGTATTTTTGCATAGATATGAAGTGCAAAAGTACAAAAAATAAATGACATGCGATTTTAGATCAGCTCTGACTTGACCAGGGATTAAAGGGTCATGTGACATCTGATTTGCAATAATTTTCAAGGCCATGTGACCTTTTGACATAGATGGTCAAAGCATGGCTACCCGAAAAGCTTAAAGTGACATGATCTCGTCCATGGGGGCCAAAGGGGCCTTTGAAACTGAGATAAAGGTATAAATATGTACTACTTTGAAAAACAACAAAATACATAAGAAAATAGACATCAAAAAACTTAATAGCTTTAGAACCAAGTATGCTAGACCTTAAGTGTTTTCAGTAAATGATAGCTTTATTATTGTATGTATAATGTAATAATTACAGTAACTCAATTTTCAAAAATGCCTCCTTTGGCCCTCATGGATCAGATCGTGTCACAAATATCATTTATTTTTGCCAATGCTGCCGTCTATGCAACAAACCCAACATTGTGAAATTTGAATGAGTAGAATTGGGGTATTGCTTTAAATGCTACCCAAATCAGGGGTCGCGCTAAGTTGCGTTCTTGCGCGCCACGCGCATATTTTTAAGTTTGGGCGCATATATTCATTTTTGCATATCAGTTCAGGGGTTTTCATGCGCGCAGAAAATGAAAACATGTGAAAGAAAAATAAAAGCTTCGATCTCCAATATTTACGGCCCGTCCAGAAATTATGTAACATAAAATGCAATGTAACATAAATGTTGAATTGAAGTCGCCGTAGCATTGTAACATAATTTAAAAATAGAAATAAAATACACACCACCGGCATAATTACACAGATTGCGATATTGTCTAGAATCACTGCTGATGAATTATTGCAGTACTGAATGATGACACACGTACGTGAGTTGGTAATTTCTAATTCTAGGGATCGGAAAGAAATGCTTTGTGGGTGGTGTGTAGAGATATGCCATCAGTGAAATACGACACAATGATCGGCCGTAGAAGAAAAAAATGACAAAAATTTGCCCTTTAATTATGTTTTATAGTCATAATACTCCAGTAATCCAATAAATATCATAATATTTGGCCTAAACTTGAACTCATTTGCAATGAAATGTCATTTTTTATTGAGTAAAGCATTGCTTCCATGTGGTGCCAATGGTGTTGAATTCTGCACTTTGCCGAAGTTGAACTGCATTTTGTGGAATTCGGCGAACTTTTATGGCATAAAGCAACACTTTTATAGTAAGTAAACTGCTCGGGAACTTTCTTAAAAAGCGAGATAGTTGGTTACAGGCGAGAATCGTGCCGTGAAAAGCGAGATCACGTTTTTTGCCTAAACAACTATTATACCAATGGTACCGGTAACACATCATTATAGCCAAAATCACAAAATCTGATACTGATACATATAAAAATGGTACATTCAATACTTAACAGATTAGAGAACCCCTCATTTTAGGATTTGAGCGCATATTTTTAACACTTTCAGGGGGCTCAGGGGCTCTGAGAACCCCTGGTTTTAAAACCTAGTGCTACCCAGGCGCGGATTCAGGGGGGGCCCGGCGGGCCCCCCCCCTCCCCCAAAAAAAAAAAAAAAGAAAGAGGAAAGGAGAGAAGAGAAGAGAAAGAGGAGAAAAGGAGAAAAAAAAGAAGAAAAAAGGGAGAAAAGGAGAAGGAAAAGGTTAAATTGCACGTATAGTAGGCCCATGCCTAAATCGCAGTCGGGTCAGTCTATAGGCCTATAGGTATGTGATTATTTTGCTTGAAGGCGGGTCCTCTGCCTAAAAGCATGTGAAATTTACGGCAGCCCACCGATATGTAGGGCCCGTCACATTTTGTCACCAAAGTTAGTAGGCCTATTAAGACGGACTCCGAGCCGACTTCAATTCAACACCATACATGCTTTAATTGCGAATCTCAAGTCTTAGGCCTATAAAGTGTCCGTGTTATATTTAAAATTTTACAAATCGAGTTCGGGCCCTAAAAAAAAAAAAAAAGCAATGATAGTGTAAAATGGTCCACCAAATGGCTTCAATTAGGACTTCATTTTGCAAAAGTTTCTCACTTCTGAGGGGCATATCCCCCCTCAGACACCCCCTAATGTGCAACTTTATGTTTAAATCTAAAGCAATATCGGGTAATTTAAGCTAATTTATTTATAAAGGTTAAAACTTGCCCACGAATGGCTTCAATTGGGCCTTCATTTCGCACATTTTCGCCTTTTAAAACATAAAATTTGACACAATAAATAGTGCAAAATTGTCCACCAAATGGCTTCAATTAGGCCTTCATTTTACAAAATTTTCTCACTTATGAGGGGAACATCCCCTCAGACACCCCTCATGTCATGCAACTTTATTGGTACATAATTATATAGCAATAATTCACACAATAAAAGTCAAAACTTGTCCACAAATTGCTTCAATTGGGCTGTTTTTCTCAAATTTTTGGCTTTTTCAAACTAAAATTTTACACAATAATAGTGACAAAATGGTCCACCAAATGGCTTCAAATGGGTCTACATTTTCCAAAAGTTTCTAACTTCTGAGGGGGGCACATCCCCTCAGACACCCTCTGCGTCAGCAAAGCGCTCCGGGATGAGCAGCTTGCCATTAGTTATTTTTTTTCCAAAATTGGGCCCCCCCTCTGACTGCTCTGGATCCGCCACTGGTGCTACCCCTGCTACCCATCACCCCTTAGTAATGTTAACTACATGTACATGTCTGTTTTTAGCAAAAAAATAATGACAACTACGGTAATTGGAGACTGCTTGCTATTTTGTGATGTTCTAGAGGTTTAATTACCGGTATATTGGCTATGATGTCATCTACATGTAAATGCTTACTTTTCCCAGGTTGTTCCTACTGATTTCTCTAGAGTTATAGTATACAGGCTGTATCAAAATGATTGGTACCCATTAGTTTTTAGTGATTATGGACAAGACTGCCTCATCAAAATACAGAATAAGATTCCCCAATTTTTGTTAGATTACTGTGATAAAAGGTTATAAACTATAAATTCTGGCCATTCCAAGAGAATCATGTGTTGGATATGGAAGAAGTAGGCTTCTCAATAAACTGCAAAACCAATGGGTACCAATCATTTTGATACAGCCTGTACAGTAAGAAATACACATGTAGCAAATAATTAGGTATTTTGTGAAAATCTGCTGCCTGGGTGAAACATGCTCCAATCTTGCTGATCTTTCAGCGCAATAGTAGTATGTACCCCAGTAAAACTCTCTGATAGTTCCAAATGGATCTGAAAAAAAAAAGTGTTTTTCGCCACACCCTAAAATATGCGCGCAGCATCAAGCATGTGCATAGGACCTTGTGGAAAATAATACGTGCTGGACGGCTGGCATGTTATATATACTTAATTTGTAATAATTTAAGAATTCTGAAAAAATATAGGCTAGTTTCAATCCATTTCATACTGTAACTGTCATGCTGCTTGCCGCTGAGCTGCATGACGCACACTCATTGCAGACACTCTGACAGAATCAAGGCGTGTCATTGGCTGATATGTCATGCTGCTTGCCGCGCAGCGGCAAGTATGATGATGTTATATCCCATAAGGGATAATAATACAACAAGCCTAATTGCTCAATTATATTGGTCAGTACTTGTGAAGTATGAGAAGATAGAGCTTTTGTGAGACCAGAGTCATACCGTTTGGGTTGAAATGTCAGTATGTGCATACATTTTTCCATAGAATAATTTATTTTCTTTCCTTACGACCAAATATTTTTAGAGCATGTTACCCAGAAAAATGAGGCCTGGACATTACAAAGAACTTTTAGTTTTTAAGGTCAAGGAGTTTTTCAAGGTCACAAGACATTTTCTTTGTGAAAGTGACATAATTAGTTTCAAATTGCACATTTTCAGGGGGCCCAAACCCAATGAAGAAGTTTCCACGTAGCGATCCCTGGCAGATTTTTTTATCTGTACAATTCTGCAACCCAGTGCAACTGAACTTTTTGGTGTTAACGAAACACCAGAGATATGGCAAACTATTCTTTGGTTAAAATGTTTTTCCCAGCGGAACAATTTGAGATCATTTTGATCAAAATCAGAGCATTTTTGATATTTTTACCCACAATGGTGAAGACCAAAATTTGACATTTGACCTTATGCCTATCAAAGAACTTGACATCGAAGATGGGTCAAACTATACTTTTTCTGAATCCTAATAATGAGAGGAATACATTATGGTTTTTATCCATATTTGCCCAATTTTGAAATTTGAGCCCTGCATTAGCACCATTTTGGATGAAAATTTCCTTTTTTGCCCCACTTTTTTTCACCCTACATCCTTTTCTGTCCTATTTGCGCAAAAAAAAGCGCACAGGCACAACACCTAGACGTTGATCCACAAGCCTCAGCACACTTTACAGATTGTCGCTGACCACTACGGCTCCACATCATTCCATAAACCATTTAACAACAAATCAGGGACTTTGCTGCTTCAAGAGCGCACACCCTAGACATTCCACAAATAACCTTCGCAACCAGGATCAGCTACCCGTGTTTCGTACGGGTTACAACGAGACAATTAGCAGTAAGTTCTTTGTCCAGGGGAATTTCAAGCTAACTCAATTTTTCAATGAGAGCGTACTAGGCACCCTCAGGGTTCGAACCCGCGACCTCTCGCACCATAGGCGAACGCCTTATCGATTGAGCTAACTTGACTGCTTGGATATGTTGTTCAAGAGGGTGTTACTGTTTAGAGTCACTAACAAGCAAAAACATTGATGTACCAATTTTGTCTAGGTGCACCTACCTATTCAGTCTTGATTCTTGCCGAATAAATTTGCGGGAATCATTTGATTCTCGCAAATCGACTTCTGTGTAAACTACAAACGTTTGCGGGAATCAAATTTGATTCGAGAATCGATTCTCTGATTCATGCCGAAATTCTGACCTTGCTATTATTTTACTTAAATGGACAAGTCTATTATGATGATTGTAGATGATTACATCATTTAAAACGGTATAATGATTAATAATTTTCATTTTTATACAATGTACATCCACAGCTCCAGTCCAAAGCTCTACACAAAGGTTCCTAAGATTGTTGATGTGACCTGATTCCTGAAGAGCTACATATTGGCAGGCTAGATATTTTGATGTGATGGACGAGATGTTAATGAACCAGTGAAGAAGACAGACCATTAAGTCAATGACAAAATGTTCAAGACTTAATGTATACATCAAGATAATTTCACAGTCTATGATATCTGCATTTTGTAATTCAGAGGAAATTGAAGGGTAGCAATATGGCTGGACTGAATTCTGAAGGTGAAGACACTTTCTACCATGCTGACCTCGTCCAGTGTAGTATCTGCGTTGCTGTTATTGACAATCCTAAAGCACTACCTTGTCTGCACACATTCTGCTTCAAATGTCTATCCAGTTGGTCAGAAAGTTTAGCAAAGAAAAATCCAGACAAATACGCAAATGCAATTTCGTGCCCAAATTGTTGCGAGGACTTTCAGTTACCAAAAGGTGGTGTGAAGGAACTGAAGACTAACTTTTTTGTCAACAAATTGAAAGAGCGAAATCAGCTTCAAAAGAAATTGCACGAGAAAGATGCCAAGATTCCATGTACCTCGTGCGATAATTCTGATAACCAGGCTGTTGGTCGCTGTGTAGAATGCAACGATTTCTTGTGTAAGAAATGTGTGGACATCCACAAATCTGTGCGTGTATTGAAGCAACATCATGTGCTGACATTGGAAGAGCTCCGTACAGGAAAGTTGACGATGCACACTACTCTGCCTGAACAAGAGTGTCCTAAGCACATGTGTGAAGTTTTGCATTTTTACTGTGAGACATGCGACGAGCCAATGTGCCGAGCTTGTACCGTCTTAGACCACCCGGTTCCCGATCATAAACAGATTGACCTGAAGAGTACGGCTGAAGAGAGAATTGACAAACTCCAGGAGTTATTCAAGCAAGTTGAACTTGTTCCCAAAGCTATCGATACCGCGAGTGGGGAGGATGAGCAAACCGCTAAAGAATTGGAAGCCAACGTTGAGAAAGCTATTCGTCTCTATAAGGAAACAGCTAAAAAATCAGAATCAGAATTCATGCAGAAAATGAAAGAGATGAAGGCAAAACGAATCAAGGAGATAGAAGCACACAGAGATGGTCTACAATTTCAAAAAGCACGTCTTTGTACATCATTGGAGATGACACAACAGATTACGCAGAATGGTTCTGAGCACGATGTAGCTACACTGTATTCATCGCTCTCCAGTACAATGCAACACATGTCCAAGTTGAATCCAAAAGCTGTCAGAAAGTCTATGGGTAAAGTTGAATTTATACCCAGCAAGAATCTTGACAACGGGATGAGTTCTCTCGGTTCACTCAATATCTACGAGCAATGGACTCCAAGAAAGACTATTGCATCAGGACAGTTCACTACTGGAAGATACATAGTTTTTGACAAAACTGATGAAATTGTTGTGGCTACATACAACAGCGGCCATTATGTTCAAGTTTTTGATGAAAATGGTGCAAGCAAGCGACAAATCCAAACTAACGCAGTAGGTGACAGGGGTCCACAGGGCAGATCGTACCCATGGGGCCTGGCAACTGCGCAAAATGGCGACTATTTCATTACGGACTATTATTCATATGTGAAAGTTTTCAGTGCGGAGGGAAATTTCAAACAAAGGTTCGGTGCTCAGAATCCTAATGGCACTTGGTCATACAATGAGAAATCCTCATTGTATGGTATATCCATTGACACGAAAGGTTGTGTGTATGTTGGAAGCTCTAAACAGTACATTAGTATCCACAACCAAGACGGTACTTACATATCTGGCTTCAAACTCAATAATCTGTATCCATACTTTATTGCCACCACAGCAGATGATCATGTTCTTGTCAGCGATCATCATAGCCGTCAATATGCTGTCCACGTTTACGACACCAAAGGTAACCAACTCCACACCTTCGCCAATCCACCAGGGGGTAAGTTCTACCCTACAGGATTATGCGTTGTCAACGATGAAGTCTTCGTCGCCAGCTACTATGGAGTTCCTGCAGTCTACCGTTACACTCTCACAGGTGACTATATTGGAATCCTGACTAAAGATGTCAAATCGCCCTGGGGAATAGCACTCAAAGACGATGGAGAAGAGCTTGTTGTCTGTGATGATAATTCCATCAAAGTTTTTCATCTTACATAAGCATAATACAATGTATTCCTTCAAATATTTTATCACTGTCAGTCTGTATGAACCACCATACGGTTGATGCGGAACGTAGGCATGCCAGAGGCATATACCAGTCGGTGGTGAAATCAGGACATAAGTAGTGGGCTATTCCATTTGAAATACACTCCCTATGGAAGACATAACCTTAATCTTCCACACAGGGAGTGTGAATTTCATATGGGGGTTGCCTGAATGAGTGACTCCCATTTGAAATCGACACCCTTGTGAGATTAAGGTCATGTCTTCCATGGATTTCAACTGGCATCAGAAATTTTTTATTTGATACATGCATGTAAGTTTTTTGGGGTATTTTTTCCCCATCTTGCCAGAACAATATTGTCATTGGCCGGGATGTGCTCCCTTTGGAATTTACCCAAACTAGTTGTGCTCCCTCTGCATGGCTTTCTGATTTGGTGATGATGTGATTAATTCTACAGGAATGCTTTAAATTAATGTAACATTTTGACTGCATTTACATCATTTAGATTATCTTTATATGATACCAAAATCTGTATGTATTTTTCAAGATGTTGTCTTTATGTTGCTTGATGGGGTCACATACTATATAGATGGTGATGAGATTACATTGTACCCTTGTCCAAAGACCAAGGGCCACTACCCATAATGTTTGCAAGTTGTTAGGTGCATGGAACATCCTTTTGAGTTTTGGGTTAATTTTGATTTGTAATCTTAGTTAATTTCCAGATATGCTTTAATATTGGCCTTAGGGCTAATTAATAATGATTCCTCCTTGAATTGATTCTGAAAGTTTTGTTGTTGATGAATGCACCCCATGCCTTGTAAATCAAGACATACATTGTAGTCACCACTCATCAGCAAATATGTTACAATATGGTTTTAAAGAAATAACTGACAAACAACTTTTAAAATTCTCAATTGTGATTCCTTTACAAGTAGACAACTTCTTGTTTTGTTCAAGAAATAAGAACATTGAAATTATTTGTTTATTTAATTATATTGATAGAGATTTAGGGGTTCATTCATAGGATTGAGTGCATGATCGCTGTTTATGCCCGACGCGTGAGCCGAGGGTATAAACAGCGATCATGCCTCAATCCTATGAATGAACCCCGTTCATACATACCCAACATTCTTAGCAATTCAATACAGATGAAAATAATAAGGGTTTACAAGTTTAAATAACATTTCCATACCGTTTTCCTTCATAAATTGGAAGAAAACGAGTAGGCCTACTTGCAGGAAGCAGCTCGGCTCATGAGGTTAACGGCCGGGAGTCAACGCGTGATACGCGTCATCTTTTTCGCTCCGCGTTAGATGGGCGCGGTGACATGCGCGTGTACGCAACACTAGCAAATCGTGGATCGTGTTAATTGGGTTCCAACGCTGCGTGACACAGCTTGTTTATGCCCTGCGTACTGGTCATAAACGGAATTTATGACCAGCAAAAAGGGCCCAAATCCAATCAGAAACGTTGTTATATCGTGAGTATGTATGAACAATTTATATGAACTGCACTACTCAAAAAATTTAAAGCATCAGAAAGTGACAATCCCTGTGACAATCCTGATTTATACATGTCCGTTTTCATGGTACTGACCAAAGTGTTTTACAGTGACATAATAGTGCAACACTCAATAGTGCAAGTGTGCAGTTGCCTGAACATGAACAAATTAAAAGATATGGTACTCATATGATTTACAATTAATGCTATTTAAAAAAAAAAAAAAAAATAAGTCTGATCCTTTCAAAAAATTTGAGCGGTGTAGATAATTTGATAACTTGGATACAACTTACTAAACTATAATCAATTTTGTTAACAAAAGTACTTTGAAACCTTATATTTTGTTATTTTGGCAAAGGACAATGCCGTTGGTAATTTATGAAAGCAATAATTATATATAAATTTGAAGCAACTTTTTTGTGAAATGTAGGATATTACATGTACTTTATGCTTATGTTAAATAACAATTTGTAACAATTTGTAATTTTATCACAGATGTACTAATTTGGAAACAAGTTCAGTTTGAAGCAAGTGTTTAATAAAAAGAAGTAACTTTGAACAATGTTTTGAAACAACTAGCCAATGATATGGTTTCCTTGACGAGGTATGTTTACGCAATGATTTAATTTATGTTTTTCCAAAATTTCATGTTTTGCCATTTTCTGAGACTTTCCACTTGTAAAGTTTAGCTGTGTTCTTCTACCCAATCAGGGCCTCTAATTCGGCGAGTTAATCTGTGAATCGATTCTATCAACCAATTCTCACACCAATTCTCAAAATCAGTTCTCGCAACGATTCTTAGTTTTCTAGAATTGGAATTGATTTTCTCTAAATCAGTTGATTATCGCCAGATGAGTTTATAAGTACCCGGTATCAATTTTGATTCTCGTAAAGTGCAACAACATTGAGCAGGGCTGTCAACTTTTTGGAATTGCTTGGCGTAAGACAGAGGCGTACCGGGATTTGCCGACTACAATGTTCATTTTGACCCGTGATTATTTGAGCCACGGCCCTCGAGAATCTGACAACAAATTATTTTGACGATGCGTGAGATTTTACTCAATTTCAAACTTTTTGCGTGAGATTTACTACTATAGGCGTGATATAATACTACCTTGGCGTGAGATCGTGAGAAAGTGTCCCAATGCGTAAGACTCACAGCCAATGCGTGAGAGTTGACAGCCCTGCATTTAGCCCTTGATATTAAATGTCCTAGACAAAACAAAAAACAAACAAAAAAATCTTTAAAAAGGACAAAAATCTTTGTGGTATTTCTGGTATAGTATACATGTACATTTTAAGTTGTGACTATTAATTGATCTAAAGTCTGCACAAAAAGTAACTCAGCTGTTATAAATACGCCTATAGATTCAGAACTGATAATCTGGTCCTTGAAGTTTTGAAGTGTTGGGGCGCATCGTAGGTGGTCAGGTAACACATTCCAGGTGGGTATAGTTCTTGGGTAGAGTGATCTAAGGTAGCAGTTCTTGTTTGCAGAGACATGGGTGTAGATGAAGTTCCCAGCACTTTGTCGCGTCTTTGGTCTAGATGTCTGGTCTTGGGTTTTGAGGAGATGTCTAATGTTGTTTGGTACAAGTCCATGGGTTTCTTTGTAAACAAGCTGAAGTCGGGCTCTGGTGCGATTTGAGTTTCAAGGCTATCCCAGTCAAGTTGGCCAAGCATGTTGGAGACACTTGAGTGGCGACTGTAGTCATTAAACACGAACCTAGCTGCTCGTCGTTGAACTTTGTCAATGGTATCTTTATTTGTTTGTTGATAAGGGTCCCAGATGGTGTGGCAATACTCCAGTAATGGACGGACTAAAGCACCATAGGCAGTTGATTTTGTTGCCTTATCGCAACACGACAGATTTCTTCTAAGAAGACCTAACGTTCTGTTTGCTTTAACAGCAACTTGAATAATATGCTTTCTCCATGACATATCAGATGTCAATTCCACACCCAAGTATGGATGATGATCAACCTGCTCCAAGGTATGGTCACCCATAAAATATTGATGAATGATTGGTTTGATTTTGTGTGTAACTCTCATGCTGAAACATTTAGCTTTGTTAAAACCCATCTGCCACTTGGACTCCCATTTACAAAGGTTGTCAACATCTGCTTGGAGAATCCTACTGTCATCGGAGTTTTTCACCTCACGATAAATAATACAGTCGTCCATGAACAACCTTATGCTTGACGAAAGATTTGCTGGCAGATCATTTATGTAGATGAGAAATAGCAAGGGGCCCAACACCGTCCCTGGGGTACTCCGGAAGCCACAGATGATTTTTCCGAGGACTCACCGTTGACTACCACTCTCTGATGACGTTTAGTGAGGAAACAGTCAATCCAGTTCAAGATGTTTTTATGGATACCGACATGGTGTAGCTTCGCTAAGAGACGTTGGTGGGGGCGGTGTCGAACGCCTTGCTAAAGTCCATAATTATAAGGTCTGCCTGGCTTCTTCTGTCTAAAATCTTCTGTAAGTCATCCACGAGAGCAGAAAGTTGAGTTTCGCACGATCTACCTTTGCGAAAGCCGTGTTGTTGTTCGGCAAGGATTTCAAACTTCTCAAAATGTTTCATGACATGTCCGTGAATGATATGTTCTAACAACTTACAGATGATCGACGTCAGAGATACAGGCCGGTAGTTTTCCGGCGCTGATCTATCACTTTTTTTATAGATGGGGAAATATTGGCATTGAGCCAATCCCTTGGTAGTGATCCAGATGACACGGATTTTTGAAAAAGTTTTTGTAGAATAGGAGCAATACTACTGGAACATGCCTTTAGGACTCTGGCTGTAATTCCATCCGGTCCTGGGGCTTTGTTAACTTTGAGGTTATTGAGCAATTTGAGAACACCCTCAGTTGTAATCACAATGTCATCAATGTCAGGTATTTCGCTAGGTCCTAAATCAGGGATGTATTCCGTATCTTCTTTTGTAAATACAGAACAAAACTGGCGGTTAAGTGCTTCCGCTTTGTCTTTTGCACTGGAGAGAACTTTACCCGCAACTTGAAGCGGTGAAACACCAGACACTTCTTTGCGTTTGGACTTGATAAAATTCCAAAATGGTTTTGTATTGTCTGTTTGTAAACTACCACCAATGACGTCCCTGATGTAGTACTTGCAGGCCTTTTCGATCTTTCTGTCGATCTTACGACGTAACTTTCTAAACTCCGCCTTATGAGCCGCTTTGCCCCATTTCTTAGTCTTGTTGTAAAGCCTCTGTTTTCTCCTAAGATCTCTTTTCACAGAGCTATTTACCCACGGGAAGGAGAAGCGGCTTGAGCTTAACTTTGATGGTATATTCCTATCAATGGAGTTGGAGAGAGCCTCCTTGAAAGCGTCATACAGATTGTCAATGGTGGAGCAGTTTATTTTGTCCGATGTCAACGTGCTGTCAAAATTTTCCATGTCAGAGTTTATTTTTTCAAAGTTAGATTTATGATAAAGGAAAACTTTCCTTTTTGGTGGTCTAGTCACTTTTGGCTTGAGCAATGCACTAACCACAACCACGTCGTGATCACTAATGCCACACTCTCACGCGAACAGAATCAACAGATGCAGGACTGTTTGTAAAACACAAGTCTAGGATGCTTAACCCCTTGTGGGTTCTTTCACAATTTGGTGCAAGTTACGATCATTTGTTATGTCAACCATCAATTTACTTTCAGCTGGGTATCTACCACCAGGCACAAAAGACACAGTTTCCCAATCAATATCGGGTACATTAAAATCGCCCAAGAGCCACACAGATGCATTGTTCGGGATCTTTGACAATGCAGTATCCAACTCCAGTAAATAATCACGATCTGTAGTCTGCGGACGATAAAAAGCCCCAACATACACTGGAGCTAGGCCTTTTACCTATAAGGATATCCAAATACTTTCACAATTAGTCTGAAGTTCAGGTTCCAAGGATGCAATGAAGATGAAGATGCAGTGCAGTGGTTGGTGAAAGTGTTTGTTTGTCGCCATTTGTTGCGTGATGAGCATCCTACTGGCGTTGATGATGAATGTTCAGTCCCATATTTACTTACTGATGACATGATCTTAAAAGCAACAAGAAGAACAGACTGTCAGGCAGCCCGGAGTTCAACAAACAGCAGCATGGAAGCTTATGATTTGTTCTGACTCAGTCAGCAGATATCTACGTGCAATGGTCATGCACGTGCCACCTTGCTAGTAAAACTAAGACTTCATACAAACTACCATGTAAGTGTGTCACTGATGGGAATGGGGTAGCATTTCATTATTATCATAATCAAATAGAATATTAAAGGGTTTAGCTTGAACTTCAGGGGAATTGCCCATGGAGGTCTTTGGGTGACAATGAAAAAATAGGGGGGGTCTTCAGGTGACAGAACATGTGTTCGTAAAAAAATATGGGGTCTTACTCTGAAAAAGGGGGTCTTAACAGCCCTAGGCCTACATACGCGTCACCTCCAAAGTTGGAGTGCCCCCCCGGGGGCTGGCACGGGGTGGGGGGGGTGAGCTGGCATCTCAAAATCTATGACAAATTTCTAAGGCAGTGTTCATAAATACTTTGGTGGGGGTTGGAACCTTGGCAACAGTGGACATCAAAAAATTTGACCACCCTAAAAAGGGTGGATTTTTTTACCCCCCTTTTAAAGGAGTATTTCGTGATCCTAGCATCCTCTTTTTATGACATTTTTCAGTACATATCCATGAAAAAAGCTTATTCCCAAAATTTCAGTTGATTCCGATTTTGTGTTTGCGAGTTATGCATGATTATGTGTATTACACAATACGTTGTAGGGTAGGACTACCAATTATCGGACAATGCCAGTTATCGGACAATTACATGGTTTGGACCATGTGGAGTTGTTTCTTCAAGTCAACATGAATTTATATTGCATCAAATGAAAGAACGGATACTTACTGCATTTAAATGGCTGCCTTGCAGCTGGTTCCGTTTATTATTATTTCGCAAATACGAGCGTGAATGGACTGAGTATGCCTCTTTATTATTAAAAACATGTTACTTATGAGGTAGCGTAATTCGGCATGACCAATTTGTGTGGGTCTTGAGCTTTTCATAATTTACTAAAACTGACATATTTTTATTATTATGTTTGTAAAACTGTGTAGTTTCTGCAGCAACATCTGACATGACCGGTTGCTAACAACGCTTCGTTGAACGAAGTGTCCGATAATTGGCTTGTAAAATCTGCGCATGCCCAATTACCGGACACCCTCTGGCCTTCATATATAAACAGTTGCCAGCCAGCCGGCGCTGTATGTTAATTAACATGTTGCACTATGTTAGGTGTATTTTAGCTTATTTTAGCTTAGTTGAGAACGCAAATAGGGTTTGATGTTAAGTTTAAGTTATATTATAATGTTGTGATTAAAATAGTTGATGCGCCTACAATGTATAGGCCTACATTGTACCTAAATGTGGTTTGCGCTGGGGAAAATGCCACCGTGAAGTATCAGACAATGTCCAAATATAACTCACAATCATGAAGGAATAGAAACAAACTTAACTGCATTTGGTTGAGTTGAAAAAATAGATGTGTGCCGTTAGTGTCCGGTAACTGGCTGCGTAGTGTCCGATAACTGGCGTAGGCGTCCGATAACTGGCAAGATGCCTCAATGTGGTTTTCAATCCATATATCTACATGTATATAATGGCTTGTCTCATCAATTCAAATTTTATGTTACATTTAGGGCTGTCTTTGGTCATTACGTGGATGTTCTATAGTTGGGAAAATATTCTTCAGTTTTTTAAATATTGAGCAAATTGCTTAAGTGTCCGATAATTGGTAGTCCTACCCTAATTTCGTTCTGGTGCACCAGAAGAACGTAATTCAAATTTCACGATATCTTTGCTAAACAAATTAATCTGCAAGAAATATTTTGTACATAAACATTATGTAGCCAGAGGTTTCCAGTGATATAAAAATCTCAACTTTTTTGAGAAAAGTGGGGATGAGGCTGTGGATCACAAAATGCCCTTTTAATTTATAGTCTAAACTTTTTTTGATCCCCCCTCAATGTCAAATAGAAGAAGTGGCATAAGTCCAGTAAATTAAGCACCTTTGCGTGACAAAATAAGTTAATAATTATTATGATACAAATGCGCGCTTCCCGCACACAAATTTTTGCCATATTATTGAAGCTAAACTGGTGGTGAAATATGGTTCAAAATGAATGAATTTGCACGAATCATAGTTTAAAATGGCCAAATACCGTATTGTTTGTAATAAACGCCCCGGGGGCGTTGCATTTTTCCAAAAGGGGGCGTTTATTGGAAGTGAATTGTCAGTGAAAAAAGCATAAAAATCATGTTCAATTTCCCGATGGTGCTCCTATTAAAAGGAGGGATTTACACTATACATGATGGCGGCGCCCACGGAAAATGATATTTTCGTGGGGAATACAACAAAATTACACGTGTAAGTGCATGGAATTAGTGAAATTCTAATCATTGTATGGACCATCCCCCTAATATCAAAGTATGGGAGGGGGGATTTTTCTCCCCAACCCCCAAATCTACGCCTATGGTCATGAACTCTATACCTAAAATATACCATTTGTGGTTATTATTCATTGGAGTCGAGTGTTACACCCAAATTGTAAAGTGTGCACCCGAGCTTGAGAGTAGGCCTTACACAATTGAATAATACTTTAATTTTAAAACATTCATGTGCGTGTAGCACGCAAAAAAATTGGAATGTGCATGCCTTCTCGCACATTTTACCCCAGACTTCCCCTTGAATTTTATTGATCCCCCCTATTAAGGACTGATTTTTTTTATCCCCCCTTATTTTCCAACCCCCCACCAAAGTATTTACGAACACTCCCTTATATCACGTTCATACATATGCGCTATATAATGGCACGTGTGATTGGTCAAGCTGGGCAACGTTTATGCCTGCTGTCCTGGAGGTGGGACCGCCGGGTATAGACCGTCAGGAGAGAGACATTTTGGGAGACGAATGAGGTATCAATATCTGACCATAGACGTGTGTAGGGGGTCACTTGAAATTAATGGAATGGCGTGTCTACCGGGTTCCATCCACTATGTGTGCCCCAGGGGGCCCTCCAAATAGGTTCAGGGTAGATGAGCCTGGTACCATTAAAAACCACCACCATAGTGTGCGCAATGCTCTCCATTATATCAACATCACAAACGCCAGACATTTTAACTTCTGCCTGTCAGACCTCAAGTGACGCCCTACACACAGTTAAAATGAGAAACATGTAGGACAAACATTAGGTAATTAGAATACAACTACTGACCTTTATGCACATTTTACACTAGCTTGAAATACAATTTGCTGACTTTACGATATGTGACCATCCATCTCAAACCACTCGTAATGTCGGCAAATTGTATTTCGAGTTACAGTGCAAATTTTTTTTTCGGGGTCATCCGAGGTCACCCAGGGGTCATCTGAGGTCAAATTTGTAAAAACTGTCGTATGTGCAATTGGGCATGGAACTTAGTGGGTACAATCAACATTTAGAGCCAAGATTTTGAAAGGTAATTATGGGGTCATCCGAGGTCACCCAGGGGTCATCTGAGGTCAAATTACTAAAAACTTTTGAATGGGCATGAAACTTAGTGGGCACAGTCAACATTTGGAGCCAAATTTTTGGAAGGTCATTTTAGGGTCATCCGAGAAATCCAGGTGTCATCTGAGGTCAAATTACTGTTGTATGGGCATGAATCTTGGTGGGTACAGTCAACATTTGAGTCAAATTTTTGGAAGGTTATTTCAGGGTCATCTGAAGTCACCCAGGGCATCTGAGGTCAAATTACTAAAAACTGTTGTATGGGCATGAAACTTGGTGGGTACAGTCAACATTTAGAGTCAAATTTCGGAAGGTAATTTTGGGGTCATCCAAGGTCAAATTACTAAAAACTGTCGTATGGGCATGAAACTTGGTGGGTACAGTCAACATTTAGAGTCAAATTTTCGGAAGGTCATTCCAGGGTCATCCAGGGGTCACCTGAGGTCAAATTACTAAAAACTGTCATATGGACATGAAAGTTGATGGGTATAGTCAAGATTTAGAGCCAAAGTTTTGGAAGGTCATTTCGGGGTCACCAGGGGTCATCTGAGGTCAAATTAGTAAAAACTGTCGGATGGGCATGAAACTTGGTGGGTACAGTCACCATCAGTCAGCCCAGCCGAGAACCATCAAAATTTAGGGGTCAAAGGTCAAATTTCAATATTGGTCCAATCAAGCTCAAATTGAACAGGCAAATTACAGGTTTGGGGGGGGGGGCGACAAAAAAATGAAAGAAAAAGTGCCCCGCTGACAAAAAATGAAAGAGAAAATCAGGAGGGCAAAGGAAAAGAAAAAGGGCAAGGAGCCCCTTTTCTAGCAAAATTCAGGGCCAAAATAGTGTAAAATACCATTTTTTTTTCGCGCACATCATCCCAATAAGGCCCTTTTCGGGAAGCTCGAAGACATACAGTCTCTATGTATTGTATGCAACTGCAATTTTTTTCGTCTGTGCCCCAAAAATTTATTTTGCCCCCCCCGACCAAGAAAGCTGGCTACGCCCCTGGTAGAGATTCCAATCGACTAGTATTTTGAACCCCCTCCAGCCCCAACCAATGTTGGAGCAAACATGTTACGTATTTCAAAATTTGGTTCTACATTGAATATCAGAGGGAAGGGAGGGTCATTGTGTAAAGTGACACAGCAAAAAGACATTTGTTATTCAATGAAACATTTGGGATGCTGGCTTCCCAGATAATTTTAGCAGCTGTGGAATAATCATGTGTACCGGTACCCCCAGGTGGTCAATTCTCAAATGGTCTGCCAAAATTGCCCCTCCCCTTTGCCCATGCCAAAATATCTTTGCCCCCGATTCGATGTGGCAACAAACCTTTGCCCCCCTTTTGATGTAGCAAAAAATCTTTACCCACCCGCCCCTTTTTTACAGAATGCTGAGATATTGGGGAACCAAAATTTAAAACCATAGTGCAGTGAGCAGAAAAAATTGCATTTGAAAGTGTTCCTAATGTTTACGTACCCCGTACACCTTTCGATGGCATTTTATAGAAACGGTGCCCAAATGATCTGTGCCAAAAACCGCTTCCCCCCTTTTGATCTGCCAAAAATCACTTCCTCTCCCCCCTTTACCTGCCAAATATGCTTGCCCCCCCTTTTGCATGCAAAAATTTGTTGCCCCCTATAATTGACCCCACGAGGGTACACATGATTATTACCCCACCCCTTATGATTTTTTGTCAAATGCCCCCCCCCCCAATAATGTTGTGATTGCAGGAGACTTCTTTTAATATTGTAATTGATCCACACATGTTATAAATGGCATATATGCTATGTTTCATTTATAATGCAAATTTATTCAAATTCATGCAAAATAAGGATGATGGGCTGGCATTAAAAGCAAAATGTGCATGGTAGTGAACTGACTGAGCTCATCATCTATACTTTTGCATGTATTACATGTAATTAGCCTAGATTGAATAATGCAATTTCTCCCTAATGATGATTCTAGATGATTATTTAGCACCAATTAAATTATAATATTATTATTATTTTTATATGTCCACAGCTCCGGTCCACAGCTCTTCACTTAACGTGACCTGAAGAACGAGATTTGATGTATACATAATCAAGATAATTCTTTCAATGTGAAACTTCACAGTCTGTGATTTCTGCATTTTGTAAATCAGTGGAAATTTAAGCAATATGGCTGGACTGAATTCCAAAGCTGAAGACAGTTACCACGCTGACCTTGTTCAGTGTAGCATCTGCGTTGCTGTTATTGACAATCCTAAAGCATTACCATGTCTTCACACTTTTTGCTTCAAATGTCTATCCAGTTGGTCAGAAAGTTTAGCAAAGAAAAATCCACAAAAGTACACAAACGCAATTTCGTGCCCAAATTGTCGTGAGGACTTTCCATTACCAAAGGGTGGTGTAAAAGAACTGAAGACTAACTTCTTTGTCAATAAATTGAAAGAGCGAAATCAGCTTCAGAAGAAATTGCACGAGAAAGGTGCCAAGATTCCATGTACCTCATGCGACAATTCTGACAACCAGGCTATTGGACGTTGTGTAGAATGCAATGATTTCTTGTGTAAGAAATGTGTGGACATCCATAAATCTGTGCGTGTATTGAAGCAACATCATGTGCTGACATTAGAAGAGCTCCGCACAGGAAAGTTGACTATGCACAATCTGCCTGAGCAGGAGATGTGTCCCAAACACATGGGTGAAGTTTTGCGATTCTATTGCGAAACATGTGATGAACCCATGTGCCGAGATTGTACCGGCGTAGACCACCCGCGTCCTGATCATAAACAGATAGACCTGAAGAGTGCAGCTGGTGAGAGAAATTACAAACTCCTGAAGTTATTGAAGCAAGTTGAAATCATTCCCAAAGCTATAGATACTGCCACAGTTAGAGGTGTGGTAACATTGAATGAATTGGAAGCCAGCGCAATGAAAGCCAACAATCTCTACAAGAAGACAGCTCAGAAAGCGGAATTGGATTATAAACAGAAAATGAAACAAGCTGAAAAAGAATTTACTCAGAAAATGAAAATATTGGTAGCAAAAAGAAAAAAGGAGATCGAAGCACACAACGATTATTTACAACTTCAGAAAGCGCATCTTTGTACTGCAATGAAGATGGCACAGCAGGTAACACAGAACGGTTCCGAGCATGATGTAGCCACAATGTATTCATCGCTCTCCAATACCATGCAACAAATGTCCAAGTTGAATCCAAAAGCTGTCAGAAAATACATGGGAAAAGTTGACTTCATACCAAGCAAGAATCTTGATTCTGGTTTTTGTTCTCTCGGTTCACTCAAAACATATGACCAATGGACTCTACAACAGACTATTAAGCGTCAGGACAGTTCACTAAAGGACGATATGCCGTTTTTGACAAAAATGAAATTGCGGTGGCTGCATACAACAGCGGCTATTATGTTCGAGTTTTTTATGAAAATGGCACAAAGAAGCGGCAAATCCAAACTAGCAGCGTAGGTGGCAGGGATCCACAAGGCAGATCGTATCCATGGGGCCTCGCAATCGCGCAAAATGGTGACTATTTCATTACAGATCTAAATCCTTATGTTAAAGTTTTCAATGCAATGGGAAACTTCAAGCAAAGGTTTGGTGCTCAGAATCCTAACGGCACCATGTCACAAAGTGAGAATTCCCAATTGTACGGGCTAGCTATTGACACCCGGGGTCGTGTGTATGTTGGAAGTTCGGCCAGGTATATTAGTATCCATAATCAAGATGGTACTGGCGTATCTGGCTTTAACCTCAATAATCTGTATCCATACTTCATTGCCGTCACTGCAGATGATCACATTATTGTCAGCGATCATAATTACTGCCAATTTGCCGTCCACGTGTACGACACCAATGGTACTCAACTCTACACCTTCGCCACTCCACCAGGCAGAGATTTATATCCTACGGGATTATGTATTGTCCAAGATGAAGTCTTCGTCTCCAACAAGGAAGGACCCCCAGCAGTCTACCGGTACTCTCTCACAGGTGACTATATTGGAATCCTGACTAAGGACGTCACATCGCCCTGGGGAATAGCACTCAAAGACGACGGAGAAGAGCTTCTTGTGTGTGATGACAATTCCATCAAAATTTTTCATCTTACATAAGCATATTCCTTCACATATTTTATCACTGTCAGTCTGTATGAACCATGTGATAAAGGTAGTCATACCAGGGGCATATCCCCCCTTGGAAGGTGAAATCAGGGCTGAAGTAATGGGCTATTCCAGTTGAAATCCATACACCCCATAACCTTGATCTTCCACACTTGAAGTGTGAATTTCAAATGGGGTTGGCTGAATGGTGGGATATTAAGGTTTATGTCTCCCATAGGAGGTGTGGAGATTTCAATTGGAAGAGTCCAATGCATCTCAATGTTTTCATTAAGTTCTTTTGGAGTATTTTTCCCATTTGCTGGGATTTGCTCCAAAATGCCGAAACTGGTTGTGCACCTACTGTAGCCTTTTTGATTTGGATACAATGTATAAAATGTACATAATATGACCCAATCAAGCAAAAAAGATGAGAACAATATTGCCAAAGTAGGCCTAGTAATATGAGTTGGCATTAATTTACCATTCAATGAAATCTTTGTGTTATTGATAAAATATTCAATTTTATACCTATTACGTAACGAAACAAGGGTTTTAACACTGATGGGCGATCGAAATGTTCAAATTTCATGCACAAACTACTACATTTTAAAGGTCTAGACCAAATATTGAAAAATTCAGTATGTTCACTCAATGCCTGTCTGGAATGGCTTCAATACGATAGCACCAAGTGGTGGTTGAGTGGCCAGCTGGTGCCGACTGGTGTACAATGTAGTAGTGGCATCCGGGAATATAGCTTTAATTAAATCTCATATTTTAATTGGCATAAATCTTCATGTACCAGTTAAAATGCTGCTTGATCGGGTCACATAATAGGTGGTGGTGGGATTACATTGTAGTGATAGTACATGTACCATTGTCCAAAGACCAGTGCCATTAGGGACGCACCATTTGATATCAAGGGGGGGCTGGGTAGTTGGGGTCGTGACAAAAATTTTTTTTAGCACCTCGGTGAAGCAAAAAAAATAATTTTCAACACCTCAGAGAGGCAAATTTTTTTTTGTTGCTATCGTAAAGTCCTATAATTTTCAACTATTTGTTTGTCGAGTTGTAAAAATTTGTCCATATTTTTAATAATTTTTACGTTTTGTAGCAACTAAATTTCGAGTGCCATAAAAAAAAAAAAAAAAAACATCATTATTTTTATGTGTACAATTTTCTTGAAGTATAAATTAATGAACCTCTTCTGGCGCGAAATATTTTGGCATATTAAAGCTAAACTGGTGAAATATGGAATAAATGCGCGGTGGTTTTTAGGTTAATTTTGTCAGAAACCCACATACAGGCGTCAACTTTGGGGATGATCGTATGATGGACCACCCCCTAGCAAATATTGGGGGCTTTATCCCCCCGGGATCTACGCCTATGCTCTCAATCAGTCATGTGGCACAGATTTCTATAATAATTTTGACAATGGGGTGGAATTTGGTGAAAAACTGTGAAGTGAATCAAGTGTTTTCACTCACAGACCCGGCTCACATAATAACTTTTCATAAACAAATGTGCACAAAATACGTACCAGTTTGAAGCTAAAATATATTCTTGATGAAAAAATGGGCAAATTCGCGCGAAGCGAGAAAAAATTTGGCAATATAAAAGCTATGTGAGGTTAATTTTTCTTCACTTTTCTGTGACAAATTTTTTTTCACACTTGACATCAAATCTTTTTTTTCCTGGTCCGAGGTGGATCAAATTTTTTTTTAAGTCTGAAGTGGAGCAAATTTTTTTTTTTTTTTTTTTGCTCAGATGGTAGCGACAAAAAAATTTTTTCCCAAAAACTACCCAGCCCCCCCCCTTGGTATCTAATGGTGCGTCCCTTACCTAAATGTTTGCAGCTCGGGATGTTTGGGTTTAGATGTAATCTTGGTCAATTTCCAGGTGGTTTAATGTTGCCCTTATTTTTATAGACCTTTTTCCCAGACGTCCCCAATCAATCGATATTGGGTCCAGCATTTCAAATCATCCGCACCCAAACACAAATACTGAGCCGGTGCTCTCGATCAAATTTGCGTGACGCTAGTCGTCCTGCGCAAGATTGCCAGCTCGCAGTACGCGTTTAGTTCGTCATGCCATACAAAATTGTAACACAAAACAAAGATTAATTTTCAAATAGCATCACAGTTTTTACGTGTATTTTGTAGTATCAAAACAAACTGAAACTAGAGCGGTTCTCGGCTTTCGCGGTTCTCGGCATTCGCGGTTCTCGGTAGTGTGGGTTGGTCCGTATGTGACGTTTCTGTTCAGAACCTTGTGTGACCCTCCCCCAGAAAAAATCATCCGCCACCACTGGTTATAACAAGGACCTTGTAAATGCAACTGGTGAGACAGAGCCTCGAATGACGTTTGTGTTTTCAGTCTGATTTCAGTTCCCTAACAGGTACAAAGTTTACGCATTATCATTAGGCCTACCAAGTATTGTATGTCCTATAATCTCTTATGTATGACATGGATCTTTACCATGATTGTGCAAGCCAAAAAATATCATTTCAATACCCCAAACATGCGTTAAAAAAGACCATGTTTTACACATGCAACCTCAAGTTTAGACATATAATTTAATTTTCCCTAAACCCTCATGCACGGGAAAAATCATGCCGCCACCATTGGTTATGACAAGGGCCTTTTAGGGTGCACACCAGTAAATAACCCCCACTGACTTTCTGTACAGACAGGGGCCGGGAAAACAACTCAGTTCTTCAAAACTTCCCCTTTCTGCAAGCAGAAAGTCAGATGACGACATCCATTGTAAAAATTAATAAAAAAATATAAAGATTTTTTCCAGAAATATTGTAAAAAGTTCAACCTATAACCCATACAGCTAACGCCACCTCACAAACAGCTTGGTGTTTCTGAAATGTAACACATTTTGAAAGTCGTCATAAAAAGTCGGATCCTGCTAAATTTACACAGACAATCTAATTTACAGGCCTAAATGATGATTAAATATGAATCAGGGCCTAATAGTTGCCTTTTAAGCCTTTTCTAATGTATTACATTAAGTCATATTGCACATTTCCTCGTTTCAAATACTGTTTTTTCCCCTTCCAGGGTGTACATGTAGCTAGAATTCTCCGTACTCCACTTGCCAATTGTGCTTCTGGCTATTGCATTTAAGCTTAAAACTCTTATTATTATTTGTGCACAATTGATAGATTTTCACATCTAATCTTTTCAGTCACCGTACGCCCTCTTTTTGTTAGCTTTCCAAGTGGACTACTGACTTTGGATTGCGGATAACTTTTTAACACGGGATTCTATGGAGAGTTAGGCCAATTTCTGGCCTAACTAAAATTGGTCATGATGTAATGCATCTTTAAATGAATCTGGCTTGTGATTGGTCCCCAGATATCGTTATTGATTGAACAAATTCATCAGGATCGGTAGAGTAAACTAGTAAACCAGAGTTCGTAGTATCTGATCCAAGAAAATGCACTTACTGTGTATGCGTTTCAACAACCACTGTTGTCTTTGTCAACACTTGATGAGGAGTGACTGCAATCTACTGACAACCAACGCTAGAGGGATATGTAAAATCAGGCGGTTTTTGGCGATTTTAGCCATTAAGCCCCCCCCCCACCGCATAAATCTGAAAGCCCCTCTGAGCCCCCTCCTGGAGACGCTATTGCAAAATCAATGGAGAGAAACTATACTGTCTACCTTGTTTCTTAATAAAATGTAACGGGGTACAGCAGGCAACTATGAGAGCCAAAAAGGCCTCAAATTGAGCAAAGAAAGACATTAATTTTCACGTGCATTTCAACCAAGACGCTTCATTAGTGGTGTTCGCTCTTAATGTCATATTATCATGACCGTTTTATTTTGTTTTATGTTAAGGGCTGGGGTATGAACGTTTGGACAGTATTTATTGTGGGACATTAGAGCACATCAGACATATCGAATTGCATTCTGAATACTAAGAATGTCCTGATATCAAATAATTTTGATTTTTTGAAATTCGCAATGTAATACACATTTTATGACAAATCATTAAAATTGATATTTTTGATATATAACAGTCCTCGAAGTAAATTTTATAAATTTAATGATACATTCTTTAAGTATATGTAGCTGGGAGGAAAGGCCGACGATCAATTGAAAATTTTGACCTTTCGTATTGAAGATATGGATTCCCCCAAAAAAAATAGGTCTTTTTGGGAAATAAAATCCATATCTTCAATATGAAAGGTCAAAATTTTCAATTGATCGTCGGCTTTTCCTCCCAGCTACATACACTTTAAGAATATGTCATTAGATTTATAATATTTACTTCGAGGACTGTTATATATCAAAAATTTGAAAAATATCAAATTTTAATAATTTGTCATAAAATTTGCATTATATCGTGAATTTCAAAAAATGAAAATTATTTGATATGAGAAAGACATTCTTCGATTCAGAATGCAATTCGATATGTCTGATGTGCTCTCATTTCCCACAAAAATACTGTCGAAACGCTCAAAAACGCCATTCCAGATCCCTTAAGTATATGTCATATTACATGTTTCACATTTGTACGATTTTAAATAATTCTTTATCATGTTTATAGGACATGCTCTGTTATATTTTTATATCCTCTTTTCATTCTTGAAAAGATAGATCATGCTTTTTATTTCACCCATTGGGTATTTCTTTATTAATTTGTGTTTATATGGCGATTTCAAGTGGGATAATAACTCCTGGATGACGTAAGCATAATGTTGATAGATTTAAATATCATTATAAATAGGCACTTAATAATAATGATATTGAAATAAATTGATAAATAGATAAATTAATAGATAAATAAATAAAAGATATATAAGCCTAGATAAATAATAAATAAATGATAAACTAGGAGGGTCAGTCCATATCAAAACAGATTGAGTGTACACCCACCCTCTTGGATTTTGCTCTCCTTTGGCTCAGGGTACCTTTCATGGATCCCTAGGTGAGGTCACAAGAAAAAATTCAAATTCCATTTCGTTTGCGAATGGCGGGCAATCAAAGTTTGGCGACCTCGACCAAAATTGGGAATTTAAGTGGTCCAAATGACAAAGTGCTCTCTTTGAGGGGCACTTTCTTCTTAATTGAATCAGTTGTGATCCTCTTTTTGAATGTGGTCACTCACTGGCTGTGTCTGAAATACCTAATGCCAAAAAAGATAGATTTCGGAATTTCGTTGGGATTTCAGAGGGGTAAAATCAGCAATTCGTACTGTTCAATCAAATTATCTTGATTTTTAAGGACCCATGATAATGTCACAGTGTACTTATAGGTCCTAATTATGTTCAGAATGGATTAACCATATGCCAATGTCTATGAGCAATTCAAAAAAGAGAAATTTCTAGACCCCTACAGAATTTTAGGCCACCCCTAAAGTGGTTCAGCCACAAATGGCACTTAAAATCGGCAAATTTTGACCCCTAATAACTTTAGGTGTACACCAGATATGAATTTCTAGTCTTTTGCATCTGAAAGAATGTAGTTTAATGTTACTAGGAACATAAGATTTGTTTTGTATTTTTTGTGTTTTAGTATTAAGTTGACGCTTTCAAAAATAGTCATTTTTGCCTAACATACCATGCATACAGGATGCCAATTTTAGTATGATATTTTTTTATATTTTTGATCACTTTATAGCCATTTGTATTATTTATCCTGATATTTCAAGTTGCTCTTGAGTCAAGTAATAAGAAAAAACTACTTTTTAATCCTCTGTATAGATTTTACAGGGGGTACAAAAGGCACTTCCTTGCAACGATGCACATGCAAAGTACAGGTTGGGGGTCAAATTTTCAGAATGCTCCCAATTATGTCAAGTAATATATCAAATTACTCGTATGGTCATGAGGATTCCAAAATGTATATTTTGTTATGTGTCAGACCTTTCAGGAGGGCGCTATGACGAAAAATGTTCATAGGTCAACGACCTTTTTGAATTCTGACCATAGTTAACAACGTCTGATTTTGGTAATTTTGGTGTCTAATTATATATGTTTTCTTGCATGAGAATACAACTAAGCAAATTAAAAAAACTATACAAGGAACCGATGACCCTCTTTTGCAATATGTCTGCCAAAAGCGTCCATATTGTAATAAGGAGGTCATTGGTTCCTTGTACAGTTTTTTAAGTTGCGTAGTTGTATTTCTCATGTAAGAAAACATAATTAGACACCAAAATCGGACGTTGTTAACTGTGTAATAACAGGATAAATAAGACAATGATCAAAAATAGAAAAAAGGGTATGTTGAAATTGACATTTTGTACCCATAACCTGTACATTATTAGTCAAAAATTGGGATTTTTGGGACCATCAACTTAGTAACAAAACACAAAAAATACAAAACAAATCTTATGTTCCTAGTAACATTAGACTACATTCTTTCAGATGCAAAAGACTAGAAATTCATATCTGGTGTACACCTAAAGTTATTAGGTGTCAAAATTTGCCGATTTTAAGCGCCATTTGTGGCTGAACCACTTTAGGGGGCCTATAATTCTGTAGGGGGTCTAGAAATTTCTCTTTTTTTGAATTGCTCATAGACATTGGCACATGGTTAATCCATTCTGAACATAATTAGGACCTATAAGTGCACTGTGACATTATCATGCGTCCTTCAAAATCAAAGATAATTTGATTGAACAGTACGAAGTGCTGATTTTGCCCCCCCCTGAAATCCCAACAAAATTCCGAAATCAATCTTTTTTGGCATTAGGCATTTCAGACACAGCCAGTGAGTGACCACATTCAAACAGAGGGTCACAACTGATTTAATTAAGAAGAAAGTGCCCTCAAAGAGAGCACTTTGTCATTTGGACCCCTTAAATTCCCAATTTTGGTCGAGGTCGCCAAACTTTGATTGCCCGCCATTCGCAAACGAAATGGAATTTGAATTTTTTTCTTGTGACCTCACCTAGGGATCCATGAAAGGTACCCCTGAGCCAAAGGAGAGCAAAATCAAAGAGGGTGGGTGTACACTCAATCTGTTTTGATATGGACTGACCCAGGAGTAAATTGCAAACATTAAATATCTTAGAGCAAATGAGCATTTAATAAGTTTTTTCGACAAATATTTTGCCCCTCCTTGTACGTTTTATCATTATTTTATCTTTTACTAATTTTTTTTGGTACATGCTCGCTTATTTATTTTTTATGTGTTCCTCTTATCATTTGTGAAGTATTTCTTTATTTTTGTTTTAGTACAAGTGATCACTGAGTATGTTTAACTGTGGAAATATCGGTAGATAAGGTGTTTTTTATTTCACCCTTGAGTATTATTTGTGTATCAACATACATTTCACATGTCATGATTTTTCATTGTTTTATTTTAAAGCAATTCTTTATTGGGGTGCATGCTCTCATATATTAGGTGTTTTTTTTTTTATGTTCCTCTTGTCATTCTTGATATGGCTGTTTATTTATGTCGCGTGTTAAGTATTTTTTTAATTTTTGGTCGAAGTGTATAATTATCATCACATGCTGTACGCTGTTTATTTATTTCGCCCTCATTTTCTTTACTTTTGTTTTTAGATCTTTAGTTCTTTATTTTTGTTTCTGTGAATATCATCCGAAAAGTAGGCCTTCTGCACATTATGATTTTTCCTTGCTTTATTTAACTCTTTACTGGGGTGCATGCTCTCTGCTGGGTTTTTTCATGTTCCTCTTATCATTATTGACAAGATAGCACCTGCTGTACGCTGTTTATTTATTTCGCCCTAAATTATTTCTTTACTTTTGTTTTTAGATTTTGAAGTTGATATCATGATATCACACGCTATGTTTTATACCAACCGCATTGTCTGGTTAAAGACAGTTCTTGTTTTAAATCCTGAATACAATGTCAACATTCAGTTCGTTCACCTCACAATGCGGTGCGATGTTATATAACTGTAAATATTGCAGGGTTGCCAACCCCGCGATGTAATAGGCCTCTAGGTCAATAGGATGAGTTTTGAAGATTTTCCTCGCGACAATTTCCTGTCCTATAGACACCAATTGATGGTTAAGAAAAATATTGCATGACTTCTCAACATTGGCTTACGCGACTTCTGGTAGTTTTTTATCTCATAGAAACCAACGGTTGATAAAAAAAATATTGGGCGACTTTTCAATGATTTGACCCGCGGATTGCCCTCATTTGTTTGGCAACCGTGGTCTGTGTTAAGTGAATATATTTCGGTAAGAAAATAATTATCATAGACCATGTAGACAGAACGGACAATAGTCATAGGCGCTCTCCTCCATTTTGAGAAATATACTTTTACACACACACTACATTTATAATTAAAATGATCAGCCTTAAAGTTTTACCTTTTAGTGGGTTAAGCCAAACCTAAGTGGATGAAATATAAATCAACACTTCTGGCACTGATTGGTTTCCGTAGTTGTTATATGGAATACGAGCTGTCTGTAGCTACAAAATTGTATGCAAATCGGCTTTTGCCGGGCCTCTCTTTTTCGGCGTTTTTCTCATTAAATTAGGATCCCGTTCAAATAAAAAATAAACTGGTGTTTAGATGTAATCACAGTTAACACACCAGGAAAATTATAGAATATACAACAACCTAGTTACACCTGTAGACTGCGAACAAACATGCACCTGGCCCGGGACCTGGCCAGACCTGGCCGTAAAACAAAGTGTTCTCCCTACGGATACCCTTAAGGGTCACAACAAAAGTAACCAGTGTACAATTCCCATTTGAACAATTATTTTGTGGAAGCTGAATTGAAAGATGACAAAACCGAGGAGAAACTTAACAGTATTAAGTGTTTTCACATCGCGGGTACATGGGGAACGCACATGGTTTTTTTTTACATCTAAGATCCCAATTTCAATCACGGGAAAAAGGCCTATACAGACATGCCAACTAGTACGGTTTCACCGTATTTTGTACGGTAAAACGTGAAAAATACGGTAGTACGGTCACCTCCAAAAAAATACGGAATTCCAGAATTTTGACCAAAATAATAAAATGTTGTGTCTTAAAAAGATAAACAGTTGCAAGATTAGACTACCGACTGAATTACTGGTATCATTTGACCACTTTTTTGGCCTGTTAAAGTGGTTGACTACATCGTTTTTCTCTCAACTTTCGATCATGCATGCACAGTAAAAAATTATTATATAATAGGCCTACAAGATGCTTTCCGAAATAATTTTCTTCTGACTTGCAGATTTTTCATGCACATTAATATTTTTTATTACCCACCTAATGCAATGTCTTCTGAAGGTATTTAGTTAACTATTTAGCTCTTTTGGTGCAAAAGAATAAGCCTACAAGAAGGTTTCCGACCTTCTTTTACTTCCGACTTTCGCACCATGCATGCACATTAAAGAACTATTTAATAGGCCTACGATGGTTTCCGAAATAATTTTCTTCTGACTTGCAGATTTTTCATGCACATTAATATTTTTTATTACCCACCTAATGCTATGTCTTCTGAAGGTATTTAGTTAACTATTTAGCTCTATTGGTGCAAAAGAATATAAGCCTACAAGGTTTCCTACCTCCTTTTACTTCCGACTTTCGCATCATGCATGCACATTAAAGAAATATTTAATAGGCCTACAAGATGGTTTCCAAAATAATTTTCTTCTGACTTGCAGATTTTTCATGCACATTAATATTTTTTATTAGCCACCTAATGCTATGTCTTCTGAAGGTATTTATTTAACTATTTAGCTCTATTGGTGCAAAAGAATAAGCCTACAAGGTTTCCGACCTCCTTTTACTTCCGACTTTCGCACGATGCATGCACATTAAAGAAATATTTATAGGCCTATACAAGATGGTTTCCGAAAGAATTTTCTCCCGACTTGCGGATTTTTCATGCACATTAATATTTTTTATTAAGCATCATCATCTAACTGCTACACATATATGTCTTCTGGAAGTATTTAGTTAACTATTTAGGTTGATAGCATAGCCAGATGGCAGATGGTGAAATTCCAAAATCTATATTATAATACGCTATTCTCTGTCTCTCTGTCTGTCTGTGACTGCTAATGTGAGGCCACCGTAGGTCATACGGGGCTCAAACTTGGTGGGTGGGTGCAGCTTGGTATGACGAAGAACGAGTTTATAATTTTTAAGGTCAAAGGTCAAGGACGGGGTCAAGTTCAATTGAAGTCTAATTTCAAATACTTTAAATGGCAAATCTAGCCATGCCATTATGTTGACCTTGGACTATCAAACAAAAGTTTCCACGGTGACCTTTTCGTCAGACCAACGGTTAAGAGGTCAAAGGTCAAGAAAGGTAAAAATTTCAAACTGCCCCTATGAAGCTCAAACTTGGTGGGTGGATGGAACTTGGAATAACAAATAAAAGTTTCCACGATGACCTTTTTGTCAGACCTACCGTTAAGAGGTCATAGGTCAAGAAAGGTAAAAATTTCAAATTGCCCCTATGGAGCTCAAACTTGGTGGGTGGGTGGACCTTGGACTAACAAACAAAAGTTTCCACGGTGACCTTTTCATCATACATATGGTTAAGAGGTCATAGGTCAAGAAAGGTAACAATTTCAAATTGCTCCTATGGAGCTCAAACTTGGTGGGTGGGTGGACCTTGGACTAACAAACAAAAGTTTCCACGGTGACCTTTTCGTCAGACCTACGGTTAAGAGGTCATAGGTCAAGAAAGGTCAAAATTTTAAATTGCCCCTCTGGAACTCAAACTTGCGGGTGGGTAGACCTTGGACTAACAAACAAAAGTTTCCACGGTGATCTTTTCTTCAGACCTACGGTTAAGAGGTCAAAGGTCAAAAAGGTCAAAATTTCAAATTGCCTATGGAGCTCATACTTGGTGGGTAGGTGGAAATTGGACTAACAAACAAAAGTTCCATTGTGACCTTGGTGTCAGACCTATTGGTTGAGAGGTCATAGGTCAAAAAACAAAGATTTCAAATTGCTTATGGAGCTCAAACTTGGTCTGTGGGTGTAACTTTGGCCAAGGAAGCCCAGGTTTGAGATCTGCAAAAGCCAATAACTATGACAGCCGAGAACCGCGAAATACGGGTAACCGCCTAGTATGTGAATAATCCTTGAAATGGAAGAACCCTGAAATTGGCCAAAATCAGGGTCTAAGTTAAGCTGTGTTTTACTATCCAACCAGGGCCTCAAATTCGGTGAGAGTAAGTGAATCAATTCTCACAATTTATTTTTCGAGAATCAGATTTGATTTTCCCCAAATCAGTGGATTCCCACTTGATTCTTGTCAGATGTGTTTGTGAGAATTAATTTGGATTCACGCAAAGTGCAAAAACATTGAGCCCCTGATATTAAATGTCATGCTGTGCAAAACAAAAACAAAAAATCCTAGCAGAGGACAAAAATCGGATCTGTGTGGTATTTCTGGTATATAGCATTCATTTCAAGTTGTGGCACTTAATTGACATTTGTAAGATCTGTAGTGAAAAAGGTTTATTTTATATGCATGTTTTGTATAACTAAACATTTTGGATCGTTAATAAAATTGTTACTGGTTAAACCTTCTCAAATTATGCAAACAAATAATTTTCTGTGAATAAGTTTAGGCCCATGAAAGTCAATTCCGAGTTTATCATCCCTTTTTTTCCCGGGTTGGTGAGGTGACTTTTTCATTTTTCATTTTTCATTATTTCATCAGATTTCATTATTGACCTACAATGCGTGTTGATTTAAAGCCACACTCATACATGTTATTTATTAACAGGTTTTTTGGCTCTGAGCGGAGCTTATCAGTGCCTTTGTCATGCAACTAACTAGCATTCATTTTCAGGCCACAATACGCTGTTGGTTTTTATGCTAAGGATCATTTAATGACTGATATGAAGACTTAAGTTTCGTTTCTAAGTTTGGCTAAGTTATTTTCGAATCGATTGCACTCCAGATTTTATTGAAATTCAGGCGATAAAAGTATTATTTTTGGGTAAAAAAGACCAAAATAGTCACGATAATCGAGTTATATCTTGGTTCCCTGTGTGTGCTAGAGATTATTCTGGTCTGTATAATTTAAGATGCGTAATACAGACGGAAACCAATGGAGGTACATTTCTTAAGATTTAGTTCAGATCAGAAATTATTTCACTACTTCTTAACTTTTCTTCACTATTTCTTTATAATTTAAATAAAGAGATAGGTAAGGAATGTCAAAAAATAGTCAAGAACATGTCTGAATCTTGAATAAATCCCCGAATAAATCTGAACAAATGACTTTTCTGGGGACTATTTGGCTTGCGCAAGTGCAGTACGAAAGCACTGTGCCGATTTTTTTGTTAAAGGTCACGTTTTTACCGATAAGCTGCGATGCTCAACAAACTTCGTACTTTTCTATGAGGCTATTTTGAACCAATAAATCGATTAGTTTTTCTTGATTGATGACATCACCATTTCTGAACCAATCAGCAAACAGTTTTGTGTGATTGATCGATTCTTGCAGTAGTCTCCACAGCAGCCAGTTTGGTTCCGTCCCTTCCACACAAACATTTTTGTGGAGGGAGCGTAACCAAACTGGCTGCATAGGAGACTAAGTTCACTGACCCACTGACCTTGCAAACTCAACCACAGAGAGCTACGGTGCATAATCGAGGTGAAAATACGCTAGTTTGTTTACCATTCTGAGCTCATGAGCTTCTGGTAAATGTCATTCCGAAGCATTTACGAGCATACCATAATATTTTTTTTATTAAATATAAAGATGTTTATTTAAGTTATTTGTAAAATTCAGCGATGGACTTAATATAGAAGTGGTTTGATTTTAGTTGTAAACGCGGGACTCGACCGGCATGACAAGTTGAACATGTGAAGTTCCAAATTCGGAAGCCATGTACTACTATTCCATGTATGTAGGTCTCACACGAACTGCTCCGAGGTTATACTGACTACTAGATTGTCTACTTTTGTACTTTCGTAAGTGATGAAATTGAAGAAAAAATCATGAAGTGAAATCTATCAGAAATAAACACTGATGTGATGTGGGCTAGTCCTGCTTAATCGGAGTACAGCATCCAGACCAGGCAGATCCAGATCCGAACAGAACTTACGATTGTTCGGTTGGACCGGGTTCAACACACATGACACAACAGACATGTCAGGACAGAACAGTTTTGGTGTTTACAAAAAAAATGCAAATGATCTCAAGTCACAAAAATTTGTTATAAAATTTCATTTTTTGTCTCGCCTCAGTATTTCTGTCTGTCCGGGGTGTGGATGTCCGTGTGTCCGTCTGGAGCTGTATCTGTGAAACTGTAAGACTTACGCATTATGTGGGCGCTTCTTGGTGGGAGGAAGGGTATCTAAGTTTGCTCCGTAATTGTATGTTTTCGGTTAAAATAATGCAAATTAACATAGCTAATTTGCATAATTTATGCAAAAATCAGCGCAAATTGATAAAATTTCATTTCTGAACTTTGTTCAGGATGGGACTTAGTAATCACTATTTCCGTCTGTGTGTGGGGGTGGGATGTCCGAATGTTTGTCCGGAGCTGTATCTGGGGAACCGTAAGACCTCACGGGGCGCTACTTGGTGGGAGGAAGGGTATCCAAGTTTGCTCCGTAATTGTATGTTTTCGGTGAAAATATGCAAATTAACATAGCTAATTTGCATAATTTATGCGAATATCAGCGCAAATTGATAGCGGTGCATGGTAACGAAACCTTGTGACAGGAATGATACACACCTGCTGATCACCTGATTAGTTTTTGGCGAAAAGTATGCGCATTTAGTTGTTAAGTTGCATAATTTATGCGGGCGCTTCTACAAAATGGTTGGAAATCTGAAGAAATCCGCCTTGTGAAGCTGTTTCTGGGGATCCGTAAGAATGCTAAGCCCTATGATGATGAAACGTGGTGGGGGAAGCATGACCAGAGGATCTCGACCTGATTCGATTTTCAGCGCAAAATATGGTAATTACCTACCTAATTTGCATAATTTATGCATAATATGCAAAAACCTTTTTTCTCGGAGACTAGGGGTCGCACATTCTTCAAACTTGGTGGGCGGGTGCATCTTGACCCCAGACAGAACAAGTTTGTATTGGTTAGTGGGTGAAGGTCACTCGAGGTCATCCAGGGGTCATCTAAGGTCAAATTACTAAAACTGTCGTATGGGCATGAAACTTGGTGGGTACAGTTAACATTTAGAGTCAAATTTTCTGACGGTCATTTTGGGGTCATCCGAGGTCAAATTACTAAAACTGTCGTATGAGCATGAAACTTGATGGATACACTTAACATTATGAGTCAAAGTTTGGAAGGTAATTTCAGGGTCATCCAAGGTCACCAAGGGGTCATCTGAGGTCAAATTACTAAAACTGTCGTATGGGCATGAAACTTGGTGGGTACAGTCAACATTTAGAGTCAAATTATCGGACGGTCATTTGGGGTCATCCAAGGTCACCAAGGGTCACCTGAGGTCAAATTACTAAAAACTTGTATGGGCATGAAACTTGGTGGGTACACTTAACATTTAGAGTCAAATTTTCAGACGGTTATTTTGGGGTCATCTGGGGTCATCTGAGGTCAAATTACTAAAAACTGTTGTATGGGCATGAAACTTTGTGGGTACAGTCAACATTTAGAGTCAAATTTTTGGAAGGTCATTTCGGGGTCATCCGAGGTCACCCAGGGGTCATCTGAGGTTAAGTTACTAAAACTTCGCATGGGCATGAAACTTGGTGGGTACAGTCAACATTTCAAGCCAAATTTTTGGAATGTCATTTTGGGGTCATCCAAGGTCACTCAGGGGTCATCTGTGGTCAAATTACTAAAACCTCATGTGGATATGAAACTTATTGATGGATGTATTATGCTCTGCAAATAAGATATAGCTACCAACCAGCAAGATGTATGATTGCGTGTGATCTGGCACATACAATGTATATGATTTCACCTGTTGCACATTCGACTGCAATTTCACATTAAAAAAAGCACAGAGCCACAGCGCCATTGGTGCTCTTGTATATGGGTAGGGACTAGAAAAGAGCCTGGTTTTGCTTCCAAGTTATGAATTTATATGTTTTACAAACAAAAAAATATGTTTCCAATTGCTAAAACTGGTGAAAATACCGATACTTAGAAAATAATGAATTATTTTGGCATTTTTGACAATTTGACGCTGGTGTTTTTGGTTTCCAAAAAGTGGCCTTGTGGCCAGGGCGGGGGCGATAAACTCGAATCGACTTTCACGCGCCTTATATGCCCACAGTGGCACCTCCAACAGTTCACATGTTCAGATCTGTACTGTCCCTCATTTGGGGTTTACCAAAGTGAAGAAAAGGGACGGTCATGTTTTCTGAAAATATCAATGAGGCCAAAAAAAAAAAATTGTTGTGTTGCCCTCAAGTGAGAAAATGGGAGAGTTGGGTAGGACGGTCAGATTTTTTTTTTTTTAAACCTTCAAAAATCCCCTCAAATATTAAATAATGCTTCTTCAATTAGGGACATTTGTCAATTTTGACTTCAGGATACCTGTTAGACATCAATTAAAGACTAGTCTTTCAATAAAATATTAATTTTAAGTGAAAAACATTGATTTTTTGAACAAATCTGTAAAAATCATCATTCAAAAAAAAAAAAAAAAAAAAAAATTACGACCATGATTTTTCAGGATTTAGGGGCGGGCGGTTGAGGGCAACACAACAATTTTTTTTTTGGCCTGATGGCAAATTTAAATGTAAGAACAGCAGAAAATGATGCAAAATTTTACTTTAAAATTTTGCTATAGCATTCTCTTTATATGATTAGTCTCTTGTGATAAATTCAGACCTGCAAAACCTTCTCTGAATTCTGAAAGTATTGCACACTTCAAGTCTTTGGATTTGTCAGTACCTACATTGTAGTTTGGATACATGTAGGCCTACAAGGTTTTGGTCTCAATGTCTCTCTTTGGGCGGTTTATTGGGCCCCTTTCTGACTTAGGTTGGCAGGTCTGTCAGTGTTTGCACCAGGAATTGTTTTCGGGGTGGGGGGGGGGGGGTGATCTTGGCTTGCTGATCTGGGCTTTTAATAATGCACAAAAGATATTGACATTGGGGTACTTTTAGTGTTACAAGTACAGTTTATCCTTGAGCCTGAATAATTTGGTTCTCTGAGGATTAATAACATAATACAAGGGGCCCTAAATGTATGATGACATTTACAGGGCCCAAAGGTAAAAAGATATCTTGGACCCAAGGGTAGGGGGCCTACAACTTTAACATTTTGGTCATAGGGGTCAAATATGAAATATTTCTTAGTACAAGACCCTTGCAGTAACCTAACGTTCGCAAATCACATCAAAAACATTAAAAACCCGTGAACTACGTTACTGTGAGCTACGTTACACACTCATTTAAGCATCTTTAAAACTTCTATGAAATGGTGAATTCGGGTTTACATTTCACTCAAGTGATCTTTAGTTTGCTTTTTATGACCTTGGATTGAGTAAAACCAGCCCATTTTGTAGCCGGTAACGTAGCTCACATTACATTGAGTTTTGGTGTTAAAAAACATCATGACCTCCTGAAAGAAAAATATGCAAGTGGTGTTGGCAATCTTTTACATATGAAAGTAGTGATACATTTACTCTTAAAAAACACAAAAAGCAGGTCTTTTTGAACAAGTTTTATTTTTTCAATTTTTACAGTGGATTGGCACCCGATTTTGTAGAATTAGCGATATGTGTTTGGGGGGCTGTTATTTGTTTTCTTAACAAATAGGTCATAATAAAATTGTCAGAGGGCTTGGACTCAATTTCATTTAAAATATAGGCTAAAATTGCAGATAGCCTAATAAGGCCTGATTGGCCAGGGCGAGTAAAATTGACAAAACGTCCACTCTTTGGTGTAAGGCGCTGGGCAATTTTGAATGAGCTCAGCTCCACTTTCGAAACTAATAAAAGTTACAACCCTCCAAGCCTGCATACAGTTCCGGATCTTTTTGAATATCTTGTTTGGATCTGTGAGTGTTTCAAACCGAGAGAGGGGACAGAATGTGGGTGAAAGTAATAGAAATACACCCTATTTTTCATTTCAAGGACAATTTTGCTCCAAAACACCCCTAATTTGGACAATCGCGAACAATTTTGTCCTCAAAAATCCCGCGGACATTTCTTGAAAAGTAGGGCCTACCCCTAATTGGAACCATCATGTAGGTATGCTAGGTGAATTCAAATTTGCCATCAAACTGCATCATTTTATATATCAAATCAAAGCCCTTGAGTAAACAAAGCCAAAACTGAAAACCATTTTTTCATAGCACTTTCTGTAGCAAAGTTATACATCTTGTCAAAGATTGACTTTCATCAAAAAGTTTCAGCTAGCAAAATTCCCCAAAAGCATTTCGGGGGTGTTTCTAGATCTTAGTCTCATTATGATAGCAGCTTTTTTAATGGAACTGCTATCCAAATCCCTCTAAAATTCCATGTGCGAGTAGACTGGCCCCCAGTCTCGGTTCGGTTCCATCTCTGGATAATGTAACAATAAATAATTACGTAATGCCCTATGAAAAAAATGCCAACTCCCCCCTTATTTTCTTCAATGCCAAAACCCATTCCTCTTCATCCACAAATCGACGCCACTAATTACACCCACCACAGTCAACCATGCAGCAATATAGAAATATAGACTGAGTAGACTGGCCCCCAGTCTCGGTTCGGTTCCATCTCTGGATAATGTAACAATAAATAATTACGTAATGCCCTATGAAAAAAAATGCCAACTCCCCCCCCCCCCCTTATTTTCTTCAATGCCAAAACCCATTCCTCTTCATCCACAAATCGACGCCACTAATTACACCCACCACAGTCAACCATGCAGCAATATAGAAATATAGGGCCTACTCAGTATTATAAGTGAACGCGAAAGTCCATTGAGCGCTGATTTGATTTTTAATGCTATGTAATCTACATTACCAGTCGTTCTCCACGGACCCGAGGGAGGGTCTATGTGCGAGTGACTTATCACCATAAACAAGAAATGTCTTTAAAAAGACAATGCCATGGATGCAGATCAACTTCATAACTTTGAATTGCAAGTACTTGGAATGGTAGTAAATTTGAATGTTAGGCACAACTAACCGGGTGTGAAATATTGGCATTTATTGGTAAATACACCACCAATGACATACTAGGAAATACTCAAAATTTTCATGTTGAAAGCTGAATTGAAAAATGTGTGCGAAATAGGTCTACATTTAAAAGGGCATTTCGTGATCCACAGCCTCATCCCCCCCACTTTTCTCAAAAAAAGTTGAGATTTTTATACCACTGGAAACCTCTGGCTACATAATGTTTATGTACAAAATATTTCTTGCAGATTTTAATCTGCAAGAAATATTTTGTAAATTAAAATTCGTTTTGCAAAGATATCGTGAAAATACCAGAACGAAATTACAACACATTGTCTATGGAGCATTGTAATACACATAATCATGCATAACTCGCAAACGCAAAATCGGAATCAACTGAAATTTTTGGAATAAGCTTTTTTCGTGGATATGTACTGAAAAAATATCACAAATAGAGGATGCTAGGATCACAAAATACTCCTTTAATTCATACCTGTAACAAACTGTTCAATTGAAATCACATCATCCGAGTTATACAACAATCTATATTCAAACAACCTTAAGAATGTTTGCTGCTTAAGGGATTTCATATCAATTCATAACTCCATATCCCTGTTCTTTACCCCTTCTGTGTTTTCCCATTATTTTTACCATTTACCAATATTTGGTAAATTACAGTTAAAATCCATTAAAAACATGGTATTTTATTTGAGATATTTATTCGCAATGTATAGTTTATTGGTAGTTACACTGATCACATTATAATCAAAAGACTGATTATTCAATCCCGGGTTCCTGGGCTCAAACCAATCTTTATTTTCTGAATGTGTTGATTATATTGTTACTACTATAAACTGTCCAGTTGCTATACCAAAATGTGTAAAACCAAAGCCACTATCTACCCCCAATTACTGGTATTTACCCCCCCCCCCCCCACCACCACCACCACCACCATCACCACCAGTGTCACTCCCAACATCAATTAGTGATGGTAGTAGCCTTCTACACTGTTTATACCCAGCTTGGTTCCTGTCTGGTCAGATAATTACTCATTATTATAGTTGAATTAATGATCACACTTGTTGACAGCTTATCAGCAGCCTGGATCAGCGGTGCAATTATATCCCTTTTTTCATAGAGCAATTGTTCAAAATGTTTAATGTCAAATGGTTCCTAAAAACCTTATTTGTGAATGGATTTCCATCGTTGAAAAAACAAAATGTATGTTTAATATATTATTTATTTCATTGACAGCAATTTCCTAAGTTTCCAACCATAAATAATCACAGAGTTTCACCTGTTTACAAAATAAGTGTTTACTTCAGATTTCCAATTAATTATGTTATCAGTAAACCTGATAGGAGGTCAAATCCAAATCTTGCTAATATTTACATTGTTATAGTCAAAAACAATACTTTGTCCTGGTAGTCCCTGGCAACCCAGTCTGCATGTAGCTCATTCGTAAACATACACGACATAAACCGGCTGTGAAGGAGCCTACATGCACGTAAACAACTTTCTAGTATAATAAAATCTGTTTTTGAGTATAATAAAGAAAGTCATGCATTGGCAACATGAAGGAAATACCTATTGCCCACTTGGTAAAATGCATATTCGTAGCCCAATCTTGTACATCATAGCACCCAATTTAGGTTTGTGGTTTCGAAAATGTTGCAATTAAACATTAGTTCTTTCAAATATGAAATGCTAAAACACAAATCTAGAGCAAACACTCATTATATTTAGAAAGATATAACAAATTTTCCATGATAGAGTTTGGACCCAAGACAAAGTACACCCAAATTAGGTGACAATTCAGAATTAAGCCATGGCTGGAAAAATCATATATTTGGGTCAAGTGAAGTATAGAAAACATATTTATGTACGTTTCCTTCTTCGGCCAGTTGTTTTAAATTTCTATGTAAATATGCATTGACATTGTCGGCGAATTTGGCTGACTAGCAAATGTGTTAAGGTTTGCCTGGGTTCATGCGTACACATCGTCAGTGAAGACTGAACCCACCGGGGAATAATCAGACCCAGAACAAAATATTAATTTCTGACATGATCCTGTTCTGGTTGTCAGCCCGGGTTGTCAGGGACAGAAATGTTTTCAGTTTTCTACTGGCCCTGAGGGCCAGTAAACTAGTGCAAAATGGCAAATCTACTGGCCCTACAATTATACAATAAATTCACTGGCCCAGCGTAGTACAACAAGTCATACTAGAATATTTTCTCAAGAAGCTGACTGCCCTCAAAACAGACTTTTTTGGGTTCATCCTACGATAAAAAAATAATTACTCAAGTGAGAGCAACTTAGAGCCTATCATTCGATAGCTTATTTCATGCTTTATTTTTCCAATATAAATTTAGAATTTATAAGTTTGATTAATCATTTGCGTTTTTAACTTTAAGAGTGCATACTTTTCACGATTTGTGCTTCCATACACAGAAAAAGTCCACATAATCAGCTCCTCTCGGCAAAAGAGGGCTCTGTTACTAAATATGGACATCTATCACATACTTTTAGATTGTTGATTCTGATTCGTTAATATCTAAGCTAACATTTAATCTAACAATGATTTTGATTGGTCCTCATCTTGGGTTTGCGTTTTCCAGAAACCTGTCAGCCCTCCCTAACTTCAACACATGTTTTGGAAGGCAATTTCCGCATATAAGTAGATATAGGAATGTCAACCCTTTGATTATGCAAATGTATGATCTCACTGATACAGCTGGGTTGTAAATTATCAGATTATTTAGTTAAAAACATTTTTAAATTTATTTAAGGTCATTAAGGGGTCCTAAAGGGGTCAAAGGTCAAGTTTTTCAAAATGCTCCTTATGACATTAAAACATGTTGCAAATATTTAAAATTCATTTAAGGTCATTAAGGGGTCATAAAGGGGTCAAAGGTCAAGTTTTTCAAAATGCTCCAATTGAGCTGAAATTTATATGCAATGATCCTTATAACATGCTAAACATTTTAAAAACATTTTAAGATTCATTTAAGGTCATTAAGGGGCAATAAAGGGGTCAAAGGTCAAGTTTTCAAAATGCTTCAATTGTAGGTATAGGCCTACCACAATATACTGCCGAAGCCACATGGTTCAGCTATGGTGCGGTTATCGCTCTAGTTAGAATGGAAATGACTGGCCAAAAAAAAAGAAAATCTGGCTTTTTTATGATTTTTTTGAAAATTTTGCATTTTTTGACCATTTTTGGTGCAAATTTCTCAAAGTTGGTCAAAATTCAAAAAAATAAAAAAACAGTCCCTAGATATTTTTATCTAGTTTTTAAAAATTAATAAAAACATTTTTTTGGCCAAACAATTTTTTGTTACGTTGCACGAAAAAATTTGGGCCAAAAAACCCGTTTTTTGAGATTTTCTCCAAAAATGAGCATTTTGGCCCAAATTGGACCTCACAGATGAATTTAGCAAGCCATTTCCAGTCTAAAAATGTATACTTTTATATTCTTTAGACTAATAATTTAGCAGTTACGAAGCCCAAAAGTTTCCATAATTCCAGGGTTAAGACCACCCTTAATAGGCCTACTTTTGTTGGGGGGCTGGTTTACCTCAACTTTTTTGCTCGAAAACTTTGTTGCCCCCCCTTGATGGACCTTTTGACAGACAAAACTTTTGACCCCTCCCCATTTATATCGTGTAACAAAGTGGTGTGGTATCTGGGTCTCGTGTCATTGAGGGAGGAAAATGTTCAGTTTGAAACCAGTGGCGGTGCCGCGGGCCCCCAGTCAGAACTCTTGCTCCGCCCCAAAAACCCAAAAAGTACTGAAAATTTCCACTTTTTGCAATTTTGCACACATTTTGTTGATTTTCCCCTATGACCCCCGAAAAAAATTCCTGGCACCGCCACTGTAATTGAAACATGGACAATTAAGCATGAAGCACAATGAATTTCTTAATTTATAAAGGTTGTCCCAAATGAGGGTGTTTATCTGATTTTACAGGAAATAGAGGATTTATTTGGAGGTTCATCATGTTCATAGGTACAGCCGAGCATAATTTGGATCCATGGCTATTATGATAGTATACAAACAGGGAAGTGCCACTTGAGTGAACCACACAAAAAAAAATGGCCATATTGAAGCTTGAATGGTCATGTTGAAATTGGAACTAATTTATGCAAAAAGCTAAATCACAGTACACAAGTACACAGACTCAGTTTTGGCCCTCTAAGACCACTGGCACCTCGGCCTGTGGCCACTCTGCCCAATGGTAAATCTATATGGCCTATGTGAACAAAATAATTCTGCAATGAAAAATAGTAAACTGAAGTGCGCAGTTTACATGCAATGAAATCCAATTTATTTGCAATATTTTCTTGATTTACAGGCCTTGCCGTTTGAGGTGAGCGATCGCTCTCGCTCGCCACCACTCGCTCAAACTTGGTTTTTAGTGAGCGATTTTCCACTCGCCATAGACACTAAATATCACTCGTTGCGAATCTCCCAAAATCAGCCATGGGGGCATGAGGGGGTTTATGCTCCCCCAGTCAGAACTCTTGCCCCCCTGTGTCCCCCAGAAAAAACCCAAAATTGCGAAAATTTGCATTCACTTTTCCCCTAATGCCCCCGAAAAAAATTCCTGCCGCCGCCACTGGTGTTACTTGTGTGTTAACATTTATTCTGTGCCATTTTATGGTTTGGGCCTATAGCAACTATTTCAAACTGTTACGATTTGGTAGTTCACAGCATGGTAGTCATGGTAGTGAGCTTTGGCAAAAATTGTATTGATCATTTACAAATGTATAGTGAGTGTGCAGAAGAATTCAAAAATCACATTCTTTTGTAGGTCCTGTGATTCTTGAGTAGGCCTAAGTTGAGTTAGGCCCAATGTTGTAAAGAGGGCTGAAACAACACTTTTGTAAAATGGACATAAATCATAAAAGGAAGGTTTTTTTTATTTCAAACTCTAATGGTGACCCGCAGGTCAAATTGCTAGAACTGTACATTAAACACAACTAAACAGACACAGTGCAATTTGCAGGCAGCAACTTCATCAGCACCAATATTGCAACATTGAAACAAACAACTATACAAGCATGGGGTAAAATGGGGGGGGGGCAAGAAATGCTTGGCTAGCCGAGAGGGGGGCAAGCAATTTTTGCACACATTCATTGGGCGCCTTTATATAAAACGCTCTAAAAGGCTTAGGAAAACAGTACGGAAACGCTTTAATATGCAAATTTTCCTGCTCCCTGCACTCGCAACATATTATATTATCTATAGACCATTTAAAGGTTTGCAATAGCGGGATCCCAAAAATTTGCCATGTGTAAAGGTGGGGGGGCAAAGATTTTTGGCGAGCCAAGGGGAAAGCGATTTTCGGCAGGCCGTTTGAAAATTTTACCCCACCCCCTGGGGCTCATAGTTATTGCAGAGCCCCTATTGGCTATCTCAAAATTTGTGGGCGACCCCCACCCCAAACTTGAGTTCCCCGGTCCCCCCTTGCCCCCTTTCTGAAAAAGTTCTCACCATCACTGGCATATGACATTTAATTGTAGAGATTTCAACCCAGGGTAGCGCTAACTTGCACCATGGGGTCATAATGCATTCTTGTATGTTTTGGCACACAAAATTACCATTTAGAGGTACCGTAGCTAAAAGGTCATTTGAGCCCTATTGTTTTGGATCATATTTTCACAAAATTTCAAACTTTTGACCCCTTGTTTGAAAACCTAGGGCTACCCCTGTTTCAACCTACTAGTATTTTTAACCCCCTCCTGCCCCAACCAACCAACATATGTTAAAGCAAACATGTTATGTATTTCGGAATTGAGGGTCAATGTGTAAATGAGACGTTTGGTGATTTTCAGATTTTAAAAACAAACAAAAAAAACTTGATTTAAAAAATAAAAAATTTAATCAGATTTTTATTTTAAGTCAACTGCTATACTCCATGATAAAGTCAAAAGAGACCAGTGGAATGCTAAACATAATTATGCACAATCCTAAGGTATAGGCTTATGTACATTTGAAACTAAAATCGAAACATGTTTTTACATACAATTTACAAACATGTGAAAGTTTCAAAACAATAAACCTATTTATCAAAAATGGTAAAAACTTCATGTATGATTGAAATCAGTTGATTTAAATCGTGCCAACCCTGTTTTCGCACTGGAACATATATTCCAAAAGTCTCTGGCAATCATAACATTATGCCTTCTATGTTAGAAAAATAATTACCAAGCACGAATCACATGGTTTTGCGACATTCAAAATTCCCGCAGTGAAATTGTCTAGGGCTATGACCTCATGGTAATTGTGCTCAATTGTCAACAGCCTTCATTGTATTACTGGGATGTCATTGCCCCAAACAATTTCGGTGCCCTGCAGGAATTGTTAATATTGTGTGTTGAGAGATGGCTGTTTTTGGTCATTTATGTGTTTTAAATAAAACCATGTGATTTGTGCTTAATAATTATTTTTTATAACATATAAAGCATATACTGTCATGATTAACATGTTATGGCATTATGCTATGTTTTATTCAAATTCATGCAAATTATGGATGATGACCTGACTTAAAAAGCAAAATTTGCATGGTAGAGACAGCCCATCATCCAAATTTGCATACATTTGTATTTTATTAGCTTATTGAATATTTAAATTATTATGATTAATATTATTATTTTTATACGTCCACAGCTCTACATAAAAGGGCCATAGAGTGTTGATGTGACCCAAAGATCTACATATTGGCAGGCTAGATACGGTAGAAGAGATGTTATGAACCAGTTATGAAGAGTGAAGACAGACCGTTAAGTTTATCACAATTGGACAATGTTTGAGATTATCAAGATATTTCTTTCAATGTGAAACTTCCATATCAGATTGTAAATCAGTGGAAATCTAAGTGAAGCAATATGGCTGGACTGAATTCCAAAGCTGAAGACAGTTACCATGCTGACCTCGTCCAGTGTAGCATCTGCGTTGCTGTTATTGACAATCCTAAAGCACTGCCATGTCTTCACACATTCTGCTTCAAATGTCTATCCAGTTGGTCAGAAAGTTTAGCAAAGAAAAATCCAGACAAATACACAAATGCAATTTCGTGCCCAAATTGTCGTGAGGACTTTCCATTACCAAAAGGTGGTGTGAAGGAACTGAAGACTAACTTTTTTGTCAATAAATTGAAAGAGCGAAATCAGCTTCAAAAGAAATTGCATGAGAAAGATGCCAAGATTCCATGTACCTCGTGCGATAATTCTGATAACCAGGCTGTAGGTCGCTGTGTAGAATGCAACGATTTCTTGTGTAAGAAATGTGTGGATAGTCACAAAGCAATGCGCATATTAAAGCACCATCATGTACTAACCTTAGAAGAGCTGCGTACGGGAAAGTTGATTATGCACAATCTGCCAGAACAGGAGATGTGTTCTAAGCACAAGGGTGAGATTTTACGGTTCTATTGCGACATGCAATGAGCCAATGTGCCGGGATTGTACCGTCGTAGATCACCCACGTCCAGATCATAAACAGATAGACTTGAAGACTGCAGCTGAAGAGAGAAATGACAAACTCCAAGAGTTATTCAAGCAAGTTGGACTCATTCCCAAAGCTATTGATACAGCAACTGCGGAGAATGAAAAAAAACCGCTAAAGTACTGCGAGACAATGTGGAGAAAGCTATCAGTCTCTACAAGAAGACAGCTAAGAAAGCAGAATCAGAATTCATACAAAAAATGAAACAAGATGAAATTGAATTCACACAGAAAATTAAAGAGTTGGAAGCAAAACGAATAAAGAAGTTAGAAGTGCACAGTGATGGTCTGCACTTTCAGAAAGCACGCCTTTGTACATCAATAGAGATGACACAACAGATTACGGAGAATGGATCCGAGCATGATGTAGCTACAATGTATTCATCGCTCTCCAATACCATGCAACAGATGTCCAAGTTGAATCCAAAAGCTCTCAGACAGTCAATGTGTAAAGTTGAATTCATACCCAGCAAGAATCTTGACAACAGTCTGAGTTCTCTTGGTTCACTTAAGACCTATGAGCAATGGACTCAAGGAAAGACGATCGTATCAAGACAATTCACTGAAGGAAGATACACTGTTTTTGACAAAAATGATGAAATTGCGGTGGCTACATACAGTAGTGGCTATTTCATTCAAGTTTTTGATGAAAATGGCACAAATAATCGGCAAATCCAAACTAGTGGTGCTGGTGGCTGCGATTATCAAGGCGTTTCGTACCCATGGGGCCTGGCAATTGCGCAAAATGGTGACTATTTCATTACGGACTATAATCCATTTGTGAAAGTTTTCAATGCGGAGGGAAATTTCAAGCAAAAGTTTGGTGTTCAGAATCCTGATGGCACCATGTCACAAAGGGATGGTTCCCAGTTGTATGGTATAGCCATTGACACCAAAGGTCATGTTTATGCTGGAAGTACTGGACAGTACATCAGTATCCATAACCAAGATGGTTCTCGCGTATCTGCTTTCAACCTGAAGAATCTGTATCCATACTTCATTGCTATCACTGCAGATGATCACATCATTGTCAGTGATTATGGTGGCTATCAACAGGCTGTTCATGTGTACGACACCAAAGGTACTCAACTCCACACCTTCGCCACTCCACCAGGAGGTAACTTCTACCCTACAGGATTATGCGTTGTTCAAGATGAAGTCTATGTTGCCAGCTACTATGGAGTTCCTGCAGTCTACCGTTACTCTCTCACAGGTGACTATATTGGAATCCTGACTAAAGATGTCAAATCGCCCTGGGGAATAGCACTCAAAGATGACGGAGAAGTGCTTGTTGTCTGTGATGACAATTCCTTGAAAGTTTTTCAACTGAAATAGGAACACCCATTCACACATTTTATCATTGGACCACATACACTCGAGGATATGCATATCGATATCGAGTGCTACCAGGGGAAAGTGGGTGAAAATATTTTTAGGTGAAATAGGGTACCGTTCGCCCACTAACCAGGACAATATGACAAGGCTTTTACCCCCTCCAAATGCCCAGCTGTGATGTGCCAGCTATGTACAAAACCCAATTGAGGCAATTAAGCTATTCATCAATGTATAAATAGGGTTACAGATCGATAGTTTGAAGAGTCATTAGTCCAAAAACCCAGTAACTTTGCTATAAGTTTCTTCTACCAGTACATAATTTGTATTGATAGAATTTCCTGAATAAATAATGAAAAATAAAATTAAAAATAAGTAAATAAAAAACCATAATCCTTACCCTCCCCTTAAACTTCACCCCATCCCTAAACAAAAGTTATAACCAGACTCGAACCCTAACGCTGACCCTAACCCTTGCCTGAACATATATCCCTAATGTTATCCTTAACCCTAGTGCCCTTATTACCCCCTTTCAGACTAATGACCCTTTTGACTAAAGGGCTGTTACCATAAATAGAATTAATATTTTGTGTGACCCATTTTTTGTAAGTCTAGGAGGTGATGTAGGAATCTCAAATATGATCCTGTGCCATATACTGGGGTGCCCAAAAAGGTGGCTTTGTTACATTTTGACGTGCAGTTTGGATTTCAAAGCACTGTCTCTTGAGTATTCCTTCACTTAGAAGATTCAATTAGGTCTTAAATTGAGGCTAATTTATTCTATATTACTCATGTTTTTATCCTGTTTAAAAATATTTTTCAATTATTTTCTTATGACGTTTGGCATGAAATGTGCCAAGGGTGGCTGAGGATTAGGGGGGGGGATTCATATTGTAAATTTGATTAAAAACCCCCTTTAAAAATTTGAATGTAGTAAAAAATGTCTAAATGAACTCCCAGACATCTAAACCAAGTAAATAAATACAGACGTTCATTTTAAAGACCAATACTTGCTCAGAATGATTGTAAATGTGGAAAAAAGAGGTGGGGTTACATCCTCCCTACTTTGTGATTGTTTTTACGCACTCTCTCATTTTTAACCGATTTCCATAAAAAGGTGTCAAAATGCTCAGAAGGATGAACCACTTCAAATGAGATGTGTAGGTAAAATGTTTGAGCCATTTCATTTTTTTTGGGTACAGTCAACATTTAAAGCCAAATTTTTGGAAGGTCATTTCAAGGTCACCAGGGGTCATCTGAGGTCAAATTAGTAAAAACTGTTGTACGGGCATGGAACTTGGTGGGTAGTCAACATTTAAAGCCAAATTTTTGGAAGGTCATTTCAAGGTCACTAGGGGTCATCTGAGGTCAAATTAAGTAAAAACTGTTGTACGGGCATGAAACTTGGTGGGTACAGTCAACATTTAAAGCCAAATTTTTGGAAGGTCATTTCAAGGTCACTAGGGGTCATCTGAGGTCAAATGAGTACAAATGAGTAAAAACTGTTGTAGGGGCATGAAACTTGGTGGGTACAGTCAACATTTAAAGCCCAATTTTTGGAAGGTCATTTCAAGGTCACCAGGGGTCATCTGAGGTCAAATTTAGTGCAAACTGTTGTACGGGCATGAAACTGGGTGGGTACAGTCAACATTTAAAGCCCAATTTTTGGAAGGTCATTTCGAGGTCACCAGGGGTCATCTGAGGTCAAATTAGTAAAAACTGTTGGTCGGGCATGAATCTTGGTGGGCATGAAACTTGATGGATACGGTCACCATCAGCCAGATAATTGTGCCCAGCCGATAACCACCAAATTCATTTACCTGTACCAAAAGTAATCGCAAAAGCAGGTGGTCACGAAAGCAGGCGAGACTCGTGGTTCGAGAACCGCCTTGTTTTACTATGTAACACAAAGATACCCCAGGTTGTGACACAGGACCATATGCATGTTGGTGGCCTGATGCATATGTGACCTGCTACCACAAAATGAGCGTGAATTCACAAGTTGGTAGTTCTGAGACATCGACTAGACTGAATTGATGTTCAAGCCAGCAGTATGATGATGAGAATGACCCATTGTGCCCCCATTCATAAAGAACATACAGACGTACTACGGTACTACCGACTTGAACAGCTGCATATGAAACAAAGAACACCAATGCATGCATCTTCCCGGGGGCATTTTGAATGAAACTACTAACTTGCAACTTTAAGCTCATTTCGTGGCAGCAAGTACATAATATGTACATTTCCTTTGATGTTATAGCGTAGGCCTAATTCTTATAGTTTGAAAAATAGATGAATTGTGAGCCTGAAATATCGGGCTAAATATCTCGGGCTCTGCACAACACGTCATCATCACCATTTTTGGCAAAAGTGAGATTTTGGTACCAAATTTTCAGAAAATTGGCTTTCTACCTGAGTTTGCAATGACAACAAAGACTTAACCATTCATAACCACAATAAAGCCAAATACCAGTGAAACATGGCCTTATATTCTTATTAGGGATGAATTCCAAAACCCAATTTTCTTGAATGGTCAAAATGAAGATGAGGGAGTGTTGTGAGCCATCGATATATTGGGCTATTGAATTTCAAATAGGGTTACCTGAAAGGGTGACTCCATTTAAGATCCATACTCCCTGTGCAGGAGATTAAGGTCATATGTCTTCCTTTGGGGGTGTATCGATTTTCAGAATAAAGTATATTGTATGTTTGAAACCAGGCCTTGCCGTTTGAGAGCGATCCCAAAAATCAGCCATCTAATAGCCAATTCAGCATTTAATCGACTTTGTGCCCCTCCAAGCAGAGAAAGTCACAAATTTTAACACGCTTCCCACTCATTTCAGCACACTACATAAATACCGTTTTAAGATTGAAGCTCTATACTTAATTACACTCAAATAAGTGGTATTTGTGAAAAGTTGACCACTCATCTAGCATCATGCTAGCGAGTGATAACCACTTGCCTTTAAAATCTAAACGGCAAGGCCTGTGAAACCCTGTTTATACGCATAAAAGTCATGGACATAAACAACACAATTCAACTTAGGGGCTGTGCAATAATTATGTGTACCCCCAGGGAGGTGAATTCTCAAAGTGGTCTGCCAAAAATCTTTGCCCCCCTTTCGACATGCCAAAAACCTTTGCCCCCCCTTTGACGTGCCAAAAATCTTTGTCCCCCTTTACACACTAAGATTTTGGGGAATCCTAATTGCTAACCTTAAATTGTCTTATCATATAATGCGTAGCGAGCAGGAAATTTTGTATATTTGAGCGTGTTCCTAATGTTTTCCCTCGCCTTTTTAGGGCGTAATATGGAAACGATGCCCATGAAATATCTGCCAAAAATTGCTTGCCCCTCCTTTCGACCTGCCAAAAATGCTTGCCCCCCCCTTTTGGTCTGCCAAAAATCTTTGCCCCCTATTATATAGGCTATAATTCACCACCCCGGGGGTACACATAATTATTGCACCACCCCTTAACTCTTTATCCAGCAAAGGAAGTCAAAATTGAATTGCTACTAAACAGGGTATTACTTTCATCTTGCCAAGGTTACTAAGAAACATCTTGTGATGAACTTGTTGGCCTTGTTTAAACAGAGTATAGTCAAAATTTGTCACTTGCGTAAGGGTAAATTAAACTAAGAAATCAGTGGTTTCTTCAAGAACTTTATGAATACATGTAGACAAATTGTTTTGCACATTTAAATTATTTGTTACATGTTTATAGATAACTAAAATGAATGTTATATATTTTGTTTAAAAATTTAAGTGAGAAAAAGATACTACTTTGTTTACAAAATTACTTTGAAACTGAATGTTTTATTTAAACTTTGAAACTGTTATTTCGGTGAAAATCTACCATTACAGTAGACCTAGCAATTTGTGAAAGAAATATTAGAGTGTTTGTAGTTTTGGAACTTTTTGAATTTGAATAATTATGACTAGGTGCCATATTTGTATCATTTGCTGAGGACACCCTAAATGTTTTTCAAAATTCTGATTTTTACACAATGTGAACTAAACATAACCTACAAATTCAAAGTTTAGGTGCTGTAGTTGTGACAAAATCTGAGATTTTGAATAAGATGATCGAGTACATTGTTTATTTATCATGATCGACATATGTGACCAGATCCAACAAAAACCGGAACAAGGTGCCAGGCATGTTTTTGGTTTATAGGCCTTTAAAGATGACATTCCCATAATAAAAAAAATCAAATTTTGGAATTCTTAATTTCATGGTATTTGACCTTAGGACTGAGTGGACTTTCAAATCCTTGAAAGTACTTATTAAAAAGATGTTTATTGAATTAATATTTTGACAGTTGAACTATGATAATCCCTATTCAATCCTGTGTAAAGCAGGAAACTAATTAGCCCATTACTCAGATTAGCAGTTCAGCAAAAATATCAAGGTATCATTTACAAAATTATCCATATCTTGAAGAGTATTGATGCTATGTATATAATTTTGGTATCATTTTGAAGCTTATTGTACTGTCCCGTGCTTGCATTTTAATTCAAATCATGAAATGTCAAAAATGTGACTTGTTCCTGGTTTTGTCAGAACGAGTCACATATATTAGTGGAACATGTACTCTATGCTTATAACACTGTACTTACATGGCTTGCATGTAGGTCATAACAGTCACAATTGACAAGAGTGGCACGCATTGCCGGCATTTTGTGCTGGAATTAAATAACAATTTTCTTTGTATTGCCTCATCTGGTTGGGCCAAAATATAAAAGGATGAGGGGAAATGTTAGAATATTGCTTTAAATTAGCAAATGTTGCCAATGACCACCATTTTCGCCCGGGGGGGCCACTCATGTATAAAAGTTGTAAGCATCCGCGTGAATTGACTTTCAAAAATGACCCTAAGCTAGGATGTCGAAAATTTGTCAAAACTAACCCAAAACAAGGATTTACTCAAATAAAAACACCCTAAGCGAGGAATTTGTTTGAAATTTACCCCTAAACAAGGACAGACAATATCAAAAACACCATAAGTGAGGAATTGTTTTGAATTCATTGCGTGTGTCGGTTTAATATAGAGTGCCATTCAGTGACAGTGATGATATCGGTAAGCTTAAAATTTGTGCTGTTGAAGTTGGCTCCGATTTTTAAAAAATCTGGTTAGTAAAATTGCTCAGAAACCACTCTTTTGTGCCAAATAACTTGATAAATATAATGTCCGTTAATTGCATAATTTAAAAAACTACCCTAAGCGAGGATCGTGCTTTAAAAAAAACACCCCTTCTTTTAGTAAAATGAGTGTTTTGAGACCCTAATCGCGGATCCTCGTTTTGCTTTTCAAAACCACCCTAAATCCGCGTTTTCTTTCACGCGGATGCTTACAACTTTCATATATGAGTGATCCCCCCGGGCATTTTCGTGGGTATTTAATTCTGCTAATCCAGCAAGTCATGTACAACTCAATGTAAAACTGTCAAATTCGCGGTTATCTAATTTAGCTAATTAAGGCTTCTAGCGAAATTATTAAGGTTTACAGTAATTTGGAAACAACTTGATGTAACAAGTTATAATTTTTCATTAGTAAGTAATTTGAACAGCTTGTTCTTTTATAACTTGTAGCTTGTTATACTTAGTTTAGTTTAGTTTAGGAACTTAGAGAAACATTTAGTAACTTTGTATTAAAGGGGCATTTCGTGATCCACAGTCTCATCCCCCCACTTTTCCCAAAAAAAGTTGAGATTTTTACACCACTGGATACCTCTGGCTACATAATGTTTATACATATGTACCAAATATTTCTTGCAGATTAATTCGTTAGCAAAAATATCGCCAAATTTGAATTTCACCAGAACGAAATTACAACACATTGTCTATGGAGCAGTGTAATACACATAATCATGCATAACTCGCAAACGCAAAATCGGAATCAACTGAAATTTTGGAAATAAGCTTTTTTGGATATCTACTGAAAAATGTCATAAAAAGAGGATGCTAGGATCACGAAATCCTCCTTTAATTAAAAGGAAATATTTTAACTGAAAATCAAAGTGGAATTTTGTAATTAACAATATCTTGCAAAATATTATAGGATCCTTGGTGAACCCTGTAATGTAAAATAGTGGAATGTTCTTTCCAGAGAGCTTCCTCAAATGACAATATTTAAAAAGAAAGGGGTAATGGTGTATTCTACACCCAAATGTGTAAAAATGTATAAACCCATTTAATCGTTTTATAATGCAGAGAACACATTGGGGTGTAAAGGATATCGCAAAAATAGTGCGATTCAGGAAAAAAAAGGGTCAAGGCTTTTAAGGTGGCCACCATTTGATTCTGTATTTTTTTCATGGTAGTACAATAGAGGCCGTCAGCGTGACGTCATATGCCCCCATCTTGTGGGTACACGCTGCGATGGTCGTTCGATCTCCATGCGTGAACAGCAAAATCACTGTGTCGATGCGCGATAACAGCTGCGTGGCAAGCTGCGCCCTGCGCGTAGTGTCCAATGCATGCACACGCGTATCATTTGTACCCACAAGATGGCCTCTATTGCCCAATTATGTTCGTCTTGAAAATTTAGAGAACATTAGAAAACATATTGAGGCGACAATGTACAATATATTGTAACTGTATCGATCCTTCAAGAATAAGAGACAATATTAATATTATGTAATCATTTGTCAATATCAAGTTTATTCACTTATTACCAAGTTGGAGCAGGTAATAAATTGTGTACATAAAAATAAGCAATTTATTTACATGATTGAGAAAATATAAATGCCCTAGCTAGAGATACTATATGTATCTACAATATTATACATAGTAGTGAACTTTCTATTACAAAGCTATACTATTCTGCAAATTCCTTCAGCGGTGTCTGACTGCTCTTCCTGATTATCACGTAAAAAGAACCAGGTCACATGTTGCTAATTATAATTATAAGCAGCTTGATTGGGAAATTAGTTGCCAATGTGATTCAATCAGAACCCCACTTCTGTGTTTACGTTTAATATAAACAGCGCCAAATCTCAGACCGCTGAAGAACCTTGCTGAAAACTAGGCACCAGATGGTGAAATGCTTGAAATATACTGTCAGAAAATTTGGTTTTGAAGTATTTTAATTTCAAAGTCAGAACCGAGCAAAATTTTGAAATAATAAATATGACAAATTTCTGACAGGATTTCATGAAGGTCAGAAAAAAATTCAGAAAATTTCCCAGAAACTGGCATCTACAGTACTACATGTATAGAATGAAATGTGGACGGATTTGTAAAATTACATAGTTTTCTGCTATATACAGTATAAATATCAGAATCCCTATAAAATTCCTAACCCAGGCCCTCACATTCTGTGTATCTACAGGTACTCAAGCTTGTCAGCAAACTTTGAAAATGCCTCTTTTGCATCTCATTTTGCAAATTTTTGCCCCAACAATGCCCCTTTTTGGATAAAATGTGACTATTTTAAAGACTAGCGGGTCCCCGCTAGATGAGTAAATGGGAGCGTTCACTATAACAGGAAGAATTACTGAACAGGAAGAATCATTGAAAAGGTACATTTTTATTTATCTAAATCTGTCTCTTCTAACATTTTCTTTTTTAGTTTCCTCTGCTTAGCTTGTGATTTTCCGTTTCCATGTTATTTATTTAACCCAGTTCCCATTGTTTTCTAAATCTGTTCTTTCTTGCATTTCCCTTTAGCATCTTTTTTTATTTGCTGCTTGTGATTTACCGTTTCCATGTTTTTTATTTAATTCTGTTCTCATTATTTTAGCTTCTTTTTTTCTTACATTTCCTGAATAGTTTCTTTCCTTCTTTGTTTCGTCCCCGTTTCATTTAGTTACTTTAACCCGTTGGTCTAATTACTTGTACCTTTTTGTCCTCATTTTAATTTAATTTTTCTTTATAGTACCGCTTCATCCCGTGACTCGTCCATGTACCTTTTTGTCCATTATTATTTTTCCTTCTTTCCCTATTATCATGTCCACTGGTCTCTGGCTCGCAATTTGTGTGGCTCTGCGCCATTCTGGCGCGCATTAGCGTAATCGCATTACATGCGTGGCCTTGACGCTGCCGACCAGCTGCAGTGCGTGGGCTGGTAACTGATTTTCATAACAAAAACCCAGTTTTTACCCATATTGTCACTGTTTTTGCAGCCAATTCTTGACCGTTTTCAACCAAATAAAGTTCAAACACGTCCCCGTATATTCCTCGATCTCCCGTATGAATTTGGCGACATTTGGATCGAAACTGACGGAGCCTTTATAGGCATACATAGATAGATACATAGATACATACATACAACATTCCCCTATTTATAGTAAGATGCCCTTTTTTACACAAGTCCCGAAACTGAATAAGGTTTGCGCTTTTTAGTTTCCATAAATTGGAATTTCATGAGTAATAAAATAATGCACCTATATTTTACTTGATTTGTAGATTAAAAACAATTTCGCAAAAGCGTTTTGGGAAAAAAAACACCTTTTTTGTGTGTTTTGCAAATCATGTTTCTTCAGCAGAAATCGCCTCATATTTCACAAAATTTACGACAAGCATAAGTATCTGCGGATACACTGAGTGCAGGGGGCTGGGTATCTATAAACTCTCTAGTTCTTAAGTCATTTTGTTACAAGGTGGCAATTGTTATAAAGATCGAGTTAAGCAAAAAAATGACTTGGGCAATTTTGTTATGAGGGTGATGACATGCATCTCAAAAAGTGAAAAGCCGACAAAGCCTGTGGTTAACGGTCACATATCTTTCAACAGGCTTGTTATTCTACAAAATGAAATGTCTGTTATTCTAAATTAAATATCTGATTGAAATGGTCTCTTTAGTCTTTGATGAGGTACACCATGTATATACAATGTGTGTGTTTCGGAGTGCAAATTAAGTGGTCATCCGGGCATTCTGAAGCCCAGATTTGCTGGCGGATAACTAGAAATTCACTGCAGGTTATCCGTTGGACGCCCATACTATTTTTGCTTTTGGAGTGTTACTTGACCTAGAGTTAATTGCTAGGATCATTCATGATTGATTAAAAAAAAAGGTTTTTGATATATATGCAAAGTTCTAAATTAACTTTAAAAAAATTAATATTCTAAATTTTAAATAACAGATGACCAAAAATTTGGCGGATGACCAGATTTCATGACCTGATTTTTGTTCTTAATTTACACACTGGTGTTTCCAAAATTTCATTTTTTTTCCATTTTCTGAGACTTTTGAAAGTTACGATGTGTTCTACTACATTACCTAATGTCTCAAAAAATCTTTTCATTGGCCAAAACAATCTGATCTTAGGGGGTATTTGTTGTATAGCAGACATTTCAAATTGTAATTATAAGACGTGTAGTCATATTATATGCATGTTTTGTATAACTAAATATTTAATGGATGGTACATTTAATAGTTGCTAATAAAATGTTAAATATACTCAAATTGTGCATCATTCTGTTCTTCTGTTCCATATCAAAACAAATAATTGCTCAATAGGTTTCAATGTATATGTTACATCTATGTGATTGACAGTAAAGTCAAAACATAGAGCTAAATTTTTAAAAGTGTTGGTGCAAATTCTGAATACCCAGTATCATACGTTTTATTACATTGAGTCACATTTCCTAAACAAAGAAAAACAATAGAAAGCAAAATTTAACTTATCTACGCTATTCAAATTTGGTACACTCACCGGTGTGCTTTCCCCGGTTGACCGGCGTCTTTAGGGATGTTACTGCTGTGAAAATTTGTTGTTGCTGGTTATGTGTCTCAACAACATCACTAGCAACAACAAATCTTCAGAGCAATAACATCTGCTGAAGATGCCGATCAAACCCGGTAAAAGCGCTCCAGTGAGTGTACCAAATTTGAGCAGCATATAAGTTAAATTTTGCTTTCTATTTACGTTTACCGCTACGTATGAATATATATCATTATATAACGAAAGACAATTATTGCACTATCCATTAATTTGTATCTACAAGAAGATCATTTTGGTACAACAAAGGAATCTAAATCATACTTTCATAATTATATCCACATTCAACTTCACAAAATTACAAAATGGTTGCCAAAGCTATGTATAATACTCTATTCAAGTACCGCCACCCCATCCCAAGGAATGTGGGGAAATGACGGGGGATTGTAATTCTCGCGTTTCACAATATGATGCGCCTCCAGCGGTCGCTGGGTCGAGGCCAAAATACGCAGTGCATCATGGGAAAATGAGTCGACATCCAAAGCCCGCATATCTGAATACAATACAGGAACATGCATCATTGTGGGTTTAAATGTCATTATAATGATGTTACATGCGAATGCACACTAAAACAACAATTTACAACTATAGCAGATCCATTTTCTATCTATTGATCACTCAGGGAATCCTTTGTGGAGCTGTTTTCAACATTTTTATTATCACACTCGCGTAAAAATTCAATAGCAGCTAGAACGGCGATGTCGACTCTGGAGTCGAAATTTGACTGCCAAAAGCACCTGCTGGCGGCGCATCGTATTGTGAAACGCAAGAATTTCCGGACACATTATATTTTAGTACATTATTATTATCAGGCAGCATTTATGAAGCACTTTATATTACATTCCTGATCCCTGGGGACCATTTTCAATTCCCCATTATCTTGTTGTTTCCACTGTTTCTAGCCACCAAGTTGTAGTGTCGCACAACCGCGAAAAGGCCATAAAGCCCCTAAGGTGGCTTGGATGTCTAAAAGCTAAAGGTATTTTGGAATAGTGCACAATTTCTTTTAAAAAACAGGAGCAAGTTGCTTGAAACTTCACCTATTTGCTATATGCATACGTTTTCACACAAAACATGACGAGTATACAACTACTGATTACATTAAAAGGTTCAACCATTTTGCATAGTGTGGTTTCACAAGCATGAGCATTTTGACACTTGTGACACATTTTACATGTAATTGTACAATATGTTGCTGGCTCAGCGGCACAAAGACTTATGTCCACTAACTGCTGTATATATAATTGTATTTGATTGGCATGAGTTCATTCAATGCACCATGCATGGATGAAATCATGTACATGTACACCACATCCATCACACAAACAGTAGCTAAAATAATGGACATACACCTTTGTGCCGCTGAGCCATCACAAAATACAGGAAAATATCTAGTCTGGAGCCGTATTGGGTTATTCCAGCTGAAATCCATACACCCCCTATAGAAGACATGACCTTAATCTTCCACACATGGAGTGTGTATTTTAAATGGGATTACCTGAATGGGTAATTCCATCTACAAACCATGTGTGGGACACCGAGATCTGCCATAGGGGGTGTATGGGTTTCAACTGGAATAGCTCATTCCATGTAGTTGAAGGTTGTGTGGAATACAGCACCAGAACATAGATATTTTCCCGTATTTCCTGAGAACATATTCAAATCACAAAGTAATTTTACAATATAGTGAAGTGAGAACCATTTATAAAATAATCTTTATATTATAGCCTTCCAACTTCTCCCTACAAATATAAATACTAATCATACATTGCATAATATTTCTTAAATACTTCTCAATCTTAATGATTAATAATAATAAATTATGGAGACCTGTTTGCACAGAATGAGAGATATTTTTGAATATATTTGGGAATAGGTGTACAGGCTAGGTATGAGCTGGCTTTAATAGGAGCCACAGCTACTACCCTTTGTATGGGCCAGGCCTGACCATCTGGGGTCCATTTCACTAAACTTTACGAAGCTTCGTAAGTCTTAAAATTGTTCGTAACTTAACCGAGTCGTAAGTTCCATTTCACTAAACTTATGAATGATAACCTTCGTAAGTAATAGGGATTTACTACAGGGACCCTTCGTGAAGTTACATCTAGTATTGGGTATTCGTAAATTTACGAACGGTTACTTGAGCTACGAAGGGTTAAGAGTGAAATAGACCCCTAGTGAGTTACCGTATTCGTTCCATTAACCGCCCATGCCCCTATAAGCGCCCACCCAATAACTTTACAACAAACTACCCATGCAAATCTGGATCATGGCCCGAAACATATGGCACACTCACTAATGATGATGGTTGAATATTTAGGGCCATTTTTTTATGTATTACAATTAAATATAAGCAATGTAAGAAATAAGCACACACCCAAAATGACGTTGTTAAGCGCCCTGGGCGGTTAATGGAATGAATACGGTAATTACTTAAGTAGAGAACAAGAGACCCTATTGAATCTTTCAGCCTTACTTAAAAATAATATACAAGTACATTAGTGACATCACATGTAATTTTGCTCAGCATAGATGTGGATCAAGCTACTGAACTCTCATTCTGTGGAAACTGCAATAGTGTGCCCAGCTTTGGCTTAAATTTAGGCTTAAAAGAGCATTTTGTGATTTCAACATCTTTTTTTCGATATATCGATGACAAACCCTTATTTCCAAAATTTCAGTTGATTCTAATTTTGCATAGACTTTGCGAGCTATGCATAATTGTATGACTGTATTATTTCTTGCTAAATTATTGGGTTTTTGTTTTCTTGCCATATGTATTGCTATTTTTGTTGTTTTTATAATGTATTGTACTATTGTAAAGCGCTTTGTACATCAAAAGGCGCTTAATAAATGATGCTTATTATTATTATTATTATTATTACACATCTCCATTGGCCACTGTGTTGACAGACAGAACAGACAAATTGGGAACATTTCTTTGGCAAACGACCAAATCTGGAAGAAATGTTGATGTGTAATACATTATTTAGTCCAAGGTTTCCGATGTAACCTTTGTGGAGGTAAGTGGGAGTATGAGATAGTAAATCACAAAGTGACCCTTTAACCCAACATTTTGTACAAAATCCAACAAGTTGGAAAATAAACATCCCCTCAGCTTCCGAAAGAATGCCATCTTGCACACTACTGCAGCAGGTCAATAAATTATTAATGGAATGACTTCAATACTCAATCAAGGTGACAAATAGTACTTTTGTGGAATGATCTTGGTATTTACTCAAGGTGACAATAATTTTATACTTGTTTTTGCACATTTGGAAAACAGTACATTTTATAATCGCAAACATAATTTGGTCATCTTCAATAATATTGTTCCATCGAAGGTTTAACAGCCAGAACCATAAGCCTCAAAAGCAGGTACCCAGGAGCCATTTACCCAATGGTCATAACCAGGGACAGGCGATTTGCGCGGAACTTTTTTTTCAGTGCAAATCATGTATCCCTGCCCATAGGAAAAAAATAGCCAATTGCGCGGAAAAAAAGTTCTGCGCAAATCGCTTGTCCCTGGTCATAACATTTTGGCTCCTAGTCCACACCAAAATCATGTGAACCAGGCTCTACATCTGTTTTTGTATTTACATGTACAATTAAAATTTAAATGACTCCAAGCTCTTTAAAAATGGCTCCTGGTTCATTAGATAATCACAGGACCAGGAGCCGCTTTTTCCAAATGTGTGGCTCCTGGTACTCCAGATCTGCTTATTTTGAGGCTTGCCACTGAGAGTATTATAGATATGGTTCCAGCACCATTTAGCATGAACTTGAACTATTATATCTTATGTTTAAATTTAGATATAATATCAAGGTGGCGCATTGGTCCATCTCCTGTGATATACATATTGTGACTGACTTTGAGTGTTATAATTGTTGCAGGGCTTATGAAACTGCCAAGAGCTTAGACATAGCTTTTTTTTTTAAATATTAGCTTAATAACATTATTGATCAAGAAACACTCAAGGTAACCATTTGATATATCACATTTTCAATCACCTCCCTGTAGGACTCAAATCAACCATCACTGGTCCCCGATGCCTTGCTATTATTCTCCTTCTCTTTCTCATAATGATCCTTCAGTTCCTCTGGTATTGGAATACCAAGATAATCCAACAGCTCAAAATATGACCATGTAAACATGGGTGTTATTTCCTGCGAGTGTGACATAATATTAGCCTCCGATTGCAGTTCTCTATTAAATGCTAGTCTCCGCTCCATTTCTTTCTGTCTTCGTGCAATCTCCATAGCTAGTCTCTCAGCCTCGGCCTGTGCTAGTCTTGCTTCCAGCTCTCTGCGTATTCTCTCCTCTTCCGCCCTCCTTTGTGCTTCTATTTCTTCTTCTCGTCTGCGTTTTTCGTACGCTAGTCTTTCTGCTTCCTCCATTGCTGCAAGCATTTCCTGCTCAGATTTGCGTCTCTCTTCCTCTTCTTTTCTACGTTTTTCGTCTTCCTCTGTGTTGTTGAATAGAGAACATGAAAATATTAAAGGCTAAAATTGATGTTCAACTGTAACAAAACTTGATATTGTATTATCATCAAAAAGAAATGACTCATATAATACATTTGTTCCCCGTTAAGCAAAATTACAACAATGTTATACTATTAGGCAAAGAATACCGACCCTAATTTAGGAAATTCCAGAAAAAGTCTGGTTTGGTTTTTTTCAAAATGTTTGACATATCCTAAAAAGTTTTTAAACCAGTTTCTTTACACTTCTAAATTGTTTTAAAAACATGAATGAAGTGGTATATACATGTAGTAAATAAATGTCCAAATTCACACCTATTTGTGCAATTTGTTAAGCTAATTCGGCAAACATGTTTTGGCTATGACCTTTAAAAAATTTAAAAAAAAAAAAACACAATCTGACCGACCATCCTACCCATTGGAAAGCATCTATAAACTGACCTTAGGATGTTTATTTTTATCAAACATCTAGCTATTATGTTTCACTGTTTTCAATTGCTTTCAATTTTTATTATCATCAAGAGTCATCAACCTTCTTCTTTTTTCCCAGAAAATTGTTCAAATTGTAATTAACAAGTGTTTTTGGCTCATATTCTGTTGTGCTAACCTCTTCTTCTTTGATCCTCCTCCCGTTTCTTCCTGGCCATTTCTTCCATTTTCCTCTTGTATTCTTCCATCTGTTTCTTCTCCCTCTCTGCCGCTAATGCTGCCTGTCTCTCTCGTTCTTTGTCAGCTTCTATGGCCGCGAGTTTCTCTGCTTCCCGGCGCTCTTTACGCAACCTGTAATTGCAAATGGTATTATGTTATTTTTCTTACCATTTTATCATATTCATTTCAACCTATAATCCTGGAACACTTTGCCTTGGGTACCTTTAAATGTGCCCTCCCCATTCCATTTGTTCAATGTTAAAACCTGTTGATTTGGTCATGCCCCCCTAGAGACATGCAACATTGATTGTTGGGGAAGGGGTGAAGCAGTAGGAAAGGATTTAAACTTCACACCAAAGAAAGCAAAATTTTAAAATGTCCAATATTACAGAAATATGGAAAAAAACCAGTCCAAAGTTCCAATTACTTTTGAACTGGACTGTACATTAAGATTTCTAAGGGCATACAAATGTTCAACTATCAAAACATAGTATAACTTTCAACTTTGCATTAATTTGTGTATATCGGACCTTAACAATGTTAAGTATCACAACACACTTCACACCTCCACTTCCAGTTGAAATCCATAAACCCCATACTGGCTGTGCAATAATTATGAGTCCTGGGGAGGGTAAAATTGGGGCAGGGAAAATATTTTTTTGCCCAGCCAATAGGGACGGGGGCAAGCAATTTATGGCACACATTCATGGGGTGCATTTTAAATAAAATGCTCTAAAAAGGAAAACAGTACGGAAATGCTTAATATGCACATTTTCCTGCTCACAGCACTCACAATATATCTAGACCATTTAAGGTTTGTAAATTGGGATCCCTAAAATTGGGATCCCTAAAATTTGGCATGTGCAAAGCGGTGGAGGCCAACATTTTTTGGCAGGCTGAGAGGAGGAGCAAACATTTTTTGCCATGCAGTTTACAACATTTTACCCTTCAGCTCATAATTATTGCACAGCCCCTTATGGAATACATGAGTTTGAACTCCCACAGGGGGTGTAGATTCATTCAGGTAACCCCATTTGAAATTCACACTCTCCCCCTTTATGGAAGCTATTAAAAGGTCTCATCTTCCATAAGGGGTGTATGAATTTCAACTAGAATATCCTACTGATGGTGCACTTGTGTACCCAAATACCTACTTCCCTTGCACATTTACTCAAATACACATAGGATGTGAAATATTGCCACTCATAAAACGTAAATCCAGTAATCAGATTAATCTGAAATTCATTGTTAATTATACCTGGATGAATGATAATCTTCGCAATCTTCTTCTTTGCGTATACTGTCCAACACCCCTTCTATTCCAAAGCAATCAACGGGACAGGATACTGACGTGCGCATGCGATTAATTTATTATTTTCTTGCTGGTGTTCATTTGAGTTATTTTAAAAGTACCTCTATGAAGTTTTCCCTATCCAGGATTATGGTTAAATTGCTGGGTAAATTGTTCCAATCAACCAAAGTTCTTGGAATAAAGCTGAATTTGAAACAGTCTTTCTTTGTTTGTGGTGATTGGGATCAAGTTGTTTGCTGTTGGAGATGTGTGCCTTAGGCTCCGTTTGACCGGACACAGGCCTTTTTTGCACTGGGATTGCGAGGTGACCATCTCCCATTCAAATTCTGTTTTCATTGCTGTTACACACAAATCTTGCTGCACGAGTTTTGAGTTGCGTCAATTTGTTTGATTTGAATTTTGGTATGGAGATCCCAAACTGGTGAGCAAAACTCTACCATCAGGTGCACAAGCACTTTATAACTCATGTCCTTAATGTGCCTTGGGCACAAGTAAAGAAACCTTCTTAAAAAAACTGAGATGCAAATGCACATACATGAAACAGTACACATGCCTACTTCACACATACCTGATTTCTTCCTCTTTCCTTTTCTTCTCTTCCTCATATTCTTTCTTGAGTTGTTCCTGTAGCTCTGCCTTCTCAATGGCTTTCCTTCTCGCTTCCTCCCTCTCCTGTCTCTTCCTTTCCACGGCTAATCTTCTCTTCTCTTTCTCCGCTGCTCTCCTGGCTGCTTTAGCCTGCTGGTTGGAGATACCACCATCCCCTGTGGAGTCCTAGAAATCAATGTAAAGATTAAGGGTTGGTGGTCCAACTTTTTCATATAATGGTATGTTGTCAGTGGCATAGCAAGGGGAAGCTTCCCCCTGTGAAAAATCTTCCCCCTTCCTCCAACAGCAGGTCACCCGATATTGAAGATTTTTTTTTACTTTTTAGCCCATTTTTGGCATTTTTTGTCAAATTTTCCCCCTTGAAAGTTACCTTGCCCCCCACCCCCCCAAAAAAAAAGTCTTGGCTATGCTATTGTATACTGAACCTTACATTGAGGCCGAGTTACCACCAAATCAATCCGATTCCAAATGTTGACTTAAATTGATACAGCAATTTGGATATCACAAGTAAAAATTAGTGTTCCAATTAGTGTTCCAACCATAACAAAGTACCATACAGATAAAGTACATTTAGGCTTGCTCGAGATAGTACATAGTCTCCACAGGTGTCAAAGGTAGTGAATCTGTAGCACGCGATGTGGTGCAAAGTAAATTCGCTTACAGATACGGGTCTTTGATCGTGCATGTATGACATGCGGACACTACTGTCTCAAAAGAAGTCAAATGGCCTATGGTTGGTATACCAAGCATGGGGACAAGCTCAAGGCTACCATCATACCATTCAAATGAAACATTTTGCGCCAAAATTTATTACTAGTATTTTAAATATACGCTTTTTTCCCATATCAAAATCTTGATTTTTAATGGTATAAAGTGAGGGGGATGAAGCTATCAACTGCGTCACCCACCTTTAGAGCTGCATGTTCTTGGCCTAATATCATGTCTTAGACTTATATTACAATATTTGAGAAGCTCAACTTGAGGAAAAATAATGTTATATATTATAACTATTTCAAGTGCATTCATTTCAACTATCTAATCATAACTGTCTGACTCGGTGCAATAAGCTCAATCGGCATTGGAAGTTTGCAATGCATTGTGGGACAGTTTTTGCAGTTTTAGGACACTTTGTCCTTTGACCTATCGGGAAAATTGCTGTAATTATTAATAATTTATTTATTATTGTCATAATGTTATCATTAAAAATATTTAAATAATTAATTCATGTAATAATAATGTTTTTTAAGTTTGTTTTTATTCTAGTAACAAGTTTTAAATTATATTTTGTACGCACAAAACCCGAATTTTCCAGATAGGTCAAAGGGCAAAGTGTCCTAAAAAAACCGGAAGTTACAATAGCGATTTGGCTTATTATACATAATGAACATGTATGTGCAAATGTACACAAAAATGGTATACTTAGAACCCTACATTGAAAAGGTAAAGGTAAAGGAGACGATCCTGTATAAACAGTGATCGTAGTGCCCATCTCTCTTTCATTGGTGATTGGGCCAGACTCCTCCATGTAATGTTGCTATAGGGGATCGCTACACCTCCTCTACAGCGAGTCTGTTACCTTCCCAGCATTTAAGAATGCCGGTACCCATTTAAACACCTGGATGGAGAGGAGTAATCAAGATAAAGTGCCTTACTCAAGGGCACAACACGATGGCGTCACCGGGGCTCGAACCCGCAACCTTCCGATTATGAGTCAGAGCCCGTTCCGCTAGGCCACCGTGCTCCAACATTGAATATATGATTGAATTGACCTGAATTGACTTAAATTGAACTCAAATGAATTGAAACAAATATAATGCAAAACAAACAAAAATGTAGTGTATGATTTTGATATGGTCAAATTGAAATTTTTAAATGAAAGTATTTGTGCAGGGTGATACAATGATTTTATGACATATCCCAACTTGAAACTCACAGCCTTACATGTAACCTGAATGATAATATCTCATGTAAATATCTTTGGGATATTTTGAAATATCCTTAATAGGCGAGTCTATACTATCTTCGGACCATTGTTTATATTACCTTCATTCTAGGGCACCAGAAATTTTTTCAGGGGGGGGGGGGGCATTGGGGGGAAAAGTGAATTTCAGGGGGCAAAATCAACTAATTTTGCACAAAATGTGGAAATTTAGTGTAATTTTGCCTCAAAAGTGTGTGGGGGATTGACACTGGAGGGCAAGAAAAATATTGGGGGGAATGCTCCCTCTTGCCCCTTCCCCCTTGGTGCTGCCACTAGGGGGGGGTCCTTAGTGGAAAGGTGGGTATGGGGTGCAGCAGGTTTGGACTGCATTTTCAGACTTTTGGTATATTAAACTTTTCAGAAAACTGATTTAGATAGAATGGGGTTTTTTTAATCCAAAAATCTGGCAAAAGTGCAGATTTGTCATTGTAGCAAAATGTGGTGTTTTTTCCAGAATTGTGCAAATTTATCATGATTTTGAATAGAAATTGAAAATTAGCATATTTATGGGTCTCCTTTTCATCAAAGTTTGTACATTTGATCTCCTTGCACTTTGCATAGTTCTTAATTGTAAAAATAAACTAAATTTTGTATTTGTATAACCAAAAATCAGAAATCCAACTTAAATCAGGAAAAATAACATGCCTGATTTATTTATTTTTTAATGAGAAGTGGTCAAATCAGTGAGGCTTCTTGACCACTTTCATGTATTTAACTGAATATTGTCAAGGGAGGAGGGCAGAATGTTACACTCATTGGGTAGGTAGATACAACTTTTTTGTATGTGACTGAAAGTTGATGAAGGGTATTTAAAACCAGAGTAAAAGAAAGCATAATACTATAAAAGTGAAGGAAATACACATCCTTTTGCTTTGAAAATCTGCAATTAAAATAATTAATACATGCAACAATCATGCAAGTGAAAAGGACCATTCCAAAGTACTGTTAAAACTAACAAAACTGCATGCAAAGATATAGGCCTACAGGGGCATGCACATACAAAACTGTTTAACACTATACTGTATATCAAGTAAAAAAGTTACTGTGTCTAAATCCTTTATAGTTACTGATGAAGAGGGTGTTAAATTCTTCATCAGCAAAATGTAAAATTGCATGGCACATGGCATCTCTTTTGTGTACTTACCAACTACTGGCATGCACAGTGGTTAAATTCAATAAATAGAAACATATCTAATCATAGAATAGCAAAAAAAAGGGTTTAGACACAGATTTAAATCCAAATTAATGGTGTTTCCTTCATTTAAGCATACACAAAATTAGCCTATAAAGTAATGTCAAGACTTCATTGAGAGATTATACAGCTTAAGGTTGGTCTGAACCCTGGAATTATGAAAACTTTCGGGCCTCATAACTGCTAAATTATTAGTCTAAAGAATATAAAAGTATACATTTTTAGAATGGAAATGACTTGATGAATTCATCTGTGAGGTCCAATTTGGGCCAAAATGCTCATTTTGGAAAAATCCAAAAAAAGCGGGTTTTAGCCCAAATTGTTTAGTCTAGCGTAACAAAAAAATTGTTTGGCCAAAAATTTTTTTTTATTAATTTTTAGATAAAAATATCTAGGGACCGTTTTTTCATTTTTTTGAATTTTGATCAACTTCACCAAAAATATTTGAAATTTTCGAAAATCAGGCTTTTTTATGATTTTTTTGAAAATTTTGCATTTTTTTGACCATTTTTGGTACAAATTTCTCAAAGTTGGTCAAAATTCACAAAAATAAAAAAAAGTCCCTAGATATTTTTATCTAGTTTTTAAAATTAATAAAAAATTTTTTTGCCAAACAATTTTTTGTTGCGTTGCATGAAATGAAAAAATTTGGGCCAAAAACCCGCTTTTTTGGGATTTTCTCAAAAATGAGCATTTTGGCCCAAATTGGACCTCACAGATGAATTCATCAAGTCATTTCCATTCTAAAAATGTATACTTTTATATTCTTTAGACTAATAATTTAGCAGTTATGAGGCCCGAAAGTTTTCATAATTCCAGGGTTCAGACCAACCTTAATTCCATCAGCTGTATAATTCCTGCCTTGATACTAGGCTAACTCTGATTATATGCTTACATGACAGTGATGGTACCCATTTAGTACAACAATGTGCTACCTTTCATGCATACATAAATATGTCAGTTTTCCCTCATATTTGTATGTGACACATCTCATGAAGTATGAATTGATAATGACCATAAACTTCAAGTAAGTTTGTACAGATTTATTTGTGTTCATTATTTTTAATTGACAATGAATTTGCTCAAATCAATAGCACAAGTTGCTATAATTTGAACTTGCATTATAATTTAAACTTGCAGAGAAAATGTCACAGTTTTAAATTGTGTTTGTGGCTTTGATGAGTACTATTTTTCTCCAAACAAAGTCAAGTGATTGTATATCACATTTCCTGATTTTTTCATCTGGGTAAAAAAAATCACTGAACCCATTTTAACTAGTCTGCCAGCTTGGGCTAATTTGTATGAAAGTCTCACTCTGTTCATACTTCAAGTCGATTAGCACTTGGTGGAAAACTGACAATAACACAACGCAACAAAGTTGTAAGTGCAATAGCTTATTATGGATTTCTTTGTCAAATTATTGTCTGTATGTTTGTCAACAGATTCCTTCCAATAATGGGCTGTTCCAGTTGAAATCCATACACCCCCCATGAAAGACACAACCTTAATCTCCCATACAATTTCGAATGGGATTACCTGAATGGGTGACTCCATTCGAAATCTACACACCTAGTGTGGGAGATTACGGTCATGTCGTACCAGAGAAGATGTAAGAAAAGGAGAGAGAACAGAATTACATCCTTGAGATAATCCCGTAGGTAATCCTGTCGCACCTATTCATAGTCCTTTATTCTCAAGTAGTTACACATCTACTTGAAAGTAGTCTTTGATCATGTTGATGTGATGTGTGTTGCCGACCATGGTTGATTAATTTTCACTCCGGAATTGGAAATATTTCCAATGTTTCTATAGAGAATTCCTTGAAAGTATGACACGTGGTACCTGTTGCTCTGATCATGCTGATGGGATACCACACGTGGATAATACAAGAAAGAAATGTAGTTTTGTAAAAATTCCCATAAAATTCGCCCATTTTAGAACATATATTAATTATTTGGGAGAGTGTTTTAGGATTTTGTTAGAAAAGGGATGATTGTTGATCATCTTTATTTTATTGTTTTATGTATTTTCCTGTCATTTCCTGCAAACCTAATAAAGATATTTTGATACTTGAAAATGGTCTGTATCATAAATCGTAGAGGTTGAAAGTGTCAACAAACGTCAGAAATTGTAATTTGCCATGGAACTTCGGTCATATTTTATTTGAAATATAACTGGATGTTAGGGTCTGCACTCTGCATGCATGATATGCATAGTATGATGGTATACAGGCACTGACCTTTCCCTAAAAGTAGTAAGCAGCAACTTGTGTATCACTTCCATCTTGGGTTCAAACCCCTTTGTTGTATTTTATTGTTAAATATAAATAGCGTGATTACTTTTGAATGAGCGGCTGCACACATATTTTGTTTGAGGATAGCTTGATCTATCTCCTTTTCCTCACATCTTCTCTGGTCGTACATAGAAGGTGTATGGATTTCAACTGGAATAACCCAATGATGATGGTGAGAGCTATGACCTGACCTGAAGACTGATTTGATCAAAAAGGGACCAGGGGTGGAACTGACACTAGCCTCCTCTGGTGCCAGATGAATCCCTTCATTGAGAATACATTTTGATTGTATTTAGAGCTCTAGATGTATGCATGATATAAAAGGCCCATTCATCACTGTTCACACTTTTGATATTGCACAGTACAAACCAAAAGAGTTTGTAAACTCTCATATATTAAAAACAGAAATAGCTATTGCATTTACACATTTGTTATACCAAGTTAGCAAACCAGGGACATATACCTCAGTGATAGTCGACATATACTCGGATACAAGATCATCATCAGGTGCAATGGATTCCTCGGGTTCTGGTGGTGGTGGCGGTGGTTCGGGCTGAGTAATGAATGAATGGCATGCAAGAATGGCGAGGATCACAAACATTGACATAGATATAAAGATATATGAGTGAAAAACAACACACCAATATGGGATATAGTGAAACAATGAGTCAATTGTTAGGAAGTACCATTGTCTTCCAAAGAAAAGTGCAAATGAAACCAAGTACAATGGTGAGAGGTATAAAACTGTTGTTAGAGTGTGTGTCTTTGGTGCAAGAGGACCTAGCTGGTTCAATGGCCAGAACTGACCTTTTTTCAGGGCCCTGAGCCAGGCTAAAATTTAGGGCCCCTGGCTATCCGATTCCATGTGTTACACCTCACCTCACCCTATCCTTCTCTGTAACATATTTCTCATTTCAAAGCACACTTCTCTAAATTTTTCCGCTTTCCTTTTTAAAAATAATTTTCTTAAGGTTCTTTTTTAATTTTATTTGTTTTAACCTTCTAAATTTGGGCTACCTTGATCTTTGGACCTGGGCCCATCTGGTTGTGTGGTAAATCCAATTTTAACCCTGCCTAGTCCAATCTCCAGTTATGATACTCTTTCTTCATTTATGCAATTTAAATTGCATCAGAGATTACAATAAATTTTGGATAAATATTCCTATCCTTAATAGGACAAACAATTGATTCATTATGCTTCATTACATCACATCACAGACTATTCCAGATACTATCCACTATCCTTTGAGATGACTAATCACAATTTAAGTTGGGCTCTGATTATGTCAAAGAGGTTATAATGGAGAGTGTGGACTCCGCCATGTTTGTGTGCTGCTCGTGGTACACTAATTTGGCACCAATGTGTGACAATTCAAATTTGACAGATTTACCACAGCATTACACAAAGGCTATTTGAATTCTGCAATCTCTAATATGTGACATGATCAAGGGGAATGAGTCACATGTCGACCCTGGTCGAAAATGAGTTTTACATTTGTTTCTAAAGAGGACATTTAGAACTTTCAGAAACTGAAAACCCCATGCTGATACGGCGTTTTGTTGCGAAGTTACGTCAATTTATCAATCGCTGAAAACAATATAAAACATAAGAATTTTAACACTTTCTTTGACAATATCTCAAAATCAATATTAGCGACATCAGACTCATTTCCCTTGATCGTGTCACATATAACCTTTGGATTATTTATGTACAGTGTACACTGCAAGATTTTTATTGCGGCTGCCTGCACATAGCCAATGTACCTGACTGGTGCACAAAAATACCAATATAGTAGCTGGTATTGCACAGGACCCACCACCAATGGTACTACACTGGTACTGTGCTTACAGTACCAGCTGAGTACCTTGGTGATGGTGTACATATGCATGTGGCCCAAATAGGAATCTTATAGTGTACGTTTATGACATGTAAAAGTGTCACACATGTACTTCAAATGACCCACATAAATCTGATTTAAAAACATTTGAATCGTTTAATTTGATTCAGTATGTGCGAGAGTGGATAATTCCTGGAATTTATCAAGGAACACAACAAAACACATCAAAATACAAGGAGTCTGAAAAATGTATACCTGAACAAATTCAAACTTTAAGGAAATGGTGCAAACCAGCTATATTTTGAAATACTATAACTTGGCAAAATATGCACTGAAAAAATAACTTGATATTTCTTTCCAATATTCATAACATGATAAGAAACCTTCCAATACATTGAGGATTTGGGCAAGATGGCCCTATCTGCAATAGCTGCCCTTTAGACATTTGACAATTTCTGCATTCTATATCGTGCACAATCTTGAAATATAACATCTGGCAGCTATTGCAGATATGCCAACCTTGTTTGTCTATACCTTTGTATTGTCAAAATACTAAAAGGGGTCTCTCACCACCCTCAATTTGATTTTCAAACATTCAAGCAATTTTTTGATGAAGATCATGATAGTTTGTCAAAATCTTGGAAGTGTTCATCTTGAATTCCAATATATAAACAGGCAAATATATCCTGTTGGATTCAACATTTGGTGTGACCAGATCAAGACAGGTCCTGGGGAGATTTGAAATGGAATATCCATTATGTATTTGAGAACTTTTATTCAACATATAGCTGCTTTTCAAAGTTTCACTAACATCTCAAAATTCATACAATTTTTACTGAACTTGATCAAATTCAAGCAACTGAAGCAAGCTAGGGTCAATAAAATGGTTATCGGGAGCACCATTGATGCAAACATAACAAGTGGTAAACAGGCAAGGGTAAACGATATGCAATGGAATTGGTGGCCCTTACAGTTTTTGAATTTGCAGATGGATGTTATTTAATGGTCGTTATTAGATCCAAAGTGATAAATGAATAATTTCCTATATTTGGAGTTATGTGCATTATCTCTTAAGACTCCTCAAAAGATTTTAGACTGAAAGAGATCTGACTCTGTCATATGTTTCTCATGGAGGGCAAAATAGTGTATCTCTGGATTGTTTTTCATGCGCCCAGAGGTACACCTTTTTGGTTCCTATGAGTCACAATCCAATATGGGATTTTCTATACTGTTAAACATAGGGCTATATACAGAATCCATGCTCTCTCAGTCTACTGTCTTTGGATGCCTCGTAATAATATGGTTAAAATTGAATTAGAGTACTTTTTAATGTGCTATGATCTTTGAATTAAACTTGAAACAATTTAAGTTTGTGATTTAAAAATTGTGATTAAAAATTAATATCATTTACAATTTAATTATTAGTTTATTAGTCTCAGAATTGGGTTATTCCATTTGAAATTCACAACCCCCCCCTATAGAAGACATGACCTTAATCTCCCACACAGAGAGTGTAGCTTTAAAATGGAGTCACCCATTCAGGTAACCCCATTTGAAATTCACACTCCCTTTGTGGACAATTAAGGTCACATCTTCCATAGAGGGTGTGTGGATTTCAACTAGATTTAACATGTTATTTATAAAATTATTTATGAAATATTAAAAAAAACCAAGAGCAAAAACTAGTACTTGTTAGATTTGTTTTCAAAAAACCAAATGTTAGTTCATGCATACTGTATGGGTTTGGTAAAACATCATGTTACAAACAAATACAAATTTGGACATATTTTTTTGCTCACTTTTCATTGGTAGAACACCAGACTAGAACCCCAAAGGTCCTGTGCATATATTCTATTGGATTATTGTACTATCACATACATGGGGTTTTAGTCTGGTGTTCTACCAATTAAAGTAATGATCTGATGGAGATGAGCATTTTACATAAAAATGTGGGCAACAATCTTAATGACTAAGAAAATATTGCCAGCTTAAATTTCAAAAGATTAGCATGACTGTTCAAATTGTTAAAAGAATCATTTTACTGCATTTTGTAACATGATGCTTTACAAGTAAAGTGTATAAATTGCCTTATCAGCAAATAAAATACCTCCTCTTCATCTGAGCTTGAAAATTCCTGTAATATATGATGAGAAATAAGGAGATAAAACAACATCATGCAAGAAACACAACATTCATATGTACATAACACCAGCAAAAATGTGATATGAAATGTTGAGAGCAGACAACAGTTTTCTGTTTTGTGGGATTCAAATTCTGTCTTTTATACATTACACTTTGCTTAGTAAAACTTTTAATCCAAACACAAAAATGTATTCCCACCTCAGAATTTTCAGATGGTACCCCATCTTTCTTCAGCAAGAGTGAGTCTGCATCATCAGATCATGACCTTTTTGACCTTACACTTTGCCAGTCTCCTTTTATGAACAGCAATGCATTTATTTCAGAAAATATATTTGGTAGTTTTAAGATCAAGGTAAACAAACAAATATTTTGCCAAATCTCTACTGGTTAATTTTAGAATAATTTTGTTTATAGCTTCATATGGAATGTAGGTTCCTAAAACAAGACAGGAAACAGAAAACTGTGGTCACTCTTGAAATGTTCATGATATCAATAAATGGCAAAACAATCCCACTATACATAAAGCAAATAAGAACAAGAATACAAAAGTTACACACTCATGATGGATGATATAAATGTTCAAAACAACTTTAGGACAATAAAGATGAAAATTCTTTGTAAATGAAGAATGTTTTACAAAATGATGCCCGTATGGTGTCCTGCCACTGGACTTCACCACAATAAATCACAAGAGTTTACTCAAAGCACTGACATACATAGGCACATGCCTCATAGAAAGGCATGAGAATGGGTAACAATTAAAAAGGCTTGGGGTCCAGCAGCCGTCAAGGCTCCCTGGCGGGCCCAGTAAATGGAGCGGGAGCATTTTTAAGAATATGGACCAATTTGCAGCCATTTCCTTATTTTAGACTAAAACATGGTGTTTTACGGGCTAAAAAGGAAGGCAACTATTGCTTTATTTTTCTTCTATTAGGAATTTTAGGGGGTCGGTCATCCCTCGTGAAAAAATGTATGTGTTCCACCTTCCCCCCACCCCACTCCCCCTTCCGCCAACTATGTTCATCTAACAGTTAAATGCTAATGACTTACATCTTCAACAAAAATAAACTCTGGAGACTCAGGTGATTTTCTGCCTTCAGCATCTTCATCCAGCTCATCTTCATCCAGTCCATCTTTGTCCTCTTCAGGAGGATGTTCCTCTGCTTTAAGTTCCTCCTCTGGAGCTGCTTCTGATGGTTGTTTCTCACTTTGGTTTTCTTCAGTCTATAAATTATAAGGCGAGGGATTAAATACAGAATTATTTTACTCTTTTTTTTCCAAGTATGCCATATTAAATACTTGAGTAAGCTCTAAAATGAAGATGGTTTGATCAACAACCTTGTATGGAGGGACTGGAAACGCCTTCCATCCATTGTACCATGCGAGTTGCTGGTTTACAAATTATCCTCAGTTGAGCAAGCATGAATAATACGTTGATCAATAGACCCTAGTACAAATCCAAGCACAGTTACAACACTGCGCTTGGCTTGTCTTAATACATTGCTTGAAATGAGCCTACATGTTTGCTAGTATAATGACAGACTCTAGAAATGCCAACATAAATCTTCAAAGAACATCATCTTAAGAATTATTTCAGTATCGAAATCAGTAGGAATACCAAGCGTACGGTGTACACATTCCAGAAAAAATAAAATTTTGTTTGTTCTAGCATTCTGTATCTCCACAAAATTATCACATTTTGTCTCTAACATCCTATGTAAATGATTCTCGATGCTACACAGAAATTATTTTCGACAAAGGATAGACATTTTACACAATTTGTCATAACTTAAAAAGATATTGGAATACTTTGATGTGTTTTTGATATTTTGTAGAGCAACATGAGTAAATAATAAAATTCAAACATCGCGCCGAATTCGCATACAATCGAAGGTCGTGAAAGATAATCTGATAACAATAGCTTGACAATAGCTATCAATAATCCCGTTTCCAGTCCCTTTATACACAGTCCCTGGTTTGATCAACAACCTTATCCCCACTGTTTGTCCATTTTGGTATCAGTGGAAAGCCCATAATTTTCATAAGTGACCGTGTAAAATTTTACAAAGTCTTGGGCGACTGTACGTGGTCAGAAAATTCCTGTAACTGCTGAGGCTTGTGGGTATATGCTGGTGCAAATGTACTGTGCTATTTTTTTTTCTGTATTCCAGGGTTGTTGATTTTTTAATTTTTTTTTAAATATCAAAAAAATCTGATTTTTTAAAATTTAAATCAGATTTTTTCGATTTACATCGATTTTTTTATTTATTTTTTATTCCAAGAACTGCTATACCCCATGATGAATTCAAAAGAGTACCAGTGGAATGCTAGTCATATGCACAATCCTACCAGGTATTTACAAAAAATCAAAACATGTTTTTACATGAACATGTGAAAATTTCAAAGAAAAAATTTGGTAAAATCATGGGGAACAAACCTGTTGAATTCGGCACCTTGAAGATGAATTTTTAGCAATAGATAAAGTGACATCATAGAGGTATTTTAATTGTATCCAAAAGTTGTAGAAGCATTAAGAATGAAGTAAAACAGTCAATTTAAGTAAGAAATTAACTTACATTTATCAAAAATTAGTGATTTAAAAAAAATAATAAAGTGATTTAAATTGCGATTTAAATCAGTGATTTAAATCGGCGTGATTTAAATCAAACAACCCTGCTGTATTCATCATCAAATCTCTGTCATGTATCATTATTAGTAATTTAGTCAGCTCGCAGGCTAAAACCAATAGTATACACAGATTTAGGATGTCAATTTATGTTGATATTCCTCCCTACAATACAATGCAATAGGCATATTTGCATAATAAAAGAGATTGATTAACGTCCAAACTTTGTTTATTGTTATGCAATATGCATTTTGCATTGCAGGGAGAAATTTCGGCACACATTGACTTCCAGTAGAGAAACCCTAAATCCGCATATTTCCACTAAACATATAGCAATTAAACCAAGTATATTTGACCCTCAAATACAAATCTTTGAAATGATTTTGGTCCTATGTGGCCCAAATATATAATAATTGAGAAGCCATACATTAAAATGATGCATAAAACAATATGTGACCTGCTCTGACAAAACCCGCCATAAGTCGCACTCAGCCATTTCGAGATACGGCGAGTCAAAGTTGTGAAAGGGGTGAAAAACCTTGCAGATTTTGTTTTTCAGTTTTTGTTATTTTTTGATTCCTTATTATGTTTACTTTAACCTACCATTGAAAACAAAACATTACTTTATGTCTAAAGCACTCAAATCTTCTGAGCCAAACCAAGTCCTTAACATGTTATTTTACAACTTAAAAGCCATTTTTCTTGCATTTGCCTTTTCTTTATGTGTCGCTTCTCCCCTTCCCGTTGAAAGACCGCAGAATGACGACC